>NC_092766.1:41593075-41893075 GCF_047496795.1 Chiloscyllium punctatum
CTGCTTGTCCCTCCTTCCCAGTGAGTGTGTGTGTCCCTCCGTTGCTGTTTATGTGCGTGTCGCTCTCTCGCTCTGTGTGTTTGTGTATACCCCTCCTCGTGTGTGTGTGTGTCTGTCCCTTGTGTGTGAGCGTGACCACCTTACTGTGTGCATGTGTCCCACCCTTGCCATGTCTGTGCATGTCCCCTCTCGCTGTGTGTGTGTGCCCCCTCTCAATTTCTGTGCACATGCCCTCCCCCTCGACATGTGTGTGCGTGTCCCTCCTTTGCAGTGTATGTGCGTGTCCCTCCCTCACTGTGTGTTTGCGTGTATTCCCCTCAGCATAAGTGTGTGTGTTTGTCCCTTCCTCACTGTGTGTGCACGTCTCTCCCTTGCTCTGTGTTTGTGTGTGTGTGTGTGTGCCCCTCCTTCGCTTTGCATGTGTATGTCCCCGTCCCTTGCGATGTGTGTGTGTGTGTGTCCCTCCCTCGCTGTGTGTCTGCATGTATCCCCCTCACTGTGTGTATGTGCGCCTCCCTCCCTCACTGTGTGTGTGTCCCCATCCCTTAGTGTGTGTGTGTGTGTGTGTGTGTGTCCCTCCCTCGCTGTGTGTGTGTCCCCCCCGTCCCTCGCTGTGTGTGTGTGTCCCTCCCTCGCTGTGTGTGTGTGTCCCTCCCTCGCTGTGTGTGTGTGTCCCTCCCTCGCTGTGTGTGTGTGTCCCCGTCCCTCGCTGAGTGTCTGCCTGTATTCCCCTCACAGGGTGTTTGCATGTTCCTCCTTTGATTTGCGTGTATATCCCTCCCTCGCTGTGTGTCGCATATATCCCCCTCACTGTGTTTACATGTGCGTGTCCCTCCCTTGCTTTGCGTGTGTGTGCCCCCTCTCAATTTGTGTGTACATGCCCTCCCCCTCGCGGTGTGTGTATGCGTGACCCTCCCTCGCTGTGTGTGAGCGTGTCCCTCCCTCGCTGTGTGTGAGCGTGTCCCTCCTACGCTGTGTATGTGCGTGTCCCCCCTACGCTGTGTATGTGCGTGTCCCCTCCCTCACTGCGTGTGCATGTCCTTCCCTCACTGTGTCTGTGTATGTGTGTCCCTTCGCTGCGTGTCTGTGCGTGTCCCTCCCTCGCTGTGTGCGTGTCTGTGTGTGTGCGTCCTTCCCTTGCTGTGTGTGTGCTTGTCCCTCCCTCGCTGTCTGTGTGTGTCCCTCACTCGCTGTGTGCGTGTGTCCCTCCCTCATGTGTGTGTCCCTCACTCTGTGTGTGTGCATGTCCTCCCCTCACTGCGTGTGCGTGTCCTTCCCTCGCTGTGTCTGTGTGTGTGTGCATATGCATGCCCCCCTTTGCTGTGTGTGTCCGTGTCCCTCCCTTGCTGTATGTGTGTGTGTGTGTCCCTCCCTCACTGTGTGCGTGTCCCTCCCTCGCTGCGTGTGTGCGTGTCTCTCCCTTGCTTCGTGTATGCGTGCCCCTCCCTCGCTGTGTGTGTGTCCCTTCCTTGCTGTGTGAGTCCCCTCCCTCGATTTGCGTGTGTGTGTCCTTCCCTCGCTGTGTGTCTGCATGTATCCCCCTCAGTGTGTATGTGTGTGAGTGTGTGTGTCCCTCCCTCGTGTGTGTGTGTCCCTCCCTCGCTGTGAGTGTGTCTGTCCCTCCCTCTCTGTGAGTGTGTGTGTGGTCCCTCCCTCGCTTTCCGTATGTGTGCATGTCCCTCCATCACTCTGTGTGTGAGTTTCCCCCCTTGCTCTGTGTGTGTGTCCCTGTTGCTGTGCGTGTGTGTTCATGTCCCTCCCTCGCTGTGTGTGAGGGTGACCCTCCCTCGCTGTGTGTGTGCGTGTCCCTCCCTCGCTGTGTGTGCGCGTGTCCCCCCCCTCGCTGTGTATGCGCGTGTCCCCCCCTCGCTGTGTGTGCGCGTGTCCCCCCCTCGCTGTGTGTGCGCGTGTCCCCCCTCGCTGTGTGTGCGCGTGTCCCCCCTCGCTGTGTGTGCGCGTGTCCCCCCCTCGCTGTGTGTGCGCGTGTCCCCCCCTCGCTGTGTGTGCGCGTGTCCCCCCCTCGCTGTGTGTGCGCGTGTCCCCCCCCTCGCTGTGTGTGCGCGTGTCCCCCCCTCGCTGTGTGTGCGCGTGTCCCCCCCTCGCTGTGTGTGCGCGTGTCCCCCCCTCGCTGTGTGTGTGCGTGTCCCCCCCTCGCTGTGTGTGCGCGTGTCCCCGCCTCGCTGTGTGTGCGCGTGTCCCCCCCTCGCTGTGTGTGCGCGTGTCCCCCCTCGCTGTGTGTGCGCGTGTCCCCCCCTCGCTGTGTGTGCGCGTGTCCCCCCCTCGCTGTGTGTGCGCGTGTCCCCCCCTCGCTGTGTGTGCGCGTGTCCCCCCCTCGCTGTGTGTGCGCGTGTCCCCCCCTCGCTGTGTGTGCGCGTGTCCCCCCCTCGCTGTGTGTGCGCGTGTCCCCCCCTCGCTGTGTGTGCGCGTGTCCCCCCCTCGCTGTGTGTGCGCGTGTCCCCCCCTCCCAGTGTGTGTGCGTGTCCCCCCCTCGCTGTGTGTGCGCGTGTCCCCCCCTCGCTGTGTGTGCGCGTGTCCCCCCCTCGCTGTGTGTGCGCGTGTCCCCCCCCTCGCTGTGTGTCCGCGTGTCCCCCCCTCGCTGTGTGTGCGCGTGTCCCCCCCTCGCCGTGTGTGCGCGTGTCCCCCCCTCGCTGTGTGTGCGCGTGTCCCCCCCTCGCTGTGTGTGCGCGTGTCCCCCCCTCGCTGTGTGTGCGCGTGTCCCCCCCTCGCTGTGTGTGCGCGTGTCCCCCCCTCGCTGTGTGTGCGCGTGTCCCCCCCTCGCTGTGTGTGCGCGTGTCCCCCCCTCGCTGTGTCTGAGCAAGTCCCCCCCTCGCTGTGTCTGAGCAAGTCCCCCCCTCGCTGTGACTGAGCAAGTCCCCCCCTCGCTGTGTCTGAGCAAGTCCCCCCCTCGCTGTGACTGAGCAAGTCCCCCCTCGCTGTGTCTGAGCAAGTCCCCCCCTCGCTGTGTCTGAGCAAGTCCCCCCCTCGCTGTGTCTGAGCAAGTCCCCCCCTCGCTGTGTCTGAGCAAGTCCCTCCCTCGCTGTGTCTGAGCAAGTCCCTCCCTCGCTGTGTCTGAGCAAGTCCCCCCCTCGCTGTGTCTGAGCAAGTCCCTCGCTCTCTGCGTGTCTGAGCAAGTCCCTCCCTCTGTGTGTGTGTGTGTCACACACTCACAGTATGTGTTTGTGTGTGTCCCCCTTCGCTGCGTGTGCCTCACTCGCTGGTTGCGTGTGTGTCACTCCCTCGCGTTGTATGTATGTGTCTCTCTCTCGCTCTGTGTGTGCGTCTCCCTCCCTCGCAGTGAGTGTGCATGTCCCCCCTCGCTGTGTGTATGTGCGCGTGTCCTTCTTTTTGCTGTGTATGTGTGTGTCCCTCCCTCGCTGTGTGCGCATGTCCCTCTCTCACTGTGTGTGTGTAAGTGTGTCTCTCTCCCATGCTGTGAGTGTGCGGGTCCTTCTTGCTGTGTGTGTGTGTGCGTAATCCCCTTCGCTGTATCTGTGTGTGTGTGTGTGTGTGTGTGTGTGTGTGTGTGTGTCCGTCCCTACCTCGCTGTCTGTGTGTGTGTGTGTCCCTCTCTCGCTGTGTATGTGTGTGCGTGGCCCTCCCTTGCTGCGTGTGCATGTGTCTCCACCTCGTGTGTGCACGTATCCCTCTCTCGCTCTGTGTGTGTGTTTGTGTGTGACCCTCCCTCGCTGTGTGTCCATCTCCCTCCCTGGCTGTGTGTGCGCGTGTCCCTCTCTCGCTGTGTGTGTGTGTGTCTCTCTCTCTCGCTGTGTGTGTGCTTGTGCATGCGCGTGTCCCTCTTGTGAGTATGTGTGTCCCTCTTGCAGTGTATGTGCGTGTCCAACTCTTGCTTTGTGTGTGTGTGTCCCTCTAGCTGTGTGTGCACGTGTCACTCCCTCGCTCTTTGTGTGTGTGTGTTTCTGTGTGTGTATGTGTGTACGTGAACCCATCTAGCTTTGTGTTTCTGACCCTTGTGTGTGTGAGTGCGTGTCCCCCCTTGCTTTGTGCGCGTGTCCCTCCCTCGCTGTGTCTGTGCATGTCCCCTCTTGCTGTGTGTGCGTGTCCCCTCTCAATTCCTGTACACATGCCCTCCCCCTCACCGTGTGTGTGCTTGTCCCTCCCTCGTTGTGTTTGTTTGTATGTGTGTGAGTCTGTGTGTGTGCGCGTGTGTGTCCCCCCCTCGCTGTGTGAGCGCGTATGCCTCCCTCGCTGTGCGTGTCCCTTCCTCGCTTTGCGTGTGTGTGTCCATCCCTTGTGTTTGTGTGTGCATGTCCCTCCCTTGCTCTGTGTTTCTGTGTGTGTATGTGTGTACGTGAACCCCTCTAGCTTTGTGTTTCCGACCCTTGTGCGTGTGAGTGCGTGTCCCCCCTTGCTGTGTGCGCGTGTCCCTCCCTTGCCGTGTCTGTGTGTGTCCCCTCTCACTGTGTGTGAGTGCCTCTCTCAATTTCTGTGCACATGCCCTCCCCCTTGACATGTGTGTGTCCCTTCCTTCACTGCATGTGTGTGTGTGTCCCTCCCTCACTGTGTGTCTGCGGGTAACCCCCTCACTGTGTATGTTTGTATGTCACTCCCTCGCTGTGTGTTTGTGTCCCTCCCTCGCTGTGTGTGCACACGTCTGTCCCTTGCTCTGTTTATGTGTTTGTGTGTGTGTATCTGTGCGTGTCCCTCCCTCACTCTGCGTGTGTGTGTCCGTCCCTTGTGTGTGTGTGTGTGACCAGCTTGCTGCGAGTGCGTGTCCCCCCCTTGCCGTGTCTGTGTGTCCCTCTCTCGCTGTGTGTGTGTGCCCCCTCTCAATTTCTGTGCACATGCCCTCCCCCTCGACATGTGTGTGCTTGTCCCTCCTTCGCAGTGTGTGTGCCTGTCCTTCTCTCACTATGTGTCTGCGTGTATTTCCCTCACTATAAGTGTGTGTGTTTGTCCCTTTCTCATTGTGTGTGCGCGTCTCTCCCTTGCTCTGTGTTTGTGTGTGTGTGTGTGTCTATGTGTGTGTCCCTCCTTCGCTTTGCATGTGTGTCCCCGTCCTTCGCAGTGTGTGTGCCCCTCCCTCGCTGTGTGTCTGCAAGTATCCCCCTCACGGTGTGTGTGTTTGCGTGTCCCTCCTTTGCTTTGCGTGTGTGTCCCAGTCCCTCGCTGTGTGTGTCCCTCCCTCGCCATGTATCTGCATGTATCCCCCTTACGGTGTGTATGTGCGTGTCCCTCCATCGCTGTGTGTGCATGTGTCTCCACCTTGCCGTGTGTGTTTGCGTGTGACCCTCCCTCGCTGTATGTGCATATCCCGCCCTGCCTGTGTGTGCGCGTATCCCTCCCTTGCTGTGTGTGTGTTGTGTGTGTATGTGTGTGTGTGTGTCACCCTCGCTCTGTGTGTGTGGTCCCACTCTCGCTGTCGGTGTGTGTGTGTGTCCCTCCCTTGCCGTGTGTGTGTGCGTGTTCTTCCCTCACTGTGTATGTGTGAGTTACCCCCTTGCTCTGTGTATGTGTGAGTTACCCCCTTGCTCTGTGTGTGTGTGTGTGTGTGTCTTTTGCTGTGCGTGTGTGTGTGTGGCCCTCCCTCGCTGTGTGTGCATGTGTATCCTCCTCGATGTATGTGCGCATGTCCCTCTCTTGCTCTGTGTGTGTGTGTGTTTGTGTTTGTCCATGTCCCTCACTGGCTGTGTGTGTGTGTGCCCCTCTCTCGCTGTGTGTCTGTAACTTTGTGCTTGAGCATGTGGGTGTTCTTCCCTCGCTGTGTGTACGTGTCCCCCTCTTGCTGTGAGTATGTGTGTCCGTCTTGCAGTGTATGTGAGTGTCCTTCCCTCGCGCTGTGTATGTGTGTGTGTCCCACCCTCACTGCGTGTCACTCCCACTGTGTGTGTGTGTGTGTGTGTGTGTGTCCCTCCCTTGCTTTGTGTGTGTGTGTGTGTGCGCGTGTCACTCCCTTGCTCTGTGAGTGTGTGTCCGTTCCTTGGGGGTGTGTGTGTGTGTGTGTGTCCCTCTCTTGCTCTTTGTGCATATGCCCATCATTGTGTATCTGCATTGTGTTTGTCCCTTCCTCCTGTGTGTGCGCGTCTCTCCCTTGCTCTGTGTTTGTGTGTGTGTGTATGTGTGCCTGTCCCTCCTTCGCTTTGCATGTGTGTGTCCCCGTCCCTTGCTGTATGTGTGTGTGTGTGTGTCCCTCCCTCGCTGTGTGACTGCGTGTATCCCCCTCACTGTGTGTATGTTCGCGTCCCTCCCTTGCTGTGTGTGTGTCCCCGTCCCTCACAGTGTGTGTGTCCCTCTCTTGCTGAGTGTCTGCCTGTATTCCCCTCACTGTGTGTTTGCATGTCCCTCCTTCGCTTTGCGTGTGTATCCCTCCCTCGCTGTGTCGCATGTATCCCCCTCACTCTGTGTATTTGTGCGTGTCCCTCCCTCGCTTTGCGTGTGTGTGCCCCCTCTCAATTTGTGTGTACATTCCCTCCCCCTCACGGTGTGTGTATGCGTGTCCCTCCCTCGCGGTGTGTGTATGCGTGTCCCTCCCTCGCTGTGTGTGAGCGTGTCCCTCCCTCGCTGTGTGTGAGCGTGTCCCTCCCTCGCTGTGTGTGAGCGTGTCCCTCCCTCGCTGTGTGTGAGCGTGTCCCTCCCTCACTGTGTGTGAGCGTGTCCCTCCCTCGCTGTGTGTGAGCGTGTCCCTCCCTCGCTGTGTGTGAGCGTGTCCCTCCCTCGCTGTGTGTGAGCGTGTCCCTCCCTCGCTGTGTGTGAGCGTGTCCCTCCCTCGCTGTGCGTGAGCGTGTCCCTCCCTCGCTGTGCGTGAGCGTGTCCCTCCCACGCTGTGCGTGAGCGTGTCCCTCCTACGCTGTGCGTGTGCGTGTCCCCTCCCTCACTGCGTGTGCATGTCCTTCCCTCACCGTGTCTGTGCGTGTCCCTCCACTGCGTGTCTGTGCGTGTCCCTCCCTCGTTGTGTGTGTGTGTGTCTCCCTCGCTGTGTGTATCCCTCACTAGATGTGTGTGTGCCCCTCACTCGATGTATGTGTGCCTCTTCCTCGTTGTGTGTGCATGTCCCTCCCTTGCTGTGTCTGTGTGTTCCCCTTCGCTGTGTGTCTGTGCATGTCCCTCACTCACTGTGTGTGTGTCTGTGTGTGCGCGTCCTTCCCTCGCTGTGTGTGTCCCTCACTCTGTGTGTGCATGTCCTCCCCTCACTGTGTGTGCGTGTCCTTCCATCGCTGTGTCTGTGTGTGTGCGTATGCATGCCCCCCCTTTGCTGTGTGTGTCCGTGTCCCTCCCTCGCTGTATGTGTGTGTGTCCCTCCCTCGCTGTATGCGTGTCCCTCCCTCGCTGCGTGTGTGCGTGTCCCTCCTTTGCTTCATGTGTGCGTGCCCCTCCCTCGCTGTGTGTGTGTCCCTTCCTTGCTGTGTGAGTCCCTTCCCTCGATTTGCGTGTGTGTGTCCTTCCCTCGCTGTATGTCTGCATGTATCCCCCTCACTGTGTGTGTGTGTGCACGTCCTTCCCTCGCTTGTGTGTGTGTGCGTGTCCCTCCCTCACTGTGTGTCTGCGGGTATCCCCCTCACTGTGTGTGTGTGTGTGTCCTTCCTTCGCTGTGTGTCTATGTGTATCCCCCTCACTGTGTGTGTTTGCGTGTTGCTGCCTTGCTGTGTGTGTCCAAAATTTGCACCATCAGTGGATTGGCCATCATAAATTGACTGTAGTATTCAGGAATGTGTGGTATAAGTAAGTTCACCACGAGAAATGCAGGGTTTAATGTACAGGTGGAGGGTTGGGTCTGGGTAGGATGCTCTTCAGAGGGTTGGAATGGACAGGTTGGGCCGAATGGCCTGGTTGCACACGATGGCGATTCTATTCAGGTTATTGTCCAGCCCTGTCAACCATCCCCGTCTCTTACACCTGGCCTGATCCCCAATATTCTCCTTAACACTGTAATCTCCTCCAGACTCTAAAACACTCCTTGCCTATGTACGCTTCTCCAGTCCTTGCAAAGATCAATATGTCTGTCACCTCTTCCTGCTTTTAGAACCCTCCCTATAGCTATTACCATTTGGTACAGCACTCCCAATCATTGTTCCCTCTTGAAACTCCCATAAACATTTGTATCTCTGAAAACTCATCTGGACTGTCTCAACTTCCCTTTGACAGTTACATGCTGAGACCTGCTCTATATCAGTGAAGTAATTAAGTCTTGGCAACACTCACTGTTATAATCTCCCTCCAGCCTTACAGCACTGAGGATCTGTAGAAGCTCTTCTCAACCTGACAGCCATCTCTGTGTCTGTAATCTCCTCCACTCCCCATAATACATTCTCTCTGAGCTCCTCTGTAATCCACTAAACACTCCCTAACACTGTCTGTATCAGTGTAACCTTCTCCAAAAACACAACCTTCCCGATCTGTGTAAATCCCTACACCGGTCCCTATCCCTCTCAGCTCTGTCTAATAATACAACCCTCCATGTCTGTGTATTCACCTTCAGTCCCTACTCACCTCCCTATCTTTGTAACCTTCTCCATGCATTTTTGCTTCAGTCTCTTCAACTGTCCCTGTCAGTGTTACCTCTTCCAGACGCGAAAACTCTCCTCTTTTTGACTTACTCAGACAACACAACCCTCACTATCTATAACCTACTCCTGTCTGAGAAACCTACCTCTGCAAATTGCTCCAACTCTTCAACTCTCCATAAGCTCCTGCAGCTCTTACATCCCTCCCTATTTACCAAATCTCTTCCATTCCCTAAACACCAACAGTCTGTGGAGACCCGACCACCATCCCTATCAGAGTAATCCTCTCAGGTCTCTGCAGTAATCCTGATCTGTTGAACTCACTCCATGCCGGTGCCTCTCCCAATCCAGTCCCTACAAAACCCACTATCTATTTAACACCCTCCTGTCACTATCACCCCCATGTCAATGTGAGCTCCTTCTGTGTCTCCACCATCTACCCATCTCCATAACCTTGTCCAGCTCTTACACCACTATCTGTTTAAACGTCACCCTCCCCTACTACTTCCTCCTGTTTGTGCTATGCTCCCTTATCTGTGAAACTGTCTCTGACCAAAATTGTTATCCCAATCTCTGAAACGAAATCCAGGTTCCACAACCTCCATCACCCCCAGAACCTAAGCCTTCCTATGTCTATAAACATCTCCAGTCACGATACCCTGCATATCTCTGTTTGTTCTTCCAGTCGATACAAACCTCTTTATCCCTGTCATCTGCTCAGCTCCTTAAAACACTCCCTGTCGGTGATCCAGTCCTGTCCTACAAACATCCTTATCCCTGTAAGCTTCTCCATCCCTCCCAACATTCCCAACTCCATGAACTCCTGCAGGTCCTATAGCTCTCCACATTTCTGTAACCTCCTGTGGCTCTATGGTCCTTCTTCTCTGTGTAATCCCGTTCAGACCCCATACTCTCCAGCTTCCTGAATCCTCTTCTTGCCATTGCAACCAAAACCACATGTTTATGTAATATCCACCAGTGCTTACACCCTCCCCAACTCAGTAACCACTTACAGCCCTAACAAAGCACCTAAACTGTGAAACCTCTCATTTCCCTACAATCCTCCCTCCCTCCCTCCTCAAATACCTTCATCACCATGAAACCTCACAATTACTGAAGCCTCCTTTTGGCATTGCAACCCTCCTAATGTCTGCAAAATCCTCCTGCCCTGATATCCCTCCCTATCTCTGTAACCCCCACCATCCTCCAGTGCCCTTCTGGGGAACATGGCAGAGGAGAGAAGATTTGTAGTGTCTGGACCATATTACGGAGGTAGAATTCTGGGAATTACAGATTTGGTCGTATGTCTGTGGTGTGCAGATTATTGGCGAGGACTCTAAAGAAAGGATTTATGACTACTTGGAGAGCCATAGTTAAATTAGAGACAGCATGGGTTTGTGAGGGGCAGGTCATGCCTCACAAACCTTATTGAATTCTTTGAAGATATGGTAGAATACATTGATGGCTCATTCAGAAAAGAAGGATGATTTTGAATGCAGGGAAATCTGTCTGTCTGGATACAGGATTGGATGGCCTAGAGAAGACAGAGTATGGCAGCACAAGGGCAGTATTGAGCCTGGAGCTCAGTGACCAGTGATGTTCTGTAACAATTGGCTCTGGGATCCTGCTCTCTCTGATTTTTGTAAATGACTTGGATGTGGATGTTGGAGAGTGGGTTAGTAAGTTTACCAATCACACCAAAGTTGGTGGAGTGGTGGGGAATGTGGAGGGCTGTTGTAGGTTGCACTGGGATATTGACAGGACGCAGAGCTGGGCTGGAAGTGGCAGATGGAGTTCAATCTGGAAAAGTGTGAAGTAATTCATTCTGGTAGGTCGAACCTGAATATAGAATACAGGGTGAAAGGCAGAATATTTGGCAGTGTGGAGGAACAGAGAGATCATGGGGTCCGTGTCCATGTCAAAATCACCACGCACGTTGGTAGGTTTGTTAAAAAGGCATATGTTGTGTTGGCTTTCCTTAGCAAGGGGATCGATTTTAACAGCCCTGAGGTTTTACTGCATCTTTATAGCGACCTGGTGAGACCACACGTGGAATATTGTGTTCAATTCTGGTCCCCTCTTTACAGGAAGGATGTGCAAGTTTTAGAGAGCGTACACACGAGATTTACCACGATGCTGCCTGGAAAGGAGGGCAGCATCTTATGGAGAAAGTTTGAGGGAGCTAAGTCTTTTCTCATTGGAGTGAAGAAGGGGGTGGGGTGACCTGGTAGAGGTGAACACGGTGATGAGAGGCACAGAGAGAGTGAATAGTCAGAGACTTTTCCTCCTATGGAATAAATGGCTATTACAAGGGGGTGTAATTTTAAGGTGAATGGAGGATGGATAAGAGGAGAGAGAATGGTAGGTGGTTGGATGGACTGCCAATGGTGGGAGTAAAATTAGATACATCCGGGACATTTAATAGACTCTTGAACAGATACATGGATAATAGTAAAATGAAGGGTATGTAGGTTAGTTTGATCTTACAGTTGGATAAAAGGTTTGCATGAAATCATGGCCGAAGGGTCTTGGGCTGAACTGTTCTGCGTTCTGTGTTCTGTCTGGTAAACTGGGTAATAAGCTCAGATCAGTGTAAAAGGATATGGCATTCAGGAGGAGCTAGTGAACTGGATACAAAATTTGCTTGATGGCTGTAGACAGAGGGTGATGGGAGACATGTGGTTTTTCTGACTTGATGGTAGGAGCCAAGTGGGTGAAGGGGGACATGCTTTTCTGACTGGAGGTATGTGCCTAGCGGTGGAGTGGGTCCACTGTTGTTTGTTATTTGGATAAATGGTTTGGATGGGAATATCGGTTTCCCGGTAAGTAAGCTTCATGGATGACACTGAAATTGGTGGTAATCTGGACAGTGATGAAGGTTATCTGTGATACAACAGGATGGACAGTACTGCTGGGATAGTGGGCTGAAGAATAGCAGATGGAGTTTAATTAGATAAATGTGAAGTGTTCCATTTTGGTGAAACAAACCAGGGTGGGACTTGTACAGTTAATGTTCGGACCCTGGGTAGTGTTGTCAGTCAGTGACCCAGTGACCCAGGTACACAGTTCTTTGAAAGTGGTGTCACAGGTAGACAGGCTGGTGAAGCAGGTGTTTGGGATGGTTACCTTCATTGGAGAGAGCATTAAGAGTAAGAGTTGGGATGTCATGATGTGGCTGTAAAAGACATTGGTGGGGCCACCATAAAACATTATTGATCAGTAGGAAGAACTCATCTAGTTCACTAACCTCCTTTAGGGAAGGACATCAAATATTCTAACCTGGTCTGGCCGACATGTGACTCCAGACCCACAGCAATATGGCTGACTCTGAGCTACCCTCTGGGTAATTAGCAGAGGGGTCAAAGAATGTTAGTTTAGGCAGTGACACCCACATCCCATGAATGAATAAATACAAATACATATGTCCCTCCCAACCTCTGTAAACCCCTCCAGCTACAGCAATCCGTACTGGCTTTGTAACACCGTTCAGACCCTGACCACTCCCTGTAACACTCTCATCACCTCCAGCACCTTCACCTCTTCCTGTTCCTATTGTGTCAATAAACTCTGACCATGGTTCCCCTTCCTACAGCCCTCCTCCTGCGAGCAGACCCATTCCAATTCATCAACATTTACTCCTAAAGCACACTCTCACTTCAGGATTTTAAGCATTTTGTAGTGATCTTCTCAGCCTTATAATCTAGTATAATCCCTTTTGTCCTGAGTGAGGGATCAGTGGGAATTTCTTGCTGAGGTGTTTACTGTTTCAATGGAGAGTCCTTTTGTTGAGTGTTTTACACTGTTCCTTCAAATGTTTTCCACTGTTCATTTACAGACACATGTCTCAGTCTGTTTAGCCTGTTTACCTTGGTCAGTTCTCCTCTCACACACATGTAATTGGCTATTTTCGTTTCTAGTTGTAGCTTGTCCTTTCTTTGATTCACTTTACAACTTTAAATTTCTTTAAACTGAACTTTATCACAATTTCCCGAAGGATCTCTCCAGGTGACGTTACTCATTCACTAAGTTTCATCACATGGTCGCTCTGCGAGAGTTATGTCCCTAGCCAGTTGCACAATGTGTTTTTCAAAGAAACGCTGAAAAAAAATTCTCTGAACTCCTCTTCCAATATCAATGTTGACTGTGTGATTGTCCCAGATTATACAAATATTGAAGTTTTCCAAAATTATCACAATGCCTTTGTTAAAAAATTCCAATGAGTTTCTGTGTAATGCAGTGATGAGCAATGGAATGCTGTTCAGTGACTAAAACTGTTCTGCTGCTTGTGTCCTTGGCAAGTAGTAGCCAGAATTTATATTCAGACAGACTCTACTTCATGATCTGAGGTCAAATGCTTTCTCTGTAATGCCTTTGTTACCCATTATTGTTAGCGTCGTCCATTTTGCCTGAGTTTCTGCAAGGTTGTGAACCATTGAATATTTATGTCCAACTCTTGTTCATCCTGTAACCATATCTCTCTGGTGTCTAAATTTCTTCTATCTCTGTGTCAGAAATCCATCTGCCTTATTGATGAGACTTTGTCCATTCAAAAAAATACATAACTTACTCTTTCCCACAATTTCCTGTCACAATCCTATTCACTGATGCACAGTTTTGGTGAATCGCTGTCCCATTCTGTTCCTTCCTGCTTGTCTATGGCCACATCCCCGTGCTGTTCCGATGCTCCACCTTTTCTCTTTGGATTTGGAAAGCTCCTTTGACCTGAACCCTGTCCCTGCATCCCCTCTGTCAGTTTAAAGCCCTGCCCTTAAACCTACTGACATGATTAGCCAGGATACTGGTCCCAGCACGGTTCCAGTGGGACCATCCTATTGGATTTGTTTTTTTATAAATCAGGCAGGGGATGTGGGTGTCTCTGGCTGACCAGCCTTTCTTGCCCAGCCCTAGCTGCCCATGAGCTGATTAACGTGCTCGGCCATTTCAGAGGGCATTTGAGATGCAAACACTTTGCTGTGGGTATATCGTGCAGACCACATGAGGATGATCAGATCTTGTTGTCGAAAAGACAAGTGGGTGGCACGGTGGCTCAGTGATTAGCACTCCTGCCTCACAGCACCAGGGTCCCAGGTTTGATTCCAGCCACGGGCGACTGTGCGGAGATTGCACATTCTCCCCGTGTCTGCGTGAGTTGCCTCCAGATGCTCTGGTTTCCTCCCAAAGTCCAAAGATGCATAAGTCAGGTGAATTGGCCATGCTAAATTGCCCATAATGTTAGCTGTATTAGGTCGAGGGAGATGGGTCTGAGTGGGTTACTCTTCGGAGTGTTGACGTGGACTGGTTGGGCCGAAACGCCTGTTTCCAAACTCTATGGAATCTAGTCTAAGGGTTTGTGATATTTGTACACCAGCAATGGTTTCATATTTGTTTATGGATTGTTAATTGCTATTTTTAAAATTATTGATTTTAAATTCCACCATATCTTATGATGGGCTTCAAACCTGCCTCCCCTGAACATTAGCTGAGGTTTTGGACAAATGCCCTAACAATAATGTTACTAGGCCATCACTTCACCTGCTCACTGGTTGATCATCCCTGAGCACTGATACATGAAGCTAAACCCATTCTTCCAACATGACTGTGTGATCCTGAAGTCTTCCTGCACTCTGGTGATATCAGTCAGTCTCTCTCCATGTGGTATCCTTCACTATGTGGGTCTAATTGCTGCCTCTGTCAGTGTCTCTCACTCTTGCAGCTACTCCAGATCCTGAGCGAACAGAATTCTCCACTCCAGAGAGACGCAACAGCACAGGCCAGGGATGGAGTCTGGGATTTTCCAGATATCTGTGGGGCTCATTTCCATTATCCTTGTGTAACCCTCACTGCATCAGTCTAATTTCCCATTATGTCTATCTCTCTGTCTCCTGTAGGTACTCAGGAAGCTGCTGACTTAATAGACTTCCCAACTGCTGTGTGTCTCATCCATCACCTCATTGAAGATGGTTGGTCAGCCAGAGAGACAAAGCGAAGGGAGATATGGAGCCTTCAATAAATCCTGCAGTGAGGTAAGATCACTCATAGTGCATAGAGCAGGGAGCAATGAGAGGGCTCCAAACATCGCTAACAAGACATGATATAGATACAGTGCTGTATGGGGAGCACAGTATAGACACACCCCAGACTCAATCACCACATCTACTTTAACTTTTGTTGCACTGAGACAGCATCGGGAGTTCATAGTTATCAATCCAGTCCTGTGCTGTCTTAGTGAGCAACAGAGGGGAGAGTAGGCCTCCGACGAGAGGTTGGGAATGCTGCCTGGGATCTTTCTGTTCTGTGTTCTCCCTCCAACACTGTACTAAGACTCACTACGCTGCAACACTGTATCTGTGGCATGGCTTGTGCACCAGTGTCTTCAGTCATTTTTAACTCATATAATAGTCCCTGTCCCTGTAACCTCCTCCCTTCCCGATAGTCCCTCCACATATTTGAAATGTACTGTATTCCAGACTACCATCCCCATTACTGTAACTTGTTTCAGTGTCTACAACATGCCTTATTTTGGTACACTAATCCTCTTTAACTGGATACAGAGTGATACAGCACAGAAACAGAACCTGTGGTCCAACCCCTCAATGCTGTCCATGTTACCTAAACTGAATGAGTCTCATTTGCCTGCGTTTGGCCCTTATCTCTTCAAACCTTCTCCTCTCCATGTACCTGCCCAAATGTCTTTTCCATGCTGTAATTGTTCTTGTTTCTCCCATGTGCCTGAGGCAGTCTGTTCCGTCTATGCACCATCCTCTGTGGATAATGTTCCCCCTCAGCTCCCTCTTTAAATCCTTGCTCTCTCACCTCCCGTTTATACCATCTAGTTTTGGACTCACCTACCCTTGGTTATTCACCATTCTTAGGGTCACCCCGTGGCCTCCTCTGCCCAAGGGAAATATTTCGGACAATGTTACAAATATCTCCAATGTATGTCACAAAGTGCTGGCCAATGTCGGCAAATGTGCCAAATGTCGCTTTCCCCACCCTGTCCACCTGTGGTGCCACTTCCGAGGAACAATGTAACTTGCACCCCCCTGGTCTCTCTCTCTCTCTGTCCAACAACCCTGCCCAGAGCCCTTCCATTAACTGTGTTAGTCCTCCATGGTTTGTCTTAACAAAATCCAACACCTGAATTAAACTCAATCTTTCATTCCTTGGTCCACTGGTCCAGTTGGTCAAGTTCTCCTTTGATAACTGTATTTACTGCCCACAACACCATTCATTTGATCATCAACAAACTTTCGCACAATCACTCCTATATTTTCAACCAAATTGTTGATGTCGATGATGCCCATCAGTGGACCCAGCCCTGATCCTTTCTTCAATAATGGAATCAAACCATATTCTTGTCACAGACCCATACAGCATGGAAACTGACCCTTCAGTTGATACCCACCATCATCTCAAACTAAACTCTTCCCAGCTGCCTGTTGCTGGCCCATATCACTCCAACCCTTCCCTATTCACCTGTTTATCCAAATATCTTTTAAACGTTGTAATTGTACCCACATCAACCCCTTTCTCAGGAAGTTCATTCCACACTCAAACCACCCTCTGTGTAGCAAATTGCCCCATATCTTTTTTTTGAACATCTCTCCCCTCTAACATTAAAAATGTGGCCCCTCCCCTTGAGACTCCCCCGTCCTGAGGAAAAGGCAACTACCATTAAATTGATCTATATGTCTCTTTTTTTTCCCATAAACCTTTATAGCATCATGTCTCAACCTCCAGGCTCCAGTGGAAAAAGACTCAGCCTATCCAGCCATTTTTCAGAACTCTAGCCTTCCATACCCAGCAATATCCTGGTAAATCTCTTCTGAATGCCCTGCAGCTTAATAATATCCTCCCTGTTAACTGGGCGACCAGAACTGGACAGAGTATTGCAGAACAGGCCTCACAAATGTCTGTGCAATCGCAAAATGACGTCCCAAATCCTCCACTCAATGGACTGAGCAATAGTCAGGCATGCCAAGCACTGTCTTATCCATCCTGTGATGCAAGCTTCAAGGATTATGTACCTGAACCCGGAGGTCCCTCTGCTCTAAAACACTAACCGAGGCCTTAACATTAATTGTATAAGCTCTACCCTTGTTTGTTTTACAAAATGCATTACCTCGTATATGTTCAGATTGAATTCCATCTCTAGTTTTTCAGCCCATTCACTCACTTTATCAAGATCGCTTTGTAATCTCAGAAAACATCCTTCACTGTCCATGATGCCACCCTCCAGCCTGCCAGCCCATCACACATGGCTGTCAGTAGTACACATACCTTTGCTAGGGGCTCCAAAATTTTTTCCCTAGCATCCCACAGTGTCCTGTGATGCACTTAATCAGGTACTGGGACTTGCCATAGCTTTGTGTTTTAAAACCTCCAGCACCACCTCTTTTATAACATGCACTCTTTTCAAGTCACAGAGATATACAGCATAGAAACAGACCCTTCGGTCCCCAACTCGTCCAGGCTTACCAGAAGATCTAAATAAATCCATTCCCTTTTCCAGCGTTTGGCCCATATATGTCTACACCCTTACTATTCAGATGCCCATCCAGATACCTTTTAAATGTTGTAATTGTATCAGTCTCCATTACTTTGTCTCTCAACTCATTCCATACACACATCACCATGTGTGTGAAGAAGCTGTCCCTTCAGTCCCTCTGTAAACCATTCACCTCTAACCTTAAACCTATGCCCTCTAGTTTTGGACTCCTCAACTTCTGGGAAAAGGCCTTGAATGCTTACCCTATCCATGCCCCTCATGTTCATATAAACCTCTGTAAGGTCACCCCTCAGTCTCCGGTTCTCCAGTGACAGTAACCCCAGCTTATTCAGCAACAACCTGGGCAATATCTTGTTAATCTTTTCTGAGCCCTTTCGAATTTGATAACATCATTCCTGTAGCAGAGAGACTGGAATTGCAGAGTCCGCCAATTGTGGTCTAATGTATTACTCATGTTCCCTGAGTTCCCCAGACTTTCTCCACAGTAAGTTCTGGAGTGAAATAATTGTTTAGGATCTTAGCAAATATCCTGCAATTCCACACATCGATGGCCTCATTGATCTTTAATGGACACTATTTTGTCCTGCGTTACTTATGCACTCTTAATATACTGATACAATCACTTTTGGATTCCCCTTTCCTTCTCTGCTGAGGCTATTTCATTTAGCTTTTCTCCATTCCTGTTTTCTACTCAAAGTGTATTTCAACAGCCCCTGTATATCCTCAGGGATTCCCTTGATCCAGCTGGCTATACCTGACATGTGCCCCCTTTTCCTTGACCAGACCCTCAATCGACAGCCAGTGTTTCCGAATGCTGTCAGCATTGACCTGCACACAAACAGGAACATGCTGGAGCTGATCGATCAGTTTATCTCACTTTTAAAATATTCTCACTTGCCAAACTTCCCTTTCCCTGTAAATAATTCCATTCCCCAATCACATTTTGAAAGTTCCTGGCTAATACGATCAAGATTGGTCAGGCTCCATTTTATAACTTGCACTTGTGGACCAGGCCTGTCCTTTTCCAAAGCTGTTTTCAAACTACTAGAACTGTGGTCACTTTGGCAAAATGCTTTCCCACTCCTGTCTCAGTCCCTTTTCCTACCTTGATTCCCAAGTGGAGGTCAGGTTTTGCCCCTTTCTCTTTTCAGGCCATTTACATATTGATTCCGAGTTTTCTGGAACACAATTACCAAATTTCTCCCTTGCAAACGCTGAACACTGGCAGTCCCAGTCTAGGTTTGGAAAGCTCAAAAACCCTACCATAACAGTCCTATTATTATGGTTGATATTTCAGATGTCCCGACATATTTGTTCCTCAGTCTGCCACAGATTATTCGGGGTCAGCAGTCCGATCGTATCAAAGTGATGACCCATTCTTATTTCTCTGTTCCACTAACATAGCTTCACTGTGCGATCCCACAGGAATATCCTCTCTAAGTACTGCTGTGATGATTCATGCAATCAAAACCCAACCACCACATGTCCTCTCTTGCCTCCCCTTCCTGTAGCATCTCTACCTAGCCAGTCCTCTAACTGCCAGTCCTGCCCCTCCCTCAGCTTTGTTTCTGTAATAACTATAATATCCCAGTCCCATGTTCCAATCCATGCCTTGAGTTCATCTTCCTTAGCTGTCTGGCCCCTTGCATTGAAATAAATGCAGTTTAATCATCAGTTTTCCCCCATTCCCTGCTATGTTCTTGCTTGCCTTGTCTGCTGAAATTGCTGTCTTTAACTCATGTACCAGCCTCAATCTTCTTTCTGGCCTTACGTTTATTTAAGGTCCAACACCCTGCCAGACTAGGTTACATCCTCTCAAGCATCTCTAGCAATTCACACCACCAGGATATGCGTCCCTCTCCCCCTCCCAGTTGAGGTGCCTTTCCCACCCTGTCTCCCTGTGCTTACACCTTCAGGGATCTATGGACTTGTCCACCAAGGTCCCTGTATTCCTCAGTACTCCGCAAGAACCTACCATTTATTATGTCTGTCCTTCACTTATCGTACCTCCCACAGTGTATTACCTCACTTCAATCAGAACTAAACTCTGCTTAGATTATCATCCGATTGACATTGGACTGCAGACAGAGACCATCCTCCTCACTGTGAACAACACCCTCACCTTTCAGGTTATCTGCAAACCGACTAATGATACCTTCTGCTTTCACATCCGAGTTATTAATGTTCAATGGTTCCTGCACAGTTCCCTGTGGTACACCCGGTGGTGAAAATATGCTATCCACCAATTTTGCATCCAATTTGCCAACTTGCCTTGGAACCCAGTCCTTTTGGACCAGCCTTCCATGTTGGTTCTTGTTTAAGGACTTATTCAAGTCCATGTAAACCACATCATCTGCACAGCCTTCATCAATGTACTTAAGCATCATTTTAAAAAAAACTGAACTGAATTCCTCAGACAGTATCTTCCTCTGCCAAATCCGTGATGACTAAACTTAGTTGATCCTTACCTTTGCAAGTGTCGATTCATCCTCACAATTGTTTCCAATAATTTCCCTCCCCCTGCTGTCAGACTATCTGCTCTGTAATTACCTGGCCTATCCCTGCTGCCCTTGAACAAAGGAACCACATTAGCGATCCTCCAGTCATTCAGCACTTCACCTGTGTCCAGCAAAGTATGATATTTATCCACCAGGGCCCCAACAATCTCTGGGTAATTAGCATGGGGTCAAAGAATGCTGGTCCAGGCAGTGACACCCACATCCCATGAATGAATAAATAAAAATACATATGTCCCTCCCTACCTCTGTAAACCCCTCCAGCTGCAGCAATCCGTACTGGCTTTGTAACACCGTTCAGGCCCTGACCACTCTCTGTAACACTCTCACCACCTCCAGCACCTTCACCTCTCCATGTTCGTATCGTGTTAATAAACCTTGACAATGATTCCCCTTCCCATTGCCCCCCTCCTGCTAGCAGACCCATTGCAATCCCTTTAAAACTTACTCTAAAACTCTCTCTCACTTCAGGATTTTAAGTACTTTGTGGTGATCTTCTCAGCCTCATAATCTAGTATGATCCATTTTGTCCTGAGTGAGTGTCCGGTGGGGATTTCTTGCTGAGTTTTTGCCTGTTTCAGTGGAATGTCCTTTTTTAAGAGTATTTTACACTTCTCCTTCAAATGTTTTCCACTGTTCATTTATAGGCACATATTTCAGTCTGTTTCGCTGTTTATCTTGGTCAGTTCTCCTCTCCAACTCATGTCATTGGCTATTTTTGTTTCTAGTTGTAGCTTGTCCTTTCTGTGTTTCACTTTAAAACTTTATATTTCTTTAAACTACACTTTATCACAATTTCCCTGAGGATCTCTCCAGGTGACATTACTCATTCACGAAGTTTTATCACACAACAGTCTCTCTGAGACAGTTACGTCCCTCGCCAGTTGCACAATGTGTTATTCTAAGAAACACTGAAAAAAATTCTCTGAACTCCTCTTCCAATATCACTGTTGTCAGTGTGACTGTCCCAGACTTTGCGAATATTGATGTTTCACTAAATGTTCACCATGCCTGTGTTAGACATTCCAATGAATTCCTATTTATTGCAGTGACGAGCCATGAAATGCTGTTCGGTGGGTGGTCTAAAACTGTTCTGCTGCTTGTGTCCTTGGCAAGTAGTAGCCAGAATTTACATTCCAACTGACTCTACTTCATGATCTGATGCCAAATGCTTTCTCTGTAATTCCTTTCTTACCCATTATTGTTAGCGTCGTCCATTTTGCCTGAATTTGCACAAGGTTGTGAACCATTGAATATTTACGTTTCACCTTTTGTTCGCCCTGTAACCACATCTCTCTGGTGTCTAAATCTCTTTTATCTCTGTGTCACAAATCCATCTACCTTGTTGCAGAGATTTTGTCCATTAATAAAAAACATAATTTACTCGTTCCCACAATTTCCTGTCACAAACTGATTTGCTGATCTACAGTTTTAGTTAAACTTTGTCCCATCCTGTTCCTTTCTGTTGTCTTCGGTCACATTCCCACGCTGCTCTGATGCTTCACCTTTTCTCTGTGGATTTGGAAAGCTCCTTTCACATGAAGCCTGAAAGCTCTGTCCATAAATCTACCAACGTGATTGGCCAGGACATTGTTCCACTGGAACTGTGCTGGGACCAATCTGAATGGATTTTGAAAAAAATCAGGTCTGGGATGTGGGTGTCTCTGGCTGACTAGCCTTTATTGCCCATCCCTTGCTGCCCTTGAGCTAAGTAGCTGGCTCGCCCATTTCACAGGGTCATTGAGAGGCAAACACTTTGCTGTGGGGATGTCGTGCAGACCATGTGAGAGTGAACTGTTGTCTTTTTCTGAAGGTCAAGTGTTTGGATTTTTATCAATACTTATTTATGGATTGTTAATTCCAATTTTTAAAACATATATTCA
Organism: Chiloscyllium punctatum; assembly: GCF_047496795.1. NCBI lineage: Eukaryota > Metazoa > Chordata > Chondrichthyes > Orectolobiformes > Hemiscylliidae > Chiloscyllium > Chiloscyllium punctatum. Next base: position 41,614,443 of record NC_092766.1, read on the forward strand.
TTTAAAATTCCACATAGTTAGTAGTTAGAAAGGAGAAGGGGGTTGGTCACTTTGTTGGGACGGTATTGTAGACTGTTGTAGACCCAACAGATACCAGAGGAGCAGCTGTGTAGAGAGATTGCAGATAACTATAGGAATAATAGAGGAGTGCAGGCTGGAGATTTTAATAATCCCTATACTGACTGGGCCACCTAGAGTATAAAAAGAACTGGACGGAGGGCAATTTTTCAAATGTGTCCAAGGAAGGTTCCTAAATCAATATGCAGAGGGTCCTACTCTACTCAGGCAGGTGCAACACTGGACCTCCCCTCAGAAAACGAGGTCGGGCAAGTGACTGAAGTGTCATTCAGAGAGCACTTTGGGTCCAGTGCCCACAACTGTCTCCGCTTTAACATAGTTATGGAGAAAGTTCAGCAGGTCCATAGATTGAAGAGGAAAACTGGAACAGGGCCAGGTTTGGGGCCATTCTGCAGGATCTGGCCAGCGTCAATGCCGTGAATTTAAAATTGCACAATGCCCAGTTATAATCCAACTCGCTTTGGGAGCGCTGGTGATCACTGTAACAGATGAAAGGCTTAAACTAAATTTGTTTGCTATTATATTCCATGACACTGCCATCCTGTTGCTATAAATTCTGTACCTTAGGATTGTGCTCCACAACCACCTGATGAAGAAGCAGTGCTCTGAAAGCTAGTGCTTTCAAATAAACCGGTTGGACTGGAACCGAGTGTCGGGTGATTTTTAACTTTGTACATCCCCAGTCCGACACCGGCACCTCCACATTATGATTCTAATCGATTGGGTGAGTCTGTTTGAAGGAAAAGGAACAACTGGCAAATGGGAGGCTTTTCAAAGTGTGATCTCAAGAATCCAGGACCAATCTGCCCCATTGGGGTAAAGGGAAAAGCTGGCAGGGTTAGGGATCCTTGGCTGATGAGGGATAATAAGGCTCTGGTCTTGAAATGAAGACTGCATGCATTGGGTTTAAGATTTCCGTATCTACATATTCTTAAAGACACGATCAATCTGTGGAGACCCTACAATCCTCTCAGTCCCTGTAATACTCCCAATTTGCAGAGGTCATTCCAATGCCTGTGACTCTTTCAATACAGTTCCTACAAGACCCACTATCTATGTGATAGCTTTTCATTACCAGCACCCACCCTATCATTGTAAGCTCCTCCAGTGTCTCCATCCATCTAGTCCAACCTCTGCAGTGCTCTGTATAATCAGCCTCACTGTGCCTGGAACCTGGCTTCAATTCCAGCCTTGGCCGACTGTCTGTGTGGACTTTGCATGTTCTCCCCCTGACTGTGTGGGTTTCTTCGAGTGCTCTGGTTTCCTGCCACAGTCCAACATTTGCACGATACGTGATTGGCCTTCATAAATTGCCTGTAGTATTCGGCAAGTGTGGTTTAGGTGAGTTCACCATGAGGAATGCAGGGTTTATTGGACAGGGAGAGGGATGGGTCTGGTTAGGATGCTCTTTAGAGGGTTGGTGTGAACTTGTTGGGCCGAATGGCCTGTTTCCACACTGGAGATTCTATTCAGGTTATTGTCCAGTCCTGTCAACCATCCCTGTCTCTTGGACCTTGCCTCATCCCCAATACTCCCCATATATGTGTAATCTCCAACAGTCTCTAAAACATTCCTTGGCGATGTAAGCTTCTCTAGTCTTGACAAAGATCGATATGACTGTTACCTCTTCCTGCTTTTAGAACAATCCCTATTACTGTTGCCATTCGTTACATCACTCCCACCACGGTGGCACAGTGGTTAGCACTGCTGCCTCACAGCGCCAGAGACCTGGGTTCAATTCCCACCTCAGGCGACTGTCTGTGTGGAGTTTGCACATTCTCCCCGTGTCTGCGTGGGTTTCCTCCGGGTGCTCCGGTTTCCTCCCACAGTCCAAAGATGTGCAGGTCAGGTGAATTGGCCATCCTAAATTGCCCGTAGTGTTAGGTAAGGGGTAAATGTAGGGGTATGGGTGGGTTGCGCTTCGGCGGGGCGGTGTGGACTTGTTGGGCCGAAGGGCCTGTTTCCACACTGTAAGTAATCTAATCAATGTTCCATCCTGAAACCCCCGAAAACATTTATATCTCTGTAAACTCATCTGGACTATCTATACTTACTTTTGACAATCCCATTCTGAGACTTTCTCTCTATCAAAAAAGTCACTAAATTAGGTAACCCTTATTATTGTAACCTCCCTCCAGCCTTACAGCACTGAGGATCTGTAGAACCTCTTTTCAAACTGACAGCCATCTCTGTGTCTGTAATCTCCTCCAATCCCCATAATGCATTCTGTCTGAGCTCCTCTGTAGTCCATTAAACAATCTTTAACACTGTCTGTGTCAGTGTAATCTTCACCAAAAACACAACCTTCTCTATCTGTGTAAATCCCTACACCAGTCCCTATCCCTCTAAACTCCGTCTAACAATACAACCCTCCGTGTCTGTGTATTCACCTTCAGTCCCTACTCACGTCCCTATCTGTGTAACCTTCTCCATCATTTTTGCTTCAGTCTCTTCAACTGTCCCTGTCAGTGTAATATCTTCCAATCCTGAAAACCCCCCTCTCTTTAACTTTCTCAGACCACACAACCCTCACTATCTGTGACCTACTCCTGTCGGAGAACCCTCCCTCTGTGAACTGCTCCAACTCTTCAACTCTCCATACGCTCCTGCAGCTCTTACCGCCCCCCCTATCTACCAAACCTCTTCCAGTCCCTAAAACACCATCAATCTGTGGAGACCCTAGCACCATCCCTATCTGTGTTATCCTCTCAGGTCCCTGCAACACTCCCGATCTGTAGATCCCACTCCAATGCCTGTGCCTCTCCCGGTCCTGTTCCTACAAGACTCATTAACAACGTAACATCCTCCCGTCACTATCACCCACCCTGTCAATGTAAGCTCCTCCTGTATCTCCAAACATTTACTCATCTCCATAACCTTCTCTAGCTCTTACCCCCATCTGTGTAAACGTCACTCTCCACTTGAACCCTCCCTACAGCAGGAACTTCCTCCTGTTTGTGCTATGTTTCCTCATCTGTGAAACTGTCTCCAACCAAACTTGCTACCCAATCTCTCAAAAAGAATCCAGATTCCACAGCCTCCATGTCTAAATAACCCCCAGAACCTAAGCCTTCCTATATCTATAAACATCTTCAGTCACGATGATCCTCCATATCTCTGTTTGTTCCGCCAGATGATACAAACCTCTTTATCTCTGTAATCTGCTCAGCTCCCTAAAACACCCCCTGTCTATGTAATCCAGCCCTGTCCTACAAACATCCTTATCCCCGTAAACTTCTCTATCCCTCCCAGCATTCCCAAATCCATGAACCCGTCAGCCCTACAGCGCTCCACATTTCTATAACCTCCTGTGGCTCTATGGTCCTCCTTCCCTGTGAAATCACCTCCAGTCACCATATCCCTCCCAATCTGGGTCCTCTGCTCCAGATCAGACCATTGCTGTCTCTGTAAACACCTCCGCCCCTGACAACTCTTCCCATTTGTGTAACCTCGTTCAGACCCCATACTCTCCTGCTTCCTGAATCCTCTTCCTGCCATTGCAATCAAAACCACATGTTTATGTAATATCCACCAGTGCTTACACCCTCCCCAACTCAGTAACCTCTTGCAGTCCTAACAAAGCACCTAAACTGTGAAACCTCTCATTTCCCTACAATCCTTCCTCCCTCCCTCCCTCCCTCCCTCCTCAAATGCCTTCATCACCATGAAACCTCACAATTACTGAAGCCTCCTTTTGGCATTGCAACCCTCCTAATGTCTGCAAAATCCTCCTGCCCTGATATCCCTCCCTGACTCTGTAATCCCCACCACCCTCCAGTGCCCTTCTGGGGAACATGGCAGAGGACAGAAGGTTTGTAGCGTCTGGACCATATTACGGAGGTAGAATGCTGGAAATTACAGATTTGGTCTATTGTTTGTGGTGTGCATATTATTGGTGAGGACTCTCAAGAAAGGATTTATGACCACTTGGAAAGCCATAGTTAAATTAGAGACAGCATGGGTTTGTGAGGGGCAGATCATGCCTCACAAACCTTATTGAATTCTTTGAGGATATGGCAGAATACGTTGATGGCTCATTCAGAAAAGAAAGATGATTGGGATACAGGGAAATCTGTCTGTCTGGATGCAGGATCGGATGGCCTAGAGAAGACAGAGGGTGGCAGCAGATGGACAGTATTGAGCCTGGAGCTCAGTGACCAGTGGGGTTCTGTAACAATCAGCTCTGGGACTCTGCTCTTTGTGATTTTTGTAAATGACTTGGATGTGGATGTTGGAGAGTGGGTTAGTAAGTTTGCCAATCACACCAAGCTTGGTGGAGTGGTGGGGAATGTGGAGGGCTGTTGTAGGTTGCAATGCGACATTGACAGAACACAGAGCTGGGCTGGAAGTGGCAGATGGAGTTCAATCTCGAAAAGTGTGAAGTGATTCATTCTGGAAGGTTGAACCTGAATATAGAATACAGCGTTAAAAGGCAAAATACTTGGCATTGTGGAGGAACAGAGAGATCATGGCGTCCATGTCCATAGATCCCTCAAAGCTGCCACGCACGTTGATAGGGTTGTTAAAAGGGCACATGTTGTGTTGGCTTTCCTTAGCAAGGGGATCAATTTCAAGAGCCGTGAGGTTTTACTGCATCTTTATAGTGACCTGGTGAAACCACACTTGGAATATTGTGTTCAGTTCTCATCCCATCTTTACAGGAAGGATGTGCAAGTTTTAGAGAGTGTACATAGGAGATTTACCAGGATGTTGCCTGGAATGGAGGGTATTTCTTATGGAGAAAGTTTGAGGGAGCTAAGGCTTTTATCATTGGAGTGAAGAAGGGGGTGAGGTGACTTGGTAGAGGTGAACAAGATGATGAGAGGCACAGAGAGAGTGAATAGTCAGAGATGTTTCCTCCTATGGAATAAATGGCTATTAGAAGGCGGCATAATTTTAAGGTGATTGGAGGATGGATAAGGGGATAGAGAATGGTAGGTGGTTGAATGGACTGCCAATGGTGGTAGTAAAATTAGACGCATTCGGGACATCTAATAGACTCTTGGACAGACACATGGATAATAGTAAAATGAAGGGTATGTAGGCTAGTTTGATTTTAGAGTCGGATAAAAGGCTTGCATGAAATCATGGCCGAAGGGTCTTGGGCTGAACTGTTCTGCGTTCTATGTTCTGTCTGGTAGACTGGGTAATAAGCTCAGATCAGTGTAAAAGGATATGGCATTCAGGAGGAGCTAGTGAACTGGATACAAAAATTTGCTTGATGGTTGTAGACAGAGGATGATGGGAGACATGTTGTTTTTCTGACTGGAGGCATGTGACCAGCGGTGTAGTGGGTCCCCTGTTGTTTGTTATTTGGATAAATGGTTTGGATGGGAATATTGGTTTCCTGGTAAGTAAGGTTTTTGGGTGTCACTGAAATTGGTGGTAAAGTGGACAGTGGAGAAGGTTATCTATGATCCAACAGGATGAACAGTACTACTGGGATAGTGGGCTGAAGAATAGCAGATGGAGTTTAATTAGATTAAGGTGAGGTGTTCCATTTTGGTGAAACAAACCAGGGTGGGAGTTGTACAGTTAATGTTCGGGCCCTGGGTAGTGTTATCAATCAGAGACCCAGGGATGCAGGTCCACCGTTATTTGAGTGTGGTGTCACAGATAGACAGGCTGCTGAAGCAGGCGTTTGGGATGGTTACCTTCATTGGGGAGAGCATTAAGAGTAAGAGTTAGGATGTCATATTGTATCTGTAAAAGAAATTGGTGGGGCCACCATTAAAACATTGTTGATCAGGAGGAAGAACTCCTTTAGTCACTTACTTCCTTTAAGGAAGGGCATTAAATATTCTAACCTGGTCTGGCCAACATTTGACTCCAGACCCACAGCAATATGACTGACTCTGAGCTACCCTCTGGGTAATTAGCAGTTGGGTCAAAGAATGTTAGTCCAGGCAGTGACACCCACATCCCATGAATGAATAAATACAAATACATATGTCCCTCCCTACCTCTGCAAACCCCTCCAGCTGCAGCAATCTGTACTGGTTTTGTAACACCGTTCAGGCCCTGACCACTCTCTGTAACACTCTCACCACCTCCAGCACCTTCACCTCTCCCTGTTCCTATTGTTTCAATAAACCCTGACCATGGTTCCCCTTCCCACTGCCCTCCTCCTGCGAGCAGACCCATTGCAATCTATTTAACATTTACTCCTAAAACACTCTCTCACTTCAGGATTTTACGTACTTTTTGGTGATCCTCTCAGCCTCATAATCTAGTATGATCCCTTTTGTCCTGAGTGCGGTACCAGTGGGGATTTCTTGCTGAGGTTTATACTGTTTCAATGGAATGTCCTTCTGTTGAGTGTTTTACACTGTTCCTTCAAATGTTTTCTGCTGTCTATTTACAGACACATGTCTCAGTCTGTTTAACCTGTTTACCTTGGTCATTTGTCCTCTCACACACATGTAATTGGCTATATTTGTTTCTAGTTGTAGCTTGTCCTCGGTGAATCCCTTTAAAACTTTATATTTCTTTAAACTGCACTTTACCACAATTTCCCGAAGGATCTCTCCCGGTGACATTATTCATTCACTAAGTTTCATTACACGGTCGCTCTGCGTTAGTTATGTCCCTTAACAGTTGCACAATGTGTTTTTCAAAGAAACACTGAAAAAAAAAATAACCGAACTCCTTTTCCAATATCAATATTGACCGTGTTTTGTCCCAGATTATACAAATATTGAAGTTTTCCAAAATTATCACAATGCTTTTGTTAAAAAAATTTCAACGAGTCCCTGTGTAATGCAATGATGAGCAATGGTATAGTATTCAGTGGCTAAAACTGTTCTGCTGCTTGTGTCCTTGGCAAGTAGTAATTTACATTCAGACTGACTCTACTTCATGATCTGCAGCCAAATGCTTTCTCTGTAATGCCTTTGTTTTCCATTATTTTTAGTGTTACCCATTTTTCCTGAGTTTCCACAAGATTGTGAACCATTGAATATTTTTGTTCACCTTGTATCCATGTCTCCCTGGTGTCTAAATCTCTTTTATCTCTGTGTCACAAATCCATCTACCTTATTACAGTGACGTTGTCCATTAAAAAAACATAACTTACTCTTTCCCACAATTTTCTGTCACAAATCTTTTCGCTGATGTACAATTTTAGTTAAACTCTGTCCCTTCCTGTTTCTTTCTGCTTGTCTTCAGCCACATCCCTATGCTGTTCCCTTGCTTCACCTTTTCTCTTTGGATTTGGAAAGTTCCTTTCACCTGAACCCTGTCCCAGCATCCTCTCTGTCAGTTTAAAGCCCTGTCCATAAACCTACCGACATGATCGGCCAGGACACTGGTCCCAGCACGGTTCCAGTGGGCCCATCCTAATAGGTTATTTATTAAATCAGGTATGGGATGTGGGTGTCTCTGTCTGACCAGCCTTTCTTGCCCAGTCCTAGCTGCCCTTGAACTGAGTAACTTGCTTGGCCTTTGAAGAGGGTAATTGGGAGGCAAATACTTTACTGTGGCTATGTCGTGCAGAAAACATGAGGGTGGACAGATGTCCTTCTCTGAATGACAGAGCAGCCTGGGATACATTTCCCTGGGCACTGGGGATTTCTCCACCTTTATGCCTGTGAAAACATTTAATACCTCCTCCTTATTGATCTTAACATGTTCTGGAACCTCAGCATCCCAACTGACATCCCCGGCTACAATGTCTTTCTCCTGTGTGAATACAGATGGGAAGTATTCATTGAAGACCTCACCTGCTTCCTCTGGCTCCATGCACAGATTGTCCCTTTGGTTTCTCACAGGCCTTCCTCTTTCGTTGGGAATCCTCTGACTCTCACGATGCTGATAAAATTCCTGTGGCTTTTCCACAATCGTATCTGCCAAATATATTTCATGACCATTGTTTGTCCCTCATTTTCCACAATCCCCCTTGCACTCTCTATACTTGTGAATGGCTTCACCTGATTTTATTGCACTGTATTTCCTTTATCAAACTCACGTTATCACTTGCTCAGTATTCTCTGGACTTGCTGCCTTTACTATTTACACTTCAAGGAGCACACTGGCCCTGCGTTCTCACTGCATCACTTTAAAATACTCCACTTTCCTAATATGGACCCAACTGCAGGGAGTTCCTCCCTGTCTCTGTTTGCCAGATCCTCTGTAATGATCGTGATACTGATAGGAGGCACAGTTGTGAGGGGGGACAGACAGGAGACTGTGTGGATCCAGAAGAGACCACAGGATGGTGTGCTGCCTCCCAGGTACCAGGGTCAAGGATGTCTCTGAGTCGTTATTGAACATTATGAAGGTGGAGGGTGTACATCCAGAGGTCATTGTGCACATTGGCCCACATGACAGAGGTAGACAAAGGGATGGGGTCCTGTGAAATGAGTACAGGGAGTCAGGTGAGAAGTTAAAAAAGCAGGATATTGAGCTTAATGATCTCCAGATTACTCCCAGTGCCAAGTGCCAGTGAGGATAGAAATAGAAAGGTAGGCTGGATGGATGTGTGGCTGAGGAGCTGGTATAGTGGGCAGGGTTTTCAGTTCTTGGATCATTGGGATCTCTTCTGGGGTAGAGGGGACCTGTACAAAGGGGATGGTTTGCACTTGAAGCAAAGGGGCGCAATTATCCCAGGGAGGAGATTTGTTAGTGTTACCCAGGAGGATTTAAACTAGTTTGGCAGGGAGTTGAGACTCTGAGTGAGAGAGGGACCATCGAAAAGTCAGGGGAAATCCATCAGCCATCAAGAGCAAGTTACCTATTCAGGATATCCAGGGGCACAGTCTAGGGAGGGAAAGATATCTGGTTTAAAGGGCATTTATTTCAACACACGAGGCCTGACTGGTAAGGCAGACGAGCTCAGAGCATGGATTAGCTCTGGAGGACTGGGATATTATAGCCATAACAGAAACATGGCTGAGAGAAGGGCAGGACTGTCAGCTCAGTGTTCCAGGATACAGAAACTACAGGCGGGATAAAAGGACAAGTAAGTGAGGAGGGGGAGGTGCCCTTTTGATTCGGAAGGACATGACACCTGTGCATCGGGACAATTCTGTTAAGCAGTCATCAAATGAGGCCAGAAATGTAAAAGTTAGAAACAAAGAGGGGATGGTCAGTCTGCTGGGATCGTGTTCTAGACCCTCAAATGGCCAGCGGGTACGAGAGGAGCAAATGTGTAGTGAGTTTGCAGGTACCTATAAAAATAATAGAGTAGTATTGGATGGAGATTTTAACTTCCCCTGGATTGGCTGGGTCACCCAGAGTGTAAAAGGCCCGTACTGGGTGGAATTTGTAAAATGTGTCCAAGAAAGTTTCCTCAATCAAAACGTAGAGGGCTCTATGCTACTCAGGCGGGTGCAACACTGGACCTCTCCTCAGAAAACAAGGTCAGGCAAGTGACTGAAGTATCAGTTGGAGAGCACATTGCGTCCAGTCATCACAACTGCCTTTGTTTTAACATAGTTGTGGAAAAAGTTCTGGCAGGTTGACAGATTTCGGTCTTAAACTGGAACTGGGCCAATATTGGGGCCATTCAGGAGGATCGAGCAGGGGTTGATTGGGTGAAGATAAAACTCACACAACACTAGGGTATAGTCCAGATGGTTTACAGAGGAACCTCGATTATGTGAACGAGATGGGCGGGCACTATTTCGTTCAGATAATTGATTATTCAGTTAATCGATTCAATACCTTTCCTCTGGGGCTCTGAGTTTTCAATCCAGTCTGCTCCCTGTTCAGGTGACTAGGCAGCAGCAAGCCATGAACGAGCCCCCACACCCTGTCAGACCCCAAAAACACACCCCGCTCGCCTCCAAACCCATCCAACACCGCCCTCACCCGCCTCTTAACGTCGCTCCCCCCAAACCGACCCAACAGCGAATCCTACCCCCAAAATCGTCTGACACCACCCTCCACCCGCTGCCTGCCCCCAACTCCCAGACACATCCTACATCACCCTCAGCCAGTCCCCAAACCCATTCAACACCGCCCCCCACCCACCACACCCACCGTCCAATCCATGTCCATGCCCATGCCCCCGTAAGTGTTACCTAGGTAAGCGGATAGTGAAGAAGGAGTTTGGTATGCTTTCCTTTATTGGTCAGAGCATTGATTATAGGAGTTTGGAGGTCATGTTGCAGCTGTACAGCACACTATTTAGGGCACTTTTGGGATGTTGCATGCAGTTCTGGTCTTTTTCCTATTGGAAGGATGTTGTGAAACTTGAAAGTGTTTAGAAAAGTTTTACAAGGATGTTGCCAGGATTGGAGGATTTGAGCTGCAGGGAGAGCATAAACGACTGAGGCTGTTTTCCGTGGAGCGTCAGAGGCTAAGGGGTCACATTCCTGAGGTTTATAAAATCATGAGGGGCATGGATAGGATAAACAGACAAGGACTTTTCCCTGGGGTAGTGGAGACCAGAAATGGAGGGCGTAGGTTTAAGGTGAGAGATGAAAGATTTCAAAGGGACCTAAGGGGCAACCTTTTCACGCAGAGTGTGGTTATGTATGGAATGTACTGTCAGAGGAAGTGGTGGAGGCTGGTACAATTGTTGCATTCAAAAATCATCTGGATTGGTATATGAATAAAAAGGGTTTATAGGGATATGGGCCAATGCTGGCAGATGGGACGAGATTAGGAAAGGATATCTGGTCGGCGTGGACGAGTTGGATCGAAGGGTCCGTTTATGTGCTGTACGTCTCTAGGTCTCTCAAGCTCTAAATGGTTTCCACTGTTCATTTACAGCCTGACATTTCAGTCTGTTTCCCCTGTTTACCTTGGTCAGTTCTCTCTCAAAATCATATAATGGGCTTTGTTCCTGATGCTCGGGTGTGCTTTATGGTCACTTTAAAATGTCATAATCTCTTTGAATTCCGGCATAATTTCTTGGAGGATTTCGGTGTGATATTACTCATTCACTCAGCTTCATCACCCAACGGTCGATCTGAGATAGTTACATCCCTAGCTATTTGCACAATGCGTTATTCAAAGAAACACTGACAAAAACATTCAAGGAGGATCTCAGATAATATCACTCTTGCCAATGTGTCTGTCTGTCCCAGATTATACAAAGATTGAAGTCTCCAAAAATTATCACACCCACCTTTGCTACAATTTCTAATAAATTCCTGTTTAATGCAGGGATGAGCAATGAAATACTGCAAGGCAGCATAAAAACTGTTCTCCTGCTTGTGTTTTTGACACATACCACCCAGAATTTGCATTCAGACTGATTCAGCTGCATAATCTGAGATCAAATGCTTTCTCTGTAATGCCTTTGTTATCCATTAGTGTCAGGCTTCCTATCTTGCTTTTCCATTCTCCCTGAGATCCTGTAAGGTTGTTTACTGTTGAATATTTATGTTCCACCTTTTGTTCACCCTGTAATCACGCCTGTCTGGTGACTAAGTCTCATTTATCTCTGTGTCCCAAGTCTATTACTTTATTGTAGATACTTTGCCCATTCCAAATCAAAACAACGTTATAATTTCCTCTTCCCCACAATGTCCTGTCACAAACCAATTCATTGATGTACAGTTTTAGTTAAACTCTGTCCCTTCCTGTTCTTTTCTGCTTGTCTTCAGCAACATTCCCATGCTGTTCCGAGGCGTCACGTTTTCTCTTTGGATTTGGAAAGCTCCTTTCACCTGAACCCTGTCCCTGTATCCTCTCTGTCAGTTTAAAGCCCTGTCCATAAACCTACAGACATGATTCGCCAGGACACTGCTCCCAGCAGTGTTGATTTTAAATCACTCATGGGATGTTGCTGTCTCTGGCTGGCCAGCCTCGCATGTCCACCCTGACCAGCCTTAGAGCTGAGTGGCTTGTCAGATCATTACAGTGGCATTTGAGCGTCAATCCCATTGCCTGGGTCTGGATTCATATGTAGGCCAGACTGGCAGCCTATTACAGATTTGCTTACTGAAAGGGCATTATTAAGTGGTTAGATGTGTATTCCTTACTCTGGCATTAAATTCTGGATGAACAGTCTATTGAGAGTAACACAAGGTCATTCCCTGGTCTACTGATAGCTCCCTCATCCCTGAGTACTGATCCCAGAGCACCTTCTTCCTGACCGTGATTTGATCCTGATAACTTCCAGTGCTCTGGTGATATCACACAGTCTCTCTCCATGTGGTATCTGTCACTGTGAAGGTTTAATTGATGCCGGTGACTGCACCTTTTGCAGCTACTCCAGATCCTGAGCCAACAGAATTCTCCACTCCAGGGAGATGAGGCAACACAGACCAGGGATGGAGACTGAGATTTTCCAGATCTCTGTGGGACTCTGTGCCATTCTCCATTTGTAACCCTCACTGCATCAGTCAGATTTCCCATTCTGTCTGTTTCTCTATCTCCTGTAGATATTCAGGATGCTCTTGACTCAACAGAATTCCCAATTCCTGTCTTGTCCATCACCACACTGAAGACAGTTGGTCAGCCAAAGAGATGGAGAGTGAGATCTGGAACCTTCAGTAAATCCTGCAGCGAGGTAAGATCACTCACAGTGAACAGAGCAGAGTGTATTTAAGGGATTGAACTTTGGTCCAGAAGACGTGACACAGATACAGTGTTGATGGGTAAACACAGAGCATGATGGTCCCAGGCTCAAACCCCACCTCTTGTTAATTTTCATCTCTGCTGTATTGAGCGCTCCTATGTCAATACAGTAAGTTGACAGTTATCAATTCAGGCCTGTGCTGTCTTAGTGAGGATCAGTACAACAGAGGGGAAAGCAGGCCTCCCTTAAAGAGATGGTATTGAAACATGGGATCTTTCTGTTCTATAGTCCCTCCTCACGCTCTCTCTTGTCATGTGATAGAGTTATACAGCAAGGAAACATGCCTTTCAGTCTAACTTGTTTGTGCCAATGTCTTGAATGTTTGTAATTCCCAGAAATTTTCATATTTCTGTAACCTCCACCCCTCCCAAATTCCCGCTGTATATTTGAAAACTACTCTGATGCTGACGACTCTCCCTGTATGTAAATTGCTCCAGTCTCGATAACATGCCCAATCTGTATAATCTCATCCTGCACTCAGTACAATAATTCCCAATTCTGTAGTTTTGCACAATACTTACAGTAACCCTGTCTCTGGAAAATCCTCCAGCCTGGAGCAAAATACCCACCTGTGTACTTTCCTCAAGCCCCAAGAAAACATGATATCACTGTAACCTTCTGCAGGTCCGATCACACTCCTGCCTCCTGGCCTATGTACCACATGACCACAGTAACCTTCTCCCAACCCTACCCACCTCCTTACCGATATGAACACCTCCAGACCCTTTTCAAGCCACAGCAGCACTCCACATCTCTGTTTGCTCCTCCACTCCCTACAGTCCTCCCAGCACCACAAACACTCTCCATTTGTGTAATTCTGCAATTTTGGCAGCACGGTGGCTCAGTGGCGAGCGATGGTGCCTCACAGTGCCAGGGACCCAGGTTCGATTCCAGCGTTAGGTGACTGTCTGTCTGTGTGGAGTTTGCACCTTCTCCCTGTGTCTGCGTGGGGTTCCTCCAGATGTTCCAGTTTCCTCCCACAGTCCAAAGATGTGCAGTTCAGGTGAATCGGCCATGCTAAATTGTCCATAATGTTAGGGGCATTGTCGGAGAGAAGTGGGTCTGGGTGGGTTACTCTTTGGAGAGTTGGTGTGGACTTGTTGGGCCGAAGTACCTGTTCTCATGCTGTAGGGAATCTAATCTAAACTCTCCCTCTGCGTTCCATATTACTGCCCCTAAATATATCCATCTATCCATAATCGGCCCCAACCCCTTCAAACCTCCGAGTCTCTGTGAACTCCCACAGCTCCACCATCCCTCCTTAACTGGGTAACCTTTTCCATTCCTGAAACACTCTGAAAATGTGGACATCCTACAAACCTCCCTATCTGGGTAATCCTCTCAGGACCCTGTAAAACCTGTGGAACCAGCTCCAATGCTTGTGACTCTCCCGATCAGTTTCTACAAGACTTACTATCTCTGTAACATCCTCCCATCGCTATCACCAGCAGTACAATGTAAGCTCCTCCAGTCCCCCCCACCAATCTAATCATCTCCATAACCTTCTCCAGCTCTTACACCCCTATCTGTGTAAACATTACACTCCCCTACAACCATCCCTAAAGCAGAAACCTCCTCCAGTGTCTGCAATACTCCCTATCTGTGTTTGTGTCTCCAGGATCTATTGCTGTTACTGTCTCTGTAAACTCTGACAGATTGTAAAGCTTGCCGGTCCATATTCTTTCCAGAACCTCGGCATCTGACATCAACAAAAGTCTTCATTAACTACAGCCTTCCATATCTCTGTTTGTTCCTCAATTCGAAACAACTCTCTTAATCTCTGTAAGTAGCACAATTCCATAAAATACCCCCTGTCTGTGTAAACTGACCCAATCCGACAGTGAGAAGCCTCCCTGTCCTTTTGATCACCTGTAGTCCCTTCAGATCTCCCTGTATCTTCCCTGACTCCACTGAATACAGCCCATCTCATGTTATAACTCCGCTAACTCATATGTTACTCCCCATCTCTGTGATATTCTTCAGTTACTGCAATTCTCATTCTTTATCTCCAGAGCTTCCAATCCCCCGATTGATGTAAGGTTTTGATCCCTTGCAGCATGTTTAACACCTGTAGCAGCCTCCAACTCCTCAATGCATCCTGTCGCTGTAACCTCCTCAAATAATACAGCTCACTGTCTTTGTAATATCTTCCAGTATCTGCAACCCACTCCAGAACAGCACTCCACATCTCTGTGTAACTGATGGGAATACTGTAAACCTGCCTTCACAGTCCTCAGTAACTCTCTGAACTTCTGCAGCCCTACAACCCTCAGTATCTCTGGCTCCTCCAATCCCTGCACTTCTCCCTGGCTGTGTGAACTGATCCAGCCCCTTCAGCCCTCCCTATCTCACTCACTGCTGCAGCTCCAACTCTTGTCCATGTCAGTGTAATTCCCAGCACCAACAATCCTCCCAGTCTCTATAAACTCCTGCAGCTCCAACTACCACCCCTACCTGTGTACTCTCCAGTCCATCCAATCCTCCCTTTCTCTATAAAGTCCTGTAGCTCCAATACCACCCCATCTGTCTACTCTCCAGTGCCTCTGTGTAATCTCTAGTCCCTATATTCCTCCCAATCTCTGTAAATCCTTCAGAACTGATAATCCTGTAACTCTACTTGACATCTTTGAGCCCGATAACCACCTGATCTCAAACCACCGAACTCTGTAACATCCTCCAGTCTCTACAGCCCAGCTTTTCTCTGTTAGCTTCTCTGGTAACTGTATTCCCCTTCATCTCCGGTTACAGCTCCTTGCTCAGTGAAACAATGTCTCAGTACCGAATCTGTAAGAACACAAGAGTCTTTGGTGTATCAATAAATTTGCCTCATTTTCTAAATTTTAATGACTGCAAGTTCAACCTTCTCCACCTCTTTTTATCAATATCCCTCCATTTTGAAGACCAGCCTGGTGAACCTTCTCTGGGCTGCCTCCAATGCAAGGACATTTTCCCTCCAGATAGGGCACCAAACCTGTTCACAGTATTCTCCGTGTGGGCTGACAGGAATCCTCTATAGTTATTACAAGCCTTCCCTATTTTTATTCTCCATTCCCTTTGAAATCAATGCCAGCATTCCATTTACATTCTCTATGTCATGCTGTCCCTGTATGCCACCTTTCTGAGATTTATACACCAGTATTCCCAAGTTACACTATAGCATAGCTTTCTGCAGTTGATCTGAAACCAAGAAGTGACTGCAATAGTCACGAAAGTGCTGGAATGTATGTTAAACGATATGCCAGAAGTACTAACTGCACACTTAGAAACTTATGGAATAAGCGCAGTCCATAAGACCATCATGTATAGGGGTAGAATTAGACCATTCAATCCATCAGGTCTACTCCACTATTCGATTGTGTATGAATCGTTTCTCAACCCCATTCTCTCACTCCCTGTAATCCGTGATCTCCTTATTCACCCAGAACCTGCTTATCTCTGAGTAAAATACACTGAATAACTTAGCATCCACAGTCACATGAGGCAATGAGTTCCACAGATCCATCACTCTCTGGTTGAATAAATTCCTCCACATTTCTATTCTAAAGGGTCGTCCCTTCACTCTGAAGCTGTGCCCCTGGCCCCTAGTTTCTGCTGCTCGTGGAAACATCTTGTCCCCGTCCACTCCATCCAGGCCCCTCAGTATTCTGTAAATTTGAATGAGATTCTGCCGCTGCCTCTGAAACTTCATCAAGTGCAGACCCAGAGACTTCACCTGCTCCTCATATGACAAGCATTTCATCCCTGGAATCTTTCTTTGAAACCTATTTCTCGTATCCCTTCACATCCTTTGTCCAGTCTTTAATGTATAACGTGCAGCGTATAGTCCCAACACTGACCCCGTGGAGCTCCCCTCATCACCAGTTCCCATTGTGAACTTTCTTCACACTCTCTGCCTTGTGCCAGTCAAACAAATTCTCTATCCATATTAAGCATGTTGTTCTGAAACGGAAATGTCATTTCACACCCACTGCTGGATTTATTTTTCTGTCTGGCTGTAAACAGCAGAGATTCACCATTACCTTCCCACCTGTAATTCCCTGGAGAAGGTTGTGGGGAGCTGCCTTCCTGACCCACTGCAGTCCTTTGGGTGTAGGGACAGACACAGCGCTGGGAGGATGGAGCATGACTTGGAGGGCACCTTGGAAATGCTGGTGTTCCCGTGCACCCGGATCTCCTGTCCTTCCAGGTTATCGTTGTTCTGGGTTTATGAAGTGCTGTTGAAAGGGCCTTCCTGAGTGACCTCAGTGCTATTTGTAGATCTTTTATTCCTTCCTTCATTCATGAACATGAGCTTTGTTGGCTGAGCTGTCCCTGAGAAGGTGGTAGTGAGCTGCCTTCCTGAGCCACTGCACCAGCTGTTGGAACTGTTGTTATCTGTGTCCCCTCCAACAGGCGCTACAACACTCCTCACGTCTGTAACTGCAGAGAGACAATGCAGCTCTCCCTTTTATATCTGACATCCTCCCCGACTTATAACTCTTATAGTTCCTCACAGTATCTCACCTCATCCATTCCCATCTGTGCTAGGGATCTCTAAAATTTCTTTATTCATATTTAAATTCTGATTACCAAAATCTCTCCCTTTTTAAATTTGTAACCCCTTCAGCTTTTGTAACTCTCCATATAACTGTAATAATGACAGCACAGGCTCCCTTCCTTAAATCTCTGTAATTACAATGGTTGCATGTGCTAAATTGGTACTTTTATCCTCCTTATCCATTTCAGGACTTGCAGCCCCTACAATCCCTCTATTTCCAACGCTCCAATTCTCTGCACCTCCTCATGTCCTGAGAGTCCTTGAACACCACCAGTGCTCCAAAAGTTTATATTCCCCCCAGTTACTGCAAGTCTTCTAACTCTGTAACATCCAACAGCTCCAGTACCATACAACATTTGCTGGCTCTCAATTTGTATTTGCTGAAGTCTACACATCTCTGTAAGCAGCTCAGAAAAAGCCCTTCAGACTCTACAAAGCCACGTCATGAACTAGCCACAATCTTTCTATTTCCTTTGCCTTCTTCCTCATTTTCTTCAACTCTCACTGTATCTTCCAGTAACCTGCTTTAGGCACTGTAGGTCTGCCTACCTCTTCAGATAACCTGTTCCATCCCACATAGCTCGCTCAATCACTGTAGCACCCTCTGCTCTGTCTAATCATCCTCTTTCCCATTTTCTTCCAGGCACAACAGCGATTCTGTAAGGCAGCAGTGTGGAATGGGATTCTATAAATCTCAGCTGAGGCTTGAGGCCTATCATTACGTGGGAGTCACAAAGGAAGAGAACCTGAGAGAGAGCAGCACAAAGCGGGTGAATATAAATCAGTTGCGAGGATTGAGGCCAACTGAGACTTGGAGTTGGAGAAAGAGCAGAGCAGGAGGCTTGAAATCAGCACCAAGTCACAGAGGGAGTGACCATGTGAGGGAGCAGGGTGGAGTGGGAGCTCGAGGGTTACACGTCCCTGGGAGTCACAGAGATAATATTCTGCTGCTGGGACCTGCCTGCACTGAGTTTGACAGAATTGCCAGAGCCATCACAGAAAATGCTGTAAGTTCATTGGCTGATAAATACACCGTTATTAGCAACTGTCAGTTAATTGCAAATTAATTAGCAAATTTATTTTTTCAATTTCTGAAATAAGGGTTGAATACAGAAATAAGAGCGAGATGTGAAATTGTGAGCCAATATAATAAATTACCCTCCGTAAGCCACAGTTGAATAAGAGACTTAACCACATTGCTATTTCCCGAATGTTAACTTCATTCTAAGTCATTAATTAAGTTACTCCAGACATGGTGCATTTTAAGACATGGCAAAATAAGTTGGTCAGATGGAAAATGTGTTCTGTTACAATGGGAAGTTATAGCCCCTGCTCATGTCCTCGATGGACACTGAGTCTTGGAGCTCAGACAGTGAGTGGAGACTCTTATGTGACATCTGTGATGCTGAGAGTTAGGGGGATAGCGCGCGCGCGCGCACACACACACACACACACACACACACACACACACACACACACACCACCCTGCAGACATGATGGCCTGAAATAAGGAAGGGAATGGGGGATTAGGCAATTGCAGAGAAACAGCCAGGGAATACTAGAATATCCTGGTATCTCCCTCCCAATTCAATTTCCCAGTTTTGAAGCTGATGAAGATGCGGGCTGCTCAAGGGAGGGCAGTCAGAGCCACATTTGTGGCACCACAAGCAGCCTGACTGTACAGGAGGGGAGGAAGAAAGAAGGAGGAGCAATATTCACAGGGGAGACAGGAAATTGAAGAACATGTCAGCCTGTCTGTAATTCCAGGATAGTGGGGTGAAGAATGTCACTGTGTCTGTGGGACATTCGTCTGGGGGACAGTGAAAAGTCAAAGGTCATGTCCATGTTGGAAGGAATGACCTGGGTATGAAGGGTGAAGTGGTCTGTGAATCAGAATTTAGGGAGCTAGGAGGATGGTTAACAAGCAGGGTCTCAAATGTAGCAATCCCGGGAATACTCCCAGTGCCGTGTCCAAGTGAGAACAGGACTCGGAGTTTTAGGTAGATGAGAGTGTGACTGGAATGATGATGCAGCAGGAAGGGCTTCAGATTCCTGGGACATTGGGGCTGGTTCTGGGGAAGGCAGCAACTGTACAAGCTGGATGGGCTAACATGACCGAGCTGGGACTAAATGTCATACGGGGTGTGTGGGAGGGGTTGAAAATAACTTTGCGTGTGCTTAGGATCCAAAAGGGAATCATAGAGGAGACTGCCATGATTCTCAACATCATGGGAGATGCAATTGGTCCTAATTTACAACAAGTTTATCAGTGGAAGTTGGAGTGAGAAAGAAAGCCTTAATATGAGGTACTCTGCATGGACTTGAATACTCAGAGTTTGGGGAGTTCCAGATGCAGATTGGTGTGTGGAAATCTGATGGACTGATCATAGAGAGCTGGCTCAAGAATGGCAGGACTGGGTGTTAAATATTGCTGGGTATAAAGGATTCCAAAATGATAGAAGGGAAGGGAAAGGATGAAGGCAGAAGTATTGATTTAGATTAGCGTTAGTTAAGGGGTCCAACAGAAAGAGGATCCGTCCAAGGACAGAATGAATTTGACTGGAGCTACAGAACAACAAGTATACAATTACACTGTGAGGTACAGTCTGTCAGCCAGCAATCAAATAAATGATGGAGAGAATAAATATGCAGGGTCATTTCAGAGCGATGAAAATACTACAGATTAGTTATAGTGAGAAACGTAATGTTTCCAGAAATAGACAGGCATACGAGGTTCGAGTATTCCTGGATTACATGGAGTAGAGCTTACTGCAGGAGTATGTGTCAAGCCCAAGAGACCATGTACTGTTGGACCTGTTCCTTGTGAAAGAGGTGGGGCAAGTGTATCCAGTGTCAGTCGGGGAACATTTTGGGGCGCAATGATCATTTTATTGTAAAGTTCAGGATGATGGTAGAGAATGATATGCAACAATTGAGAGGAAGAAACAGTTGACTGAGAGCAGCCTTCAATGGGGCAAGAATGAAGCTGGGAACTTTTCAACGAGACCAGTGAAATGGTAATTTTAAATAGTGTGAACCAGGTCAGATGGAGCTGAGGTTATGGAAATGGGGCTGCAGTGTAACCATGACTGGGAACTGGATAATTAAAGGTTTTCCCCATTTATACAGGAAGGATAAATAGGCCAACAAGTGAAGTAGCATTGCGTATAATGGATGGGATTAGTATTATTGTGATGCTAATCAGTTCACACACTGCTCATCCCTCATTCCTGCATATTGATCCTATCAGATATTGGTAACCTTTGAAAACTTAAGAAAATCGCACAGTATAGAGGAGATCACTCTGTCTACTCTCTGCATTGGACAAAATGTAACGTTGTTTTTTAAAGCCCTAGTTCTGACTCCCCAGATACTAGAGGACTTCGGGTGCAGATCCAGGCACCTTTTTAAAATGGTTTGAGAGTTCTGCCTCTACTCCACTTCCACGTGCGACACCCAGATCCCAACCATAAACTGCGTGAAATAACAACCTTCCTCACCACTTCTCAAATATTTCATCCAGTTACATTAAATATTCACCGCTGGTAACTGAGCTCTTCAACAAGAGCACGGTATTCTCTCCCTTTATACCAGGCTGCTGACAATATGTGCACCCCAATGAAATCTCCTCTCAGTATCCTCCATTCCAATCTTTCCCCATAACTGCACTTTCACTGTCACAGGGTGGAGTCCAGTCCAATTCCATCTTTCTATGTGATGGGGTGACCAGAACTGCACACAGTCCCCAAGCTGTGACTGAGCTCATTATTTATACAGTTCCTGCATAAGCTTCCTGCTCTGAAATTCTGCACTTTGGCTGATAGAGGAAATGGTGTCATTTGCTAGATTAATAAGATTATTGGTGTTTCCAGCTACCTTCATTTCTCTGCCACACTGACCATATTCTCGTTTATTGTCCATTCCTCTCTATTGTTGATGTCCCCAAATGCCTTGCCTTGCACTTCTCTGGGTTGTTTGCTCCATTCACCTGGACCCCATAGTTTCTGTTTTTAAATAATCTGCCATGGGATCTCTTGTCAAATCCAAGTCAGTCACATGCAATAACAGGTTAGTGCCTCAAACCAACACAGTCAGATCAATTACACACGATCTTCCTTGACCAAATCCAGACTGACTGTCCTGGAGTCCCTGGGACTTCCTCAGTGACCGTTTATCCACTATCTCAGAATTCCAGCCGCGACCTATTCAGTCAGTCCCTTGCTCCACATTAAACAAAGCTGCGGTGTCAGCCATTCTCCAGACCTCCGGCTCCATCCCTGCATCCAGTGAGGATTGGATAATGTGGGTAACTATAAGGCCGGGGATTTTCCTCGGCTCTGTTTAACAGTCTGGAACGTTGTGTTACCCCTTTTTAAGGATTTGAATCTCCTTATAATTCTCCGCTCCACCTTTTGTGGCTCCCTATTTTGATTCAGACAGACAGAGGCCTAAACCGTCGTATGATTTGGTCAAATTTCATTTTAATCGAGTTTCATGGAGGGTTTCTCTCTACAAGATTAAGTGTATTTTTTTTATGATACCATCCCCAATCTGCCTCATTAACTACCCTCCCTGCCCAGGTGGTATTCCTCTCATCTGATACTAACACGATTTTTCCCCTTCATCACAACAGCTGCCCACTGCCTGGTTATCCCAGAATGCACTGGCCTCCCTGTTAACGTGGCCATCTTTAAAAAGTCATTATACTCTTGGATTATCAATCCGAAACAGCGCTAGACATGGCAGAGGGGGTAAAACTGGGGCTTCACTTTGAGACTAAGCCGCTGAGGTCCTGGTGTATGGCATGCTGCATGAGAGGGACATTAACGTCCTCCAGGACATGGCAGGGGAGGAGGCCATGAAACCAGACCCTGCCAGCTTGTCCGAGGGTCACCCCTGGGTCAGTGAGTTGCCAGCCTTCCGGGTGAATGCCCAGCAGTGTAGGAAGGAGGTCAGTGACCTTCGCCACCCCACCAGGGTAAGTGCCATCATCTGCACTTTGTGACCTCACTCTCACTCTCTCTCTGTTACTGCACCCACCTCCCAGCAAGGCTCATGTTCTCCCACCCTCACCCTCACTCCTATAACTTCATGTGAACTTACCTACCCTCACTGAATCCAGCACCTTCTCTCAGTTTCTCCAACTTCATCACTGCCCCTCTACCCAACTCTGCCTGTTGTCTGTGCTGCCCACTCACTCACTCAGGACACATTGCCACCTTTCCCCCAGATTTGCCAGCTCTAACAGCTGCACCAAACGTTTCCATCTCCCTTAATACCTCTTGCTAGTTTTCACATCCCATAAGGACCAATCCCACAATAGGAGAGAAAGTGCCAAGACAGGCGTGGGTCTCCCCAACATTTAGCTCCTCATCCCCTCACAGGAGAAGGATCCTAACCCTAACAACCACAAGAGACTTCCTGACTGTGTCCAAGCTCCCAGACTGGGATCTGAGAGTCCCCTTGTCTCACTTCTGGGCACCGTGACTGACTGTGGACAATGATATTCAGCTTCCTGGGTTTGTGTCTGTGCTAAACACCAAGACAATGGAGCAGGCGGCAGAGACTGGTAGCTTTGGCTGAGGAGAAACACTGCTGAGGGCAGGGTAAGGTAAAGCAATAATTCTGTGAACACTCAAGGCATATCAAAGTGAAGATGTACAAACACGGAGTGAGCAGCTCAGAGGGACAGTCCATGAGCTGGGTGTGTGTCCCTGAGCACAGTGTCCTTGCAGCAGCATTGCAACGAGAGTTGTCAGTGCACCCTGAGCTGCAGCATTGAAGTTCAGAAGTGTACTGTAGTGTGTTGGAGATGTGCTGGAATGGCATGGTGTGGCTGGCATGTGACAGATGCCAGCATTGGTGGGTGTGGAGTACATGCAGTTTCTGTGAGTGCAGTGTTCCCCAAGACGTTGCTGTCCAAGATAGAAGGCCGCAGGATCGAGGGGCGAGATGGAGTCACCAGTTACCAGCTCTGACTTTCATGTCAAATTCTCCATATTGAGTTTCCCTACTGTGGGAGGGAGAGTATGAAGCTGAAAATTGATGAGGAGCGACCTCCATGAATGGGGTTGTTGATCATCAGGAATCATTCATTCCGCATCTCGCCATTGCTGCCCTCAAACTTTGTCTTAAAGAACAGTCCAGCACAGGAACAGGCCCTTCAGCCCAGCAAGTCCGCACTGACACATGATGCCCTTTGAAAGTTAAAACGAAAGTTTATGCTTCTACACATTCTGTCATTCTGTTTGCTGCTCTCTCGTCTCTGTGCCAAGATCCCTCTTTAACCTTGCTATATTAGCTGTTCCCCTCTGTCAGTGTATTCCAGGCACTTTCACATTCTGTCTGGAAAAGCAAAAAAAAAAATTACCTATCATACTTTCTCCCTTTTACCTAAAACCTACGGTCCTGAGTAATTGATATTTCTACTCTGGGAAAAAGCCTCTAACTGTCCTTCTATCTATGCCTCTGATAGTTTTGTAAATATCTATCAGGGAGCCCCATAGCCAATGATGCCCAGGTGCAAACAAACAATGTGTGTTCAATTTCTCCTTCTGCCTAATACCCTCCAAACCAGACAACATGCTGGTAAACCTTTCCCATACCCTCTCCAACACTTCCACATCGTGTGGCAACCAGTACTGTACACAATATTCCAAATGTGCCCGAATTAAGTTTCTCTACAGCTGCAATATGACCTGTTAATTTTCATACTGCATGCTCCGATGCCTGTCTGCAAGTTTGCCGTCAGTCTTCTTGATCACCCTCTCCACCCGTGTTACCACTTTCAGGGAACTGTGGAGCTGTACACCTCGATCCCTTCGGATGTTGATGCAATCAGTAGTTTTTCCATCTACTGTATACTTCTCTCCTGCATTAGACCGTCTAAAATGCATCACGTCACAATTGTCCAGATAAAGTTACATCTGTGTTTTCTCTGTCCTGCTGTAATCTCTGGCAATCATCCTCACAATCTGCAAGTCCGCCAATCAATTACAGATCTCCAGTCACAAAAACACTGATCCACCCCTACTCTCTTCTATGACCAAGCAGTTCTCTATCCATCTTACTAACTGACGGCGGATCCCATTTCACTTCACCTTCTGTATGAGCCTGCCATAAGGAACCACATCAAAGGCCTTGCTAAGGTCCAGACGGCCAACGTTCAGCCCCATGCCCTCATCAATCGATTTTGTCACTTCCTCAAAATAATCAATCAAGTTTGTGAACATGATCTCCCCCACACAACTGTGTTGCCTGTTGCTAGTAAGTCCATACTAGAGGACTGTTGGAGCTGCACTCATTCAGACAAGTGATTATTTCATCATATTCCTGACTTGAACCTTGGAGGTTAGATGAGATTCCCTACAGTGTGGAAACATGACGTTTGGCCCAACCGGTCCACACCAACCCTCGGAAGAGTAACCTACCCAGACCCATTTTCCTCTGACTAAAGCACATAACACTATGGGCAATTTAGTATGGCCAATCCACTGTTGGACTGTGGGAGGAAATCGGAGCACGCGGAGGAAATGCACACAGAACGGGGGGAATGTGCAAACTTCATACAGACTGTCGCATGAGGCCGGCGCTGTGAGGCAGCAGTGCTAACCACTGAGCCACAGTGCCGCTGTTGACGGTTACTGTACAGTGGGAGGTATATCTGGCCGTGATGGTTACTGTACAGTGGGAGGTATGTCGGGCCGTGACGGTTACTGTACAGTGGGAAGTTTGTCGGGCTGTGATGGTTACTGTACAGTGGGAGGTATATCTGGCCCTGATGGTTACTGTACAGTGGGAAGTTTGTCGGGCTGTGATGGTTACTGTACAGTGGGGGTTATGTTGGGCTGTGAGGTTGCAGACTGTATGAGTTGTACAGAGTATGATTCTGATCCTGACTGTGGCCCACTGCACCTCATGGATGCATCATCATTAATTTCTCAATCTGTTTAAAGCCCAGGGGGCTACATATCATGGTGAGGGGAGTGTGGACAATGTGAAGGTAGCCCTTGTTCCCCATAAGGACTGTGCAGTGACCATTCTTACCGATATATGAGATGGAGAGGTGTATCTGTAGCAGGCAGATCGGTGATGCTGTGGTCAATGATATGTTACCCTTTTATTGATTCCCCCATAACCTGCCGCAGAGCAGTCCAGCAGCCACAGGATCCAGCATCAATGCTGAGCATGATACTGACTATATACCACGGAGCTGCCCCCCTCTGCCTGGCTCTGTCCTGTCAGTGTGACATTCCCTAACAGAGGGTGGGGATGTTGCCTGGTATTAGTCCTATTCACAGACTCCTGCTTTACACATAATATCTGACTGTTGCTGATTAGTCTGTGGGATATATACAACAGGTCACTTTTACATTTTGTATAATGAAGAGTTAATATCACTTTGTTTCTTACATCTTTTAAAATAAACCAAACATCATTTTTTTAGTTGAAAACCATTGAAGTGAACAATAATTGAATTTCCAGAGCACACAGCTAACTATTACACAATTCAGTGACTGTAGTAAACAGCTGATTGATGTTCAGATGAATGAACACACCATCTTGCAGGCAGCAAATCTGTTGAAAATGACTTTGAGAAAAAGCCTGAATTCAGACACAGTGTCACTGGCCCTCACCATGACCTCCAAAACACTGACCATCTCCAAAATATGTCCAGTGAGTTTCCAAACTGGAGCTAGGCCGTTATTAACATAATCCCTCACAATAGACTAGTTAGAGACATACCTGAACAACGGAGAAATGTGAGTGGGGAAAACTGGTCAATGGACTAGCACAAGGCACTGATCCAGACACAGTTCAACATTTGTAACAATGACCTGTAAACAGCCATGTCCTGCAAGTATATCTTTTCTGTTATGGCACCTAAACTCTGTAATTCTGAACCTTGGACCTGATCCTGAATGAAGGTGTTATAAAGGTGATGGTCTCCCGCAGCACATGGCATCTTACATTGAATCCCTCATAAACCATATCCAGTGTATGTTAGCCCAACAATGTCAGTATCCAAACAGTATTGTGCAGCCCCATTGATGGTCAGCATCATCCCAGCCCAATGATCTTGTGTGTGAATTGAGTTGGAAATCTCTGTGTAAATGTTTGCAGCATTGTTCTAACCATTAACAGCAAAATGTTTTTACTGAAGTTTCGATAGATTTTAGATTAGATTGCATTTCCACACTGTAATGTAATGTAATCTAAAATCCACCCATTTATTCCGTTCACTTTTATAACAACAATATGATGAAAACAGTGCACAACTCACCGTAAGGAGCATTGAAATGATAAATCTCATTCCCACACCCAAGACCAAATTATTATTAAGTACAAGGACTTTGAAGATATTATTATTGAAGTTATTATTTTCTCTTGTATTAATATTTTGAACTAATAGTCGACTCTCTTGCTCCTCAGATGCTGCCTGAACGGCTGTGCTTTTTTCAGAACCACACTTTTTGAATCTGATCTCCAGCATCTGCAGTCCTCACTTTCCCCTGAATGAATATTCATTCATAATCATTTTCGTGGCAACAATATCACTGTGTGTTTAAACATGTTAGTCAGATATGAGTATATTTTCAATTGCCTCGGTCTGTCTCAGAGCTCAGTAATGTATGATGTGATGTCAGTGTTTGTGTGATGCTCGGTATGTCGGCCATGCCTCTGAGAGACTGTCCGATTGTTTCAAACAGCATATTCCTTCAGTTGTTTACAACAAATAGGTTACTGCCTGGACCCAAACAGCCAGAGCTCACAAAACCCAAAGTACAGTGTCCAGAATTGGGCAGGACTGGACAATATTTTTCATGCTAATTTATTCATGGAATTTGATAAGACCAGTATTTATTGCCTGTCCCTTGTTGCCCTTGAGAAGGTGGGCGTGAGCTGTCACATTGACCCACTGCAGCCCATGTGCTGTAGGTAGACTTACAATACCATTAGGGAGGAAGTTGAAACAGTGACACTGAAAGAGCGGCAATATGTTTCCCAATCAGCTCGGTAAATGGCTTGGATTGGAACGCGAACATGGTGGTCCCATGTATCTGCTTCCCTTGTCCTTCTTGATGGTCGGGGGTTCAGAGGTACGTTGTAAGGAGCCTTGGCAAATTTCTGCAGAGCACCGTGTAGATGGCAGACATTACTGCTTC
Source organism: Chiloscyllium punctatum (assembly GCF_047496795.1). Classification (NCBI taxonomy): domain Eukaryota; kingdom Metazoa; phylum Chordata; class Chondrichthyes; order Orectolobiformes; family Hemiscylliidae; genus Chiloscyllium; species Chiloscyllium punctatum. The sequence goes on from NC_092766.1 coordinate 41,641,756, forward strand.
TGAGTGTCAGTGGATGAGGGGTGAAGCTGCATTCACACAGGCAAATGGAGGTATTCAATCACACACACATTCAACATGAGTCTTTTTGATGGGAGACAGGCTTTACAAAATTTTGAGGTGAGTCATTCCTGTAGGATTTCTTGCCGTTGATATATTCTTGTAGCCAATGAATTAATATGTATCAAAGTGTGGCGCTGGAAAAGCACAACAGGTCAGGCAGCACCTGAGGTACAGGAGTTTTCGCATAAGCCCTTCACAGGACTGGGTAATGAAATTATATGGTCTGTCCAGTTCTGGTTAACGGTAATCCTCGGGATATTGCTAGGTGGGTGTCCAGTGATGGTGGTGGTATTGAACATTAAGTGATATGGTACATTTTTCTATTGTTAGAGGTAATCATTGTCTGGCATGTGTGTAATGGAAATGGTACTTGTCACTGTTAAGCACACACCTGCATAGTTCCAAGACCTGTCGCATTTGGACAAGGAATACTCCAGCAACTGAGTAAATCAGGAATGGTGTTGAACATTGTCCAATCATTGGCAAACATCCTTAATTATGACTTTACTTGAGTAGGGGGTGGTCATTTATGAAGCAGCTGAAAATTATTGGGCCGAGGGCAGAGAGAACTCTTACAGCTCACTGATGCTGTCCCTCTCTCTGAGCTAGGAAGCTGGCTTCTCGTTCCACATGCTCCAAAGGTGTCTAACAACATATCTGAACAGAATAATGTTACAGTATCTTCCCCAAAGAGCTGAGCGAGGACTTGGTTAGCTCAATCAGTTGGACGGCTAGTTTGTAATGCAGATTAATGCCAACAGTGTGGGTTCAGTTCCTGCACTGAATGAGGTGTCTGAACAGGGCTGTCTTACACAACCTCTCCCTTGCTTGAGACATGATGACTGTTCAGTTAAACTGCTGCTAGTCGCATCTATCTAACGAGAGAACAACCCTAACATCCTGTTGGGGTATGGTGCCCTGCCTTTCCATTTCTGGTCTACAGGTTTACCCAGAAACTCCTCCCCTGGGGACCTGCGGCGGAGCTGAGATGGCTGCTCCCCACCAACCCCAGCCACCTTCCTTTGTACCAGGTATAACTCATGCCAGTGCAGACGATTCCTATTTGCTTCAGTTTTGCTGTTAATCCAGGATATGACACTTGGTCAAATGCAGTTATGATGATGTTAAGGGCAGTCACTGTCACCAAAACTCGAGAATTCAGCTGTGTGTTCTCTTGTTGTACATCGTTAAACCAAGACTTCAATGTGCCCAAGGGATGAGAGCCAAAACTGAGCTCAGTGAGCAGGTTGGTGTTGAGGCAGTGCTGCTTGATCCCACTGTAGATGGCATCTTCCATCACTTTATTAATGTTGGGAATTAAAGCAATGGGGCAGTCATTGATTGTCTGATGTTTTGTCAGTGTGTGTACAGGACATACCCTGATAGTTTCCCACACTGTCAGGTTGGTGCCAGTGCTGTGTCCCAGCAGGAAAAGCTTGAATGGAATGTTCTCAGGGCCCACTGCCTTTGTATTCCCCATTCCTTCAGCCGTTTGGAGTTACCACACACAGTGAATAGACTTAGCTGATGACTGCTATCTGGAGAAGACTAAAATAGACCATCCCATCAACACTTTGGTCTGAACATTGTTGTGAATGTTTCAGCCTTATCTTTTCTATTGTTGTACTGGGCCCTTTCATCCTTGGGGAGGGTGATGTTTGTGGATCCTAATCCTCCAGTGAGTTGTTTCATTGACCACACAATTCACCCTTTTTTCCATGTGAAAGGATTACAGAAATTAGGTATGATTTGTTGGTTAGATCTGTCTGTTACTGGCTGTTTACGCTATTTGGTAAGTAAGTGATCTTGTTTGGTAACGTCACTACATTGTGAGGTATACCTGGTGCTGCTCTTGACCGGTCCCCCTGTGTTCCTCATAGAACAAGGGTTTAACCTTTGGCCTGATGGTCAGGGTAAAGTGGAGCATTTGCCAGGCAGTGACAGCGAAAATTGTGCTAGAGTACAATTCTGCTGCTGTCGGTAATGACCAGAATCACCTCACACAGGCCAGTGCTGTGTTCTAGATTTCTTTGAAATCTTTACCATTTAGCATGGTGATAGTATTTCTCACATGTGCGCTCATGCATGTGTGTACACACACAGCGACACACACACACACACACACTATTGACAATGTAAAAGTGGGACTTTCTCTGTAGAAATACTGTATGCCCTGTCACCATTCCCAATATGGTCCTCGATCAATGTGTCTGCAGCCGGTAGTTTGGTGCGGATGAGGTCAAGTATGTTTCTGCCTGTCAGTCGTTCCCTTCCGATTCGGTGCAGCCCCTGTCCAGCAGCTGTGTCCTGTTGGACCCGACCATCTCGATCAGCAATGCTGCTGCTGAGCCCCTCTTGGTGGTGGGGTTTGAAATGGCCCACCCAGTGTACATTCCCCAGCTCATTCACTCTGTCACTGCGTCCTCCAAGTGTTGTTCAATGTAGTGGGGCATTGATCCACCGGCTCAGGCAGTGGAGTCAGCAGGAGGTTTCCATTTCAGTGTTTGATCTGATGCCATGAGGTTTCGTTACGTCACATTGTTGCTTGAGGAGTCTGTTGAATGCCTCTCCCACATCTTGCCCTAGTCCCCAGACATTAGGAAGGAGGGATTTCCAGTGTCTGCAGTGTTTTAACTTTTGTCACTATCAATCGAATGGCCTCTTCTGTACTGTATGACACTCACTCTATGACTCTTGTGATTAGACAGTCCAGGTCTCACTCCTTCAGTTTCTCCAAGTGCCTTGTCTATTCCACATATTTCTACAATATTTTCACTATTAAGACATTGCATAATTCCGTTTTTTAAACGATCTACGTGTATCTCTGTATCTTTCCCTGTCATCTCCTCGAGCCGCTGCATCCATTTGTATCTCAGTAACCCTCCGTATCTCCACAATCTTTATCTCATACTCCAGCCTCAACTCTCACTGTAAATTCTGCCAGCCCCTGCACCCCTCCCTGTCTATCTAATATCCAGCTGCTAAACCTCTCCTCATATCCTGTGAATGACTTATAAAATATCTCAAAAACATGCTCTAGCATGCACAGGCCACGCTATCTCTCGACCAGCTCCAGCCTTGCTTTCCTCTCACTATAACATCTTCAGGCTTGCTTTCGCATCTCAGTAACATCTCCAGCCTTGCTTTTCTATCACTGTAACATCTCCAGCCTTGCTTTCCTCTCCCTGTAACATCTCCAACATTGTTTTCCTCTCTCTCTGTAACATCTCCAGCCTTGCTTTTCTATCACTGTAACATTTCCAGCCTTGCTTTCCTCTCCCTGTAACATCTCCAACATTGTTTTCCTCTCTCTCTGTAACATCTTCAAACTTGCTTTCCTCTCTCTCTGTAACATCTCCAGCCTTGCTTTCCTATCACTGTAACTTCCCCAGCCTTGCTTTCCTCTCTATCTATAACATCTCCAGCCTTGCTTTCCTCTCTGTCTATAACATCCCAAGCCTTGCTTTCCTCTCTCTCTAACATCTCCAGCCTTGCTTTCCTCTCTGTCTATAACATCTCTAGCCTTGCTTTCCTCTCTCTAACATCTCCAGATTTGCTTTCCTCTGTCCCTGTAACGTCTCCAGCCTTGCTTTCCTATCTCTGTAACATTCCCAGCCTTGTTTTCCTCTCTCTGTAACATCTCCAGCCTTGCTTTCCTATCTCTGTAACATCTCTAGCCTTGCTTTCCTCTCTCTGTAACATCTCCAGCCTTGCCTTCCTCTCTCTCTGTAATATTTCCAGCCTTACTTTCCTCTCTCCCTGTAACATCTCAAACATTGCTTTCCTCTCTCCCTGTGACATCTCCAACTTTGCTTTCCCATCTCTCTGTAACCCCTCCTGCCTTCTTTTCCTCTCTCTGTAGCCTCTCTAGCCTTGCGTTCCTCTCTACCTGTAACATCTCCAGCTTGTACATCTGGTTTCCTTCACACCTCAGTGAATTAGTTTTTACACACCTCAGTGAATTGGTTATATATTTGCTCCTGCATTTTCATCTTTCTGGGGCTCTATAAAATATCCCCAGCAGTGTGCCTGTCATCGTTTGGAACATCACCTCGCCCCATAAAGCCTCATTTGAAGACACATCCAAGATATCGTCCCTCCGTACTGCAGTAACTGTTCTTAATTAATAATGCAACACCACCTCCTCTTTAATACCCTCTCCTGTCCTGCCTATTGTTCCAATACAACAGAATACTGAGTTGTTAGCCCTGACTTCCCTCAAACACGTCTCTGTGATGGCAAAAATATTCCACCTCCACGTGTCGACTCATGTCATTGTCACAACAGTCTGTCTGATAATACTCCCAGCATTAATGTAAGCTGGAATATAACACCTGGAATATTCTGTGTATCGGAGTTCCTCAATCATTCACTATTTGTTATCAGGCTACCCAAACCATGAACCAAAATTGTAACTCTAGGACTGAATCAATATTTGTTCAATTGTAATTTTTTTTAAAAAAAAATGTATTCATCAAGTGCAACTTTCCAGAACTGAGCAGTCAGCTCCACATACAATGAGTTTCTGATGGTTAATTCCCCCTATCAGTGCGTAAAGTGGACAGCCCTCAGTAATGGAGAAAGTGAGGACTGCAGTTGATGGAGATCAGAGTCGAAAAGTGTGGTATTGGAAAAGCACAGCATGACAGGCAGCATCCGAGGAGCAGGAGATTCGATAGTTCGGGCATGAGCTCTTTATCAGGAAGTCTTTGGTGCATTCCCTTTTTTTTGATTCCGTGATTCGCAGGACGTTGGGAACCATAATTGCTCAGCAAGGCAGCACTGTATATAGCACTGAAAAGGAAAGCAGTCAATCAATTGATTGTACAGGGTGTAGACAGGTTGAGGGGAAATACAGACTGATTGAAGTACAAACATAAGGATGGATAAATGCCCTGGACCAGATGGAGTATACACAAGATTACTCCAGGAGGTGATGGAAGAGATTGGTGCGAATTTGGTAATAATATATGGGTCTTCACTGTTCACTGGAGCAGTGCCAGATGTTTGGGGGGTGGCAAATGTTATTCCCTTGTTCAGGGAAGGGAATAGGGATAACCCTGGGAATGATAGAATAGTCAGTCTTACATCAGTGGATGGCAAAGTATTGGAGACGATTCTGAAAGACAGGATTACTTAAACAAAAAAAACCATAGTATGATTAGAGGTAGTCAGCATGGCTTTTGAATTGAATTCTTTGAAGATGTGAAAAAAATGTTGATGAAGATAGACCAGTAGATGTGGTGAACATGAATTTTAGAAGGCGTCTGATTAGGTTCCCCGTTGTGGGCTCATTCAGAGGTAAGGAGGCATGGGACTCTGGGAAATTTGGCTTTCTGGATACCGGCGTGGCTGGCCCATAGAAGACAGAGGGTGGTAGCAGATGTAAAGTATTCAGCCTGGAGCTCAGTGAGCAGTGGCGTTCCACAGGGATCGGTTCTGGGCCTGTGCTCTTTGTGATTTTTATAAATGACTTTGATGAGGAAGTGGAATGGTGGCTTAGAAGGTTTGCCAATGACATGAAGGTTGATGGAGTTCTGGATAGTGTGGAGGGCTGCTGTAGTTTGCAACAGGACATTGACAGGATACAGAGCTGGGCTGAAAGTGGCAGATAGACTTTAACTGTTAAAAGTGTGAATTGATTTAATTTGGAAAGGTTGCATTTGCATACAGGATACAGGTTTAAAGGCATAATTCTTGGCAGTGTGGAGCAACAGAGGGATCTTGGGATCCATGTCCATAGTTTCCTCAGTGTTGCCACCAACGTTGATAAGGTTGTTAAGGAGTTGTATGGTGTATTGGCTTTCATTATGGGGGTTTGTGATTAAGAGCGGCAGGGTTAATGCTTAGGTCAATAAAGCTGAGGTTCAACCACACTTAGGAGTATTGTGTTCAGTTCTGGTTGCCTCCGTACAGGAAACATGTGGGAAGCCTCAGTCAGTATGTAGAGGAGATTTACCAGGATGCTGCCAGGACTGGAGGACACGTCTGAGGGAGAAAGTTTGAGGGAGCTGGGGCTTTTCTTCCTGGAGCGAAGAAGGATGAGAGGTGACATGATAGAGGTATACAAGATGTTGAGAGACATAGATTGGATAGCCAAAGTCTTTTCCCATGGCAGAAGTGGCTATCAACAAGGGGCGTAATTTTAAGGTGATTGGAGAAAGGTTTTGGGGGCTGTCACAGATAGGTTCTTTACACAGAAAATGGTGGGGACGGAATGCACCACCAGTGGTGGTAGTAGAGTCAGATACATTAGAGATATTTAAGAAGACTCTTGGATAGGCACATGGAAGTTAGTACATTGAAGGTTATGTCGGTTAGTCTGATCTTAGAGTAGGATAAAAGGCTGCCAAAACATTGAGAGCTGAAGTGCCTGCACTGTGCTGTACTGTTCTATGTTCCAAGTTTCACTCAGTTTGTGGATTCTCGTCGGCTGGTGAATGTGGGAGGAACTGAGGTGGGTGAGGAAGTGAGGCGGGTGAGGGAAGAGGTGTGTGAGGTCAGGAATCTGGGGTGGGGCTTTAGACCAAGACTTCCAGTTTTGATGTGCTTTGTTACATTCACCTGAATGTCAGCACAATATGTGAGGTTTCCAAGACCAGACAAAATCCACCAAGTTCATTTATTAAAACGATTCTTGGCTTGCCATTTGTTCCTGGTTTCTTCAGATATATTCTGTTGGATGACCTATAATTAGTATCTGAGCATCCACAGGCATGTACAATTTTATTTTGATCCTGGTTAATGTGAAGGTACCTTTAGTGGATATAATTTCAGAGGGTTCACTGTGAGACACTAGATGCTGCAATAGACTGTCAATTGTGAACGTTTTCACCCAGTGTCTGGTCCAGGGGCAGATGGTTGGAATCTGGAGGTAATGCCGGATGTCATCACTATAAGTAACGTGTGCGATGTGATTATGACTCTCCATGTCCATACATCTGCTCCATGGGCCAGGCTCTGACTGATGATGAATTTATAAGGCATGGTTCCTGGTCAGTCATTGGTATCTAATTTAGACAGCATTTTTACCTACACTGAGAGCAGTGATACGCCGTTGGCTAGTTTCCTCCTGCTGAAGGCGGATCCCAAATGAATCTCTGTCAGAGAATGTTTGAATGACTGCCCTGACCCAGGTTGGAAACTGTCTGGACAGATTCAGGAGGCAGGCCAGTATCTCACTCAGTGCCACAGGCAGGTGTGAGGTCCAGTAGCACTGTACCCGAATTCAGGCCTTTTGGAATCCACTTTTAATGTCGGTTATGATGCAAAGTAATGGGTTTACTGATCTGAACAATGTTCAGGAGTTTGCCATGATTGTGAATTGGGCAATAATAAGATATGAGCTGCAATTATTCAACTGAACAATAACTGCATTATCTCTGAAAACAATTAATTTGATTCTATATTGATGGAATTAAAATATAAACACGAAAAACCTTTTATTATACAAAAGTAAGGAATCACATTTTGTTTTGTATTGAAAAAGAACATGTCTGGCTATTTTGGTGATCACAATTACACATTGAATCACAGTATTCAAATACATACATTGTCGCTCTGTCATTTACAAAGTGGCTGACCTCTAACTGATTACATATTCAGATTGAACAAATGATTGAAAAATCAAATAGACTTACAACTCTTACACATTTAAATATAATCAATTGATTTAATTTCTCACCTGAAATATGTGAGCTTCACCGATTTGCCAACAATTCTATTAGTTTTAAAATAATGATGGAAAATGATAGACTAGATGTAAATGTTAATGTTCTTAAGTGGAGCAATGCCAATTTTGATGGTATTAGGCAATAACTTTCAAAAGCCGATGGCAGCAGATGTTCGCAGGGAAAGGTATGGCTGGAAAATGGAAAGCCTTCAGAAAGGAGATAACGAGAGTCCAGAGACAATATATTCCTGTTAGGATGAAAGGAAAGGCTGGTAGGTAAAGAGAATGCTGAATGACTAATGAAATTGAGGGTCTGGTTAAGAAAAAAGAGGAAGCATATAACAGGTACAGGCAGGATAGGTCGAGTGAATGCTTAGAAGAGTATAAAGGCAGGAGAAGTATACTAGAGAGGGAAGTCAGGAAATCAAAAAGGGGACATGAGATAGTTTTGGCAAATAGATTTAGGGCGAATCCAAAAGTACTTTACAAATACATTGAGGACAAAAGGATAAATAGGGAGAGAATAGAGCTCTCAAAGTTCAGCAAGACAGCCTTTGTGTGGAGCTGCAGGGGTTAGGGGTGCTACTAAGTGACTATTTTGTATCAGTGTTTACTCAGGAGAAGGACATGGGTGATGTAGATATACAGAGAAATAGATGGTGACATCTTAAAAAATGTTCATATTACAGAGGAGGAAGTGCTGATGTCTTGAAATGCATAAAAGTGAATAAATCCCCAGGACCTGATCGATCAGGTGTAGCCTAGAACTCTGTGGTAAGCTAGAGAACTGATTGCTGGGCCTCTTGCTGAGATACCTGTACCATTGATAGCCACAGTGAGGTGCCAGAAGACTGGAGGTTGGCGAACATGGTGCCACTGTTTAATAAAAGTGGTAAGGACAAGCCAGGGAACTATAGACCAGTGAGACTGACGTCAGTGGAGGGCATGTTGTTGCAGGGAATCCTGAGGGACAGGATGAACATGTATTTGGAAAGGCAAAGACTGATTAGGAATAGTCAACATGGCTTTGTGTGTGGAAAATGATGTCTCACTAACTTGATTGAATTTTTTGCAGAAGTAACAAAGAGGATTGATGAAAGCAGAGCGGTGGACGTGATCTATATGGACTTCAGTAAGGCATTCGATAAGGTTCCACATGGGAGACTGTTTAGCAACGTTAGATTTCATTGGAGTACAGGGAGAACTAGCCAGTTGGATACAGAACTGGCTAAAGGTAGAAGACAGAGGCTGGTGGTGGAGTGTTGTTTTTCAGATTGGAGGCATGTGACCAGTGGAGTGTCACAAGGATCGGTGCTGGGTCCACTATTTTTTGTCATTTATATAAATGATTTGCATGTGAGTATAAGAGGTATGGTTAGTAAATTTGCTGATGACACCAAAATTGGAGGTGTACTGGGCAGCGAAGAAGATTACCTCAGATTACAAGAGGATCTTGATCATATGGGCCATTGGGCTGAGGAGTGGCAGATGGAGTTTAATTTAGATAAATGTGAGATGCTGCATTTTGGGAAAGCAAATCTTAGCTGGACTAATACTGTTAATGGTGAGGTCCAATGGAGCGTTGCTGAACAAAGAGCCCTTGGAGTGCAGGTTCATTGTTCCTTGAAAGTAGAGGAACAGGTAGGTAGGTTAGTGAAGAAGGCATTTGATATGCTTTCCTTAACTGGTCAGAGCATTGAGTACAGGAGTTGTGAGGTGATGTTGCAGCTGTACAGGACATTGGTTAGGCGACTTTTGGAATATTGCATGCAATTCTGTTCCCCTTCATATCGGTAGGATGTTGTGAAACTTGAAAGTGTTCTAAGAAGATTTACAAGGATGTTGCCAAGGTTGGAGGGTTTGAGCTGTAGCTGGTGGTTGAATGGGCTATGGCTATTTTCCGTGGAACGTTGGAGATTGAAGGGTGACCTTAAAGAGGTTTATAAAATCATGAGGGCCATGATTGGGGAGATAGACAAGGTCTTTTCCCTGGTGTGGGGGAGTCCAGAACTAGAGGGCATAGGTTTAGGTTGAGAAGGAAAAATATAAAAGAGATGCAAGGTGCAACCTTTTCACATAGAGGGTGGTTTGTGTATGGAATGAGCCGCCAGAGGAAGTGGTGGAAATTAGTACAATTGCAACTTTAAGATGGTGTCTGGATAGGTATATGAATAGAAAGAATTTAGAGGGATATGGGCTAAGTGCTGGCAGGTGTGACTAGATTGGTTTGTGTTATCTGGTCAGCATGGACGGGTTGGACCAAAGGAACTGTTTCCATTCTGTACATCTCTTTGACTCTGTGACTGTAATTTAGAAATGACAATAATTTGATATGTACTGTCAAATAAATGGTTTATATCATTAAATTGTAGCGTGCAATAGTTGAAATCTTGCTATTTTTAGAATGAATGATAAAGAACAAAGAACATTCCAACACAGGAACAGACCCTTTGGCCCTCCTAGCCTGTGCTGATCCAGATCCTCCTATTTTCTAAACATGCCACCTATTTTCTAAGAGAATGTATCCCTCTGCTCCCTGCCCATTCATGTATCTGTCAGATACATCTTAAATAACGCTACTGTACCTGCCCCGATCTCCTCTGCTGGTAACACGTTCCAGGCTGCCACCACCATATGTGTAAAGAACTTCCCACATATATCTACCCTAAACCCTTCCCCTCTCACTTTGAACTCATGACGCCTAGTAATTGAATTCCAAAATCTAGGGAAAAAGCTTCTTGCTATCCACCCTGTCTATCTCTCTCTTGATTTTGTAGACCTCAATCAGCTCCCCCTCAACCTTTGTCTTTATAACTAAAATAATCCTAATCTGCTCAATCTTTCTTCATAACCAGCACCCTCCATACCAGGCAACATCCTGGTGAACCTCCTCTGCACTCTATTCAAAGCATCCACATCCTTTTGATATCGTGGTGACCAGAAATATATGCAGTATTTCAAATGCGGTGAAACCAAAGTCCTATGCAACTATAACATGACCTGCCAACCTTTGGACTCAACAGCTGATCCAATGAAGGAAAGCATGCCTTATGTTGCCTTGACCAGTTTACTGACCTGCGTTGCCACCTTCAGGAAACATTGGACTCAGGTCTCACTGTATGTCAATTTTCCCCAAGACTTTTCCGTTTACTGTATTGTTGCTCTTGAACTGGATCTTCCAAAATGCATCACCTCGCATTTGCACAGTCTGAACTCCATCTGCCATTTCTGTGCCCATCTCTCCAATCTATCTATATTCTGCTGCATTCTCTGACATTCCCCTTCACTATCTGCTACTCCACCAATCTTGGTGTCATCTGTAAACTTGCTGATCAGGCAACCGATACCTTCCTCCAAATCATTGACATATATCACAAACAACAGTGGTCCCAGCACAGATCGCTGTTGCATGCCACTGGTCATAGGTCTCCATTTTGAGAAATCCCCTTCCATTACTACTCTCTGTCTCCTGTTGGCCAACCAGTTCTCTATCCATCTAGATAAAACATACTGTACCCCATGCGGCATCACCTTCTCCATCAGCCTACCCTGGGGAACCTAATAAAACACCTTACTCAAGTCCCTTAGAATCGTCTCCAGAAGCTTCCCTACCACTGATCTGAGGCTCGCCGGTCTATAATTACCTGGATTATTCCCGCTATCCTACTTAAACAAGGAGACAGCATTAGCAATGCTCCAGTCCTCTGGGTCCTCACCCATGTACAAGAGTCCTGCAAAGATAATTGTTAAAGCCCCAATTATTTCCGCACGCACACCCCTCAGTAACCTGTGTTAGATCTCATCCAGACCTGGGAGCTTGTCTACATTTCTACCTTTTAGAATATCCAAAACTTGCTCCCTCTTTATGTAGGCTTGACCCAGAGTACACAAAGATCTATCCATAACCTCAACACCCATCATGTCCCTCTCCTTGGTGAATACGGATGCAAAGTACTCGCTAAGAATCTCACCAATTTTCTCTGACTCCATGCATAACTTTCTTCCTTTGTCCTGTGTGGGCCAAACAGTTCTCGAGTTACCCTCTTGTTGCTTATATATGAAACGTAGTCTTTGGGATTTTCCTCAACCCTGTTTGCTAAAGATATCTCATGACCACTTTTAGCCCTATTAATTCCTCAATATTTACTGTGAAGTGTGGTTCGTGTAAAGAAAATGAACATTTGTTCGTGCGAGTGGGAACTCAGACCTTTTCAAAGTGTTTTGTGCCAAAAAATATTTGAAATCTGTCTCAGTGCAAATAAAAAGCAAGAGAAGAAACCTTTTGGGAAGAGGAATTTTCAGCCACTGTCCCCCCAAAGTACTTCTGAGGTAGAATATAGTAAGGGCTTGTAACAGGGGCACAATTTTTAAATATGGGTGGTTTGAACATGCAAAATGACTCAATTAATCAACTTGAGAGTGATATCCTCGAATAAAAATTCATGGAGTGTATGAGAGATTATTTCTGAGAGCAGAATGGCATGGAACCAACCAGAGAATGGGCTAATTTAGATTTGATATTATGTAACAAGGAAGGATTGGTGGATGAGCTTTGCCTTGGAAGGAGTAAACACAACATGCTGGAGTTTCACATTCATATTGAAAGAGTGAAGACTGAGTCATACATGAGAGTTTTAGTGTTAGGCAATGGTAATTATACTGGCCTAAGGAAGGATTTGGCCTGCGTGGATGGGGGGGTGGGTGGGAGTGGGAGAAAAGAATAGTCAAAGGCAGGCAGATGAAGAAGTTTGGCGAATAATTAGGGAGATACTGAAGACCGAACAGGAGTTGCATAATGGAAAAAAAAGTCCATATCTTGATAAGGAAGTCAAGGATATCATGAAGGCAAATCCTAGTGCATATCATACTGCACATGTTCGTCACACTATGGAGGATTGGGCAAGTCAGTGGCCTCGTGGTTTTATAACTGAATTCTTATGTGATTAACCCAGATAATGTTCTGGTGACCTGGGTCCAATTCCTGCCACAGCAGGTAGGGGAGCTTGAATTCAAATCCGGAATTAAGAGACTGATAGTGGTTATGAATCGATTGCCAAGAAAAACCCGCCTGGTTCACTAATGTCCTTTCAGTAAGGAAACTGCCATCCTTACTACAGATTCACCACTCTCAGGCTGAAGGCACTTCTGACCGGGCGGGCCACCTGAAAGATTAATCTTACGATGGGCAATAATGAATTTACCATGGAGTTACAAAAATGAACAATTATTAAAGCATGCTGTGAAATGGACCCCAGCTTTGACTAAAGTCTCTGTGCTAATCCACATGCTGCAGAATCCAGACAGGCTGCAGATACCCACAGATGGTTTGCAAACAAACCTGAAACTACAGATCCTGTAATACTCATCTGAAGTTGGACCTGAATCGGGCAATGGAATATTGCCCTTGAGCCAACCCATGAACCTGATCATTCCATTGACAGATCCTCCTTACCTCCCCAAAATGGCGTGAAGACATGGAAGGATAAAATTACCACAAAACCCCACACAGTGCAGTAACTGGAGAATAACCAGGGAAAGAGAAGACACCTCCAAGATCATCAAAACAAGAAGACATCAACAAGTCGAACCTGGTCAACTTCTAGTGGGGTGGTTTGTGATCATCCAATGTTAAGTTAAAGCATAAGATAATTTGTAACATTTATCAATGCGTTATAGTATGTTTTATTGTTCTAATATTAATTGTGTTCAAAAAACAAATGTTGGTTGTAAGAGTTAACTCGGTTCTTTTGCTGAATATAAGATTTCAATTGCACTGTGCACCAGAAACAACACCTTCCAAATTGCTGACTCAACCTATAAGTTTATCTAGAGACAATCCTGAACTGGAACTCGCAACTCTCTTTGCACTTCAGCCTTCTGATTTTTCTCTCCACCTACAAAGTAGTCTATGCCTGTATTCTTCCTACTAATGTGCATCACCTCGCACTTTCCCAAGTTGTACTCCATCTGCCACTTCTTTGCCCACTCTCGTAAAAGTTATTCAGTTTCTCATCAATTATTTGTTCCACACGACTATCTCTCCAGCGTCATTTTCCAGTGCCGCAATATCCACTTCTGCTTCTCTTTTGCCCTTTATATGTCTAAAGAAACTCTTACAGTTGTCCTTTATATCACTGGATAGCTTAACCTCGTGCTTAATCATCTCCGTCCTTATTTCTTAGTTTGTTGCCATCTGTTCATCTTTGAAGCTTCCAAATCTTCTGGTTTCCCACTACTATTTACTATGTTATCTACTTTCTATTTTCCTTTTACGCTAGCCATGACTGTCCCAGTCATCCATGGTTGCCTCATCCTCGCTGTACAATACATCTTTTACCTCAGGATAAATCTCTGCTGTGACTCCTAATTGCTCTGAGAAACTCCCACCATTATTGTTCCACTGTCTTTCCTGCTCGGCTCCTCTCCCAGTCAATTCTATCCAGCTCCTCCCTTGTGTCTTTGAAGGTGTCTTTAGTTAGCTGTAATATTAACTCCGATTCTACTTTCTCCATCTCAAATTGAAGAGTAGGTTCAATCATAGTATGATCACTGCCTCCGAAGGTTCCTTCACCTTAAGCTTCCTTATCAAGTCTGCCTCACTGCACAGCTCTAAATCGAGTATTGCCCATTCCCTCATTGCCTGCACCATAAGCTGCGCCAAAAAGCCATCTTGTAGACATTCCACAAATTCCTTTCCTTGCAAACCACTACCGCTGATTTTCCCAGTCCACCTGCATATTGAAATCCCCCCAGTCACTGTAACTTTGCCTTTCCTACATATCGTTTTTATCTCCTCGTCTCTCATGCGCCCCAGCTTCTGACTACGATTTATCGACCTGTACATAACTCCAACCACGGTTTTTCAACTTTAGGGTTCTTCAATTCTACCCACACACGTTCCACATCATCTGACTCTATTTTAAGTAATGGAACTGAGTGATGCGATTGCAAAACATTTTAGCATTGTCTCAAATTTATACTTTAGACATGAAGTAACAACATTTCATTGTCAATTACTTTGCAATATGGCCACAGTGTATTTCTTTGGCCAAATATTCTGTCTTTATTATGGAAGAATACAAACTTCAGCGTGGGTTTCCTCCGGGTGCTCTGGTTTCCTCCCACAGTCCAAAAATGTGCAGTTTAGATGAATTGGCCAAGCTAAATTGCCCGTAGTGTTAGGTGAAGGGGTAAATGTAGGAGAATGGATCTGGGTGAGTTGCGCTTCGGTGGTTTGGTGTGGAGCTGTTCGGCCAAAGGGCCTGTCTTCACACTGTAACTAATCTAAAAAAAACTTGAAACTGTTCGAGAAGGAAGATATGAAGAGGACATGAGTCAAAAAGGAGATTAAGGTGGGTCAAGTGAACAGGCAAATATTGGTATATGGAACATAGTTGGAAAAATGTGTCTGTGCTAAAAGATATTGGCGGGTTGAATGGAAACGGAGTATATTATTTCAGTGGAGAGATTGGCTTTAGGCACAGAGGAACCGGGCACTTGGATTACAAAATAAAAATTTTACGTATGCATCACATTTTTAGGGAGGTAAGACAAATGTTGAAACTTTCTGAAACAGAATACATTTAAAAGTAGGGATGATTTTGTACAGATTTACAATGTAGTGGTGTAACCACATCGAGAGCGCGATGGCCGTAATGATATGAAATGCAATCTAGAGTAGATTCACTTAGCTGACTCTTGTGAGGAGCGTTTATTTCAGGAGGAAATCTTGAAATGACTGGCTCTGGATCTGCTGCGGTGTAGGCAAACAACATGTGGTCTTGCTTAACCTCAAAATATTCCAAGTAGACTTTCAAGTTGAATTCTAAAACAACATGTCAGCTTGTGTGAGAAATTGCCATGAGTGGATGGCGAGTAAAACAGAAAAATGTCTCTGTTAAGAAGATGGTGATTTGGTGTCATCCTCTCAGAGTGTTGTGTCTTTGTACAATTCTCTTCCCAGATAACGATGGAGGATAAGGCATTGAATATTCCTAAGGCAGAGGCAGGCAGATTCTTGACTAAGAATGATGCATGAACATTGTCAGGGCAAATGAGGAATGTGCGATTGAGGTCACAGTCAGATCATCCACCACCTTATCACCTGATGGAGTTGTTTTGATTCCTTACTCCTGATGCTAGGTTTTACATTTCTGTTGTCGTTTGATACTGAAAATAAAATAACACAGTTCTCACAATTTCAAAGACAGCGATAAACTCTTCAGATCAACAAAATGCCTTCGTTGTTTAATAATTATTATAAAATTGGATTGTCTTTTTAGTTCATTTGGGATTTTAATGAAGCTAGACCAGCATTAATTGCCCTTGAGAAGTTCCAGTCCATTTGATGTTGGTCCATCCAAGTGGCTGTCGGGAGGGAGTGCCAGCAGTGCATCTCATGTGCCTGCTTAACTGGGAGTAAATATTACTGGTGAGAAACATATCGCAGGATAACAGACTGTTTGTCAATACGAATATATGGGAAGGAATTTATTAGTCTTCAGAGAAATAACAACCTTACACGAGAAGTCTATGTAATAATGAAGCGAAGTCTGTTTCTTGGTGAACATAAAATAATGGTGTCAAACACCTGGAATAATGTGGATGCTGTTTTGGACGATTCTTACACTGAGCATGTGAATTATTCTGGATGACTTCAGAGATGGCTGGTCTGTCCTAGGTTGAGTAAGTGCTGATACTCCATGGGATGATGCTTGTTTGTAATCTCACCACTTACTGAGCACAGTTCGTTGGAACAAATCAACAAGTCCAATTGGCTGCTGCTTCAGAATATATCAGACATTTCATTGCTGCCACCACATGGAATCATTTAATAAAGACAAGGCTCGTCCAGTCTGCACCACCCAGTGCTGATACAAGTACTTTATAATGTTTGTGAGGTTACCTACCTGATCCATCCTCCCAGGCAATGCATTTTTGACACATATCATGCTCTGGGTTCGAAACAGATTTCACAAATCCTCTGTTAGTATATTCTCTTTGACTTCAAACGAATTTCCCATTGTTTTTGACACTTTGACTAAGGGAATAGTTGTTGTCTGTTCACTCGTCCCATACCTCTCATGCTATAATACACCTCTGTCAGGTTCACCCCTCACCTTTCTCTGCTCCAAAAGCAAATCTAAACTATCTTCATGGCTTGTGTTCTCCCTTGTCTTGTTACATCTTCCAAAGTGCAGCATCTCTCATATTTCAGTGTTACCTTTTATCAGTCATTGATCTGGCCATCTGAAAATCTGTTTGTACCCTCCTGTAACCAACACATTCCTGCTCACCTAGATAATCATTGTGTCATCTACAACATTGTTTATCATTGTCCAACATTGTTTATCATCCTCTAACATCTCACCCCCCCCCCCCCACATATACCACATTCTTATCATCGCAATTTATAAATTTCAGAAACAAACCTTGATTTTCTTCCTGTTCTACTGATGTTGTTGCAGAATTGAAATTCCACTCTCTTGTTTTTCCTATTTTGGTGAATTTACACCGTGAATCAGTTGTTGTCTTTTGTGAGGGAGCCACAAACAGTATTTTGGACATGGAGCTGAATCCTGCTTTTATACTGTGCCCCTCTGCATGTATTATTCATAATGCTTGGACATAATTAATCTTGGACTAGCGTTTGGCACCTTGCCCTGCAGCATTTTCATTTTACGTGGGTCTGCAGCTTGTTCTTTACAACAGTCGCTGCAGTAGTCAGAGCTGACAGAACTTTTTCATCTGCAGGATAGACACAGGCTCATTCATTAATTTTGTTTGAAAGAGCTAGAGCAATTATGATAAAGATTGAATTAAATTCTGGATTATAAACACACTATAGAAGATAATTCACCTTCTCATTTCTACACTGAATTGGAAGCAAATTAAAAGAAAAAAC
This sequence comes from Chiloscyllium punctatum, assembly GCF_047496795.1. Classification (NCBI taxonomy): domain Eukaryota; kingdom Metazoa; phylum Chordata; class Chondrichthyes; order Orectolobiformes; family Hemiscylliidae; genus Chiloscyllium; species Chiloscyllium punctatum. Next base: position 41,659,392 of record NC_092766.1, read on the forward strand.
ACCCACCGTTCAGAATATTGTTTGAAAAGTGATGTCATATTGATATAATGCATTAAGGAAGACCACACATCAATTTTCTATTGAATATTACGAGGACATTGTTCAAGCAAACAGTGTTCTTGTCTTTTGCTCCTTATTCTTTCAACTGATCTGCCTCTGTAATTTGCGGTGAGATCAGAGTGACTTCCCTTTCAATCGAAGCAGGACTTGACTGAGAGTGGAATCAAGGACCCTGAGCAAAACTGTGGTTAATGGGAATTAGAGAACATTCTGCACTGGGAATGGGAACAAGAGAAAAATCAGTCTCTGCAAGGTATCTTCCAAGTTGCGTGTCATCCTGAATAGGGACTAATTTTTCTGCTCCTTCACAAGTATTTGTTAAAAATCTTGGAATGCCCCTACAAACAGCTCTGTCTGGATCTGCATCACTTTGGATTGAAGAGGTAAAACAGGGCAACTCTGAGTCACTTATTCCAGAGCCATTGAGGATGACAAATAAACTCTGCTCTTGCTAGTGCCTTCCAAAACCCTGGATGAATATGTCTTGTTAAAAAATTCAAAGATATTTTATGTTTTCATAGATATATGGAAACTCTCGGCAAGGTAAGATCTTGCTGGATGAGTACAATGCCAGTGACATCAGGAGCATGATAAGACATTGGTAACAATTGGGATCAGTACTTCAATCAGTTACTTTCAGAGGATTGATCATGTGATGTCATGACCACCGAGTTCAACATTTTCATAATGCATTATGACAATGGCAATAAACTAACGGTATTTGGGGAGCTGTCAGGCACATCGTTTTACATTTCTCATTCAAAAACCATAACCAAATTCTTGAGCCTCAACAGAAATCGCAGCTTTGCTCTTCCCTTTCAGATCAGACAAATATCCACAGTCCAGAAGAGTAACTAAGTTGAAAGTGCAGGAAAACATTTGCTGGTTCTGAACAGAGAGAAACACAATTAACTTTTTGAGTCCAATATGAGTTTTTCAGAAGAGGATCATTAAGATTCAAAATGCTGCCACTGTTTCTACCTCCAGATCCTGACTCATCTGTGGTGTTTTGTCACTGTTTACTGTTTAGAACAAAGAACATAGAACAGTACAGCATAGAACAGGCCCTTCAGCCCACAATGTTGTGCCGACCATTGGTCCTCATGTGAGGTAAACCTAATGTACGAACTCTCAAATTTCTGTGACGATATGCATGTCCAGCAGTCTCTTAAATATCCCCAGTGACCTCGCTTCCACAACTGCTGCTGGCAACACGTTCCATGTTCTCACAACTCTCTGCGTAAATAACCCGCCTCTGACATCTGCTCTATACTTTCCGCCAAACAGCTTAAAACTATGACCCCTCGTGTTAACAATTGCTGCCTTGGGAAAAGTTTTCTGACTATCAACTGTATCTATGCCTCTCATTATTTTGTACACTTCAATTAGGTCCCCTCTGTTCCTTCTTTTTTCAATGAAAAAAGTCCGAGCTCAGTCAACCTCTCTTCGTAAGATAAGCCCTCCAGTCCAGGCAGCATCCTGGTAAACCTCCTCTGAACCCTCTCCAAAGCATCCACATCTTTCCTGCAGTAGGGCGACCAGAACTGGACACAGTATTCCAAGTGTAGTCTAACCAAAGTTTTATAGAGCTGCTACAAGATCTCACGGCTCTTAACCTCAATCCCCCTGTTAATGGAAGCCAAAACACCATATGCTTTCTTAACAACCCTGTCCACCTGGGTGGAAATTTTAAGGGATCTATGTAACTGCACACCAAGATCCCGCTGTTCCTCCACACTGCCAAGAAACCTGCCTTTAATCCTGCCTTTAATCCTGTACTCAACTTTCAAGTTCGATCTTCCAAAATGCATCACCTCGCATTTATCCAGTTTGAATTACATCTACCAACTCTCAGCCCATCTCTGCATCCTAGCAATGTCAGGCTGCAGCCTACAACAGTCCTGTATACTGTCAATGATACCTCCAACCTTTGTGTCATCTGCAAACTTGCTAACCCATACTTCAACCTCCTCATCCAAGTCATTAATAAAAATTACAAAGAGTAGAGGCCCAAGAACAGAGCCCTGTGGAACACCATTCACCACTGACTTCCAGGCAGAAAGTTTCCTTCCACTATCACTCGCTGCCTTCTGTCGACCAGCCAATTCTGTAACCAGACAGCTAAATTTCCCTGTATCCCATTCCTCCTGACCTTCTGAACGAGCCTACCATGGGGAACCTTATCAAATGCCTAACTGAAGTCCAGATACACAACATCCACCGCTTGACCTTCATCAACTTGTCTAGTCACATCCTCAAAGAACTCAATTAGATTTGTGAGGCATGACCTGCCCCTCACAAAGCCGTGTTGACTGCATTTAATCAAGCCATGCTCTTCCAGATGGTCATAAATCCTATCCCTCAGAATCCTTTCTAACAGCTTGCAGATGACAGACGTGAGACTGAGTGTCTGTAATTTCTGGGGATTTCCCTATTTTTTTCTTGAAGAGAGGAATTACATTTGTCTCCCTCCAGTCCTCCGGTATGAATACAGTGGAGAGTGAGGATGCAAAGATCCTCGCAAGCAGTGAAGCAATCACATTTCTCGCTTCCCAGAGCAGCTGAGGACAAATCTGGTCTGGCCCTGGCGACTTGTTAATATTAATGTTTGTCAAAGTTTTCAACACATCAGCTTCCTCAGTCTATCTGTTGCAGCATGTTTACCTGCTCCTCAATGGTTTCATTCACTACAAGGCCCTTTTCTTTCATAAAGACAGAAGCAAGAAACTCATTTAGACCTTCCCCTACCTCATTAGATTCAATACACAAGTTCCCTATGCTATCCCTGATCGGCCCTACTCTTTCTTTGATCATTCTCTTATTCCTCGCATATGTGCAAAATGCCTTTAGATTCTCCCTACTCCTTCGTGCCATGCCTTTTTCTTGCTCCCTCCTGACTCTCCTCAGACCATTTTTGAGCTCCTTGCTTGCCTGCCTGTAATACTCTAGAGCTGAGCAAGACCCTTGCTTCCTCCATCTTACGTAAGTTGCCTTCTTTCTTTTGACGAGAAGCTCCTCCGCTCTCTTCATCCAAGGTTCCTTTATCTTACCCTTTCTTGCCTCTCTCAGAGGAACACATTTATGCATCACTCGCAACAACTGTTCCTTAAACAGTCTCCACATGTCTATAGTGCCCTTTCCATGGAACAATTGCACCCAGTCCATGGTTCTCAAAGGAGTCTGATAGTATCATAGTTTCCTTTTCCCCAATTAAATATCCTCCCATTGTGCTTGCTTCTCTCCTTCTCCATAGCTATGTAGAATATGAGGCAGTTGTAGTCACTATCACCAAAATGCTCTCCCACCGCAAGATCTGACACCTGCCCCGGCTTATTGCCAACCAACAAATCCAAAGTGGCCTTTCCCTTCGTCGGCCTGTCAACAGACTGAGTTAGGAAACCCTCCTGAACACACCTTACAAAAACAACTCCTTCCAAACCATCTGCTAGAAGGAGGTTCCATTCAATATTGGGAAAGTTAGTCACCCATTACAACTAGCTTCGAAATCAATGTTTCGGGCAAAAACCATTCAGAAACGTCGATTTTGAAGCTACTTGGATGCTGCCTGAGCTGCTGTGCTCTTCCAGCACCACTAATCCAGAATCTGGTTTCCAGCATCTGCAGTCATTGTTGTTACCCATTACAACTACCCTATTCCATTCACACTTTTCCAAACTCTGCCGACCTTTGCTTTCTTCAATCTCCCTGCTTCTATTGGGGGGCCTGGATTTAACCTCGAATGAGGTGATTGCTGCCTTACTGTTCCTCATTTCCACCCATACTGATTCAGTAGGCAGACCTTCCTCGATAATGGTAACTTCTGTAGCTGTGATACCCTCTCTTACGAGCAGTGCTACACCCCCTCCTCTTTTTACCTCCTCCCTATTCTTTTTAAATGTTCTAAACCCTGGAACATCCAGCAACCATTCCTGCCCCTGAGAAACCCACGTCTCTGTTATGGCCGCAACATCATAGCTCTAAGCTCATCACTTTTATTCACATTTTCTCCAGCATTACCGAGCACAGTGAATCCGTTTAGGGGGACAGGGCGGGGGCGGGGTAATGGTGTCGCAGTGGTTAGCATGGCTGTTTCACAGTACCAGGCACACGGATTGGGGGATGGGGGATGGGGGAGGGGAAGGGTGCATGGTGTCTCAGTGGTTAGCACGGCTGTCTCAAAGTACCAGGGACCCGGTTTGGGGGGAGGGGTAGGGTGCATGGTGTCTCAGTGGTTAGCACGGCTCTCTCAAATTACCAGGGACCCGGTTTGGGGGGAGGGGGAGAGGGGCATGGTGTCTCAGTGGTTAGCACAGCTGTCTAACAGTACCAGGGATCCAGTCTTGGGGGAGGGAGAGAGGGGCATGATATCTCAGTGGTTAGCACAGCTGTCTCACAGTACCACAGACCCGGTTTGGGGGGAGGGAGAGAGGAGCATGATGTCTCAGTGGTGAGCACGGCTGTCTCAGAGTACCAGGGACCCGGTTTTGGGGGAGGGAGAGAGGGGCATGATGTCTCAGTGGTTAGCACAGCTGTCTAACTGTACCAGGGATCCAGTCCTGGGGGAGGGAGAGAGGGGCATGATGTCTCAGTGGTTAGCACAGCTGTCTAACAGTACCAGGGATCCAGTCCTGGGGGAGGGAGAGAGGGGCATGATGTCTCAGTGGTTAGCACAGCTGTCTAACAGTACCAGGGATCCAGTCTGGGGGGAGGGAGAGAGGGACATGATGTCTCAGTGGTTAGCACAGCTGTCTAACAGTACCAGGGATCCAGTCTTGGGGGAGGGAGAGAGGGGCATGATGTCTCAGTGGTTAGCACAGCTGTCTAACAGTACCAGGGATCCAGTCTTGGGGGAGAGGGAGAGGGACATGATGTCTCAGTGGTTAGCACAGCTGTCTAACAGTACCAGGGATCCAGTCTTGGGGGAGGGGGAGAGGGACATGATATCTCAGTGGTTAGCACAGCTGTCTAACAGTACCAGGGATCCAGTCTTGGGGGAGGGAGAGAGGGGCATGATGTCTCAGTGGTTAGCACAGCTGTCTAACAGTACCAGGGATCCAGTCTTGGGGGAGGGGGAGAGGGACATGGTGTCTCAGTGGTTAGCACACTGTCTAACAGTACCAGGGATCCAGTCTTGGGGGAGGGGGAGAGGGACATGGTGTCTCAGTGGTTAGCACAGCTGTCTCACAGTACCAGGGATCCAGTCTTGGGGGAGGGGGAGAGGGACATGGTGTCTCAGTGGTGAGCACAGCTGTCTAACAGTACCAGGGATCCAGTCTTGGGGGAGGGGGAGAGGGACATGATGTCTCAGTGGTTATCACAGCTGTCTAACAGTACCAGGGATCCAGTCTTGGGGGAGGGGGAGAGGGACATGATGTCTCAGTGGTTAGCACAGCTGTCTAACAGTACCAGGGATCCAGTCTTGGGGGAGGGGGAGAGGGACATGATGTCTCAGTGGTTAGCACAGCTGTCTCACAGTACCAGGGATCCAGTCTTGGGGGAGGGGGAGAGGGACATGATGTCTCAGTGGTTAGTACAGCTGTCTAACAGTACCAGGGATCCAGTCTTGGGGGAGGGGGAGAGGGACATGGTGTCTCAGTGGTGAGCACAGCTGTCTAACAGTACCAGGGATCCAGTCTTGGGGGAGGGGGAGAGGGACATGATATCTCAGTGGTTAGCACAGCTGTCTAACAGTACCAGGGATCCAGTCTTGGGGGAGGGGGAGAGGGACATGATGTCTTAGTGGTTAGCACAGCTGTCTCACAGTACCAGGGATCCAGTCTTGGGGGAGGGGGAGAGGGACATGATGTCTCAGTGGTTAGCACAGCTGTCTCACAGTACCAGGGATCCAGTCTTGGGGGAGGGGGGGAGGGACATGATGTCTCAGTGGTTAGCATAGCTGTCTCACAGTACCAGGGATCCAGTCCTGGGGGAGGGAGAGAGGGACATGATGTCTCAGTGGTGAGCACAGCTGTCTAACAGTACCAGGGATCCAGTCTTGGGGGAGGGGGAGAGGGACATGATGTCTCAGTGGTTAGCACAGCTGTCTAACAGTACCAGGGATCCAGTCTTGGGGGAGGGGGAGAGGGGCATGGTGTCTCAGTGGTTAGCACAGCTGTCTAACAGTACCAGGGATCCAGTCTTGGGGGAGGGGGAGAGGGACATGGTGTCTCAGTGGTTAGCACAGCTGTCTAACAGTACCAGGGATCCAGTCTTGGGGGAGGGAGAGAGGGACATGATATCTCAGTGGTTAGCACAGCTGTCTAACAGTACCAGGGATCCAGTCTTGGGGGAGGGGGAGAGGGGCATGGTGTCTCAGTGGTGAGCACAGCTGTCTCACAGTACCAGGGCCGAGCTGAAAATGTGTTGCTGGAAAAGCGCAACAGGTCAGGCAGCATCCAAGGAACAGGAATCGACGTTTCGGGCATAAACCCTTCTTCAGGAATCCTGAAGAAGGGCTTATGCCCGACACATTGATTCTCCTGTTCCTTTGATGCTGCCTGACCTGTTGCGCTTTTCCAGCAACACATTTTCAGCTCTGATCTCCAGCATCTGCAGTCCTCACTTTCTCCTCACAGTACTAGAGACCCGGTTTGGGGGGGGGGGAGGGGGAGGGGGAGGGGGTGCATGGTTTCTCAGCGGTTAGCACGGCTATCTCACAGTACCAGCGACCTGGTTTTGGGGGGAGGGGGGCATGGAGTCTCTATGGTTAGCATGGCTGTCTCACAGTACCAGGGGCCAGGTTTGGGGGGAGGGGGAGGGAGGCTGCTGTCTTGCTGCCTTTGACATCTTCCAAAACCTTTCTCCAAACATCTTAAAATTATGCTCACCTTGTGACAACCATTTCCAGCTTGGAAAGAAGTCTCTGGCTATTTACTCTGTCTGTAACTCTCACCATCTTGTTCAGCTCTACCAAGTTACCTCTCATCCTTCTTTAATCCAATGAGAAAAGCCATAGCTCCCTCAACCTTTCTGCATAAGACAAGCCCTCTAGTCCAGGCAGCATTCTGGTAAATCTCCTCTGCACCTGCTCTAAAGCTTCCATATCCTTTCTATAATGAGGCAACCAGAACATTTCAAATATGGTCTCACCAGAGCTTTATAGACCTGCAGCATAATCTTGCGGCTCTTCAACTCAGTCCCCCTGCTAATGAAAACCAACACACAATACGCCTTCTTAACAACCTTATCAACTTAGGTGGCAAATGAGAGACCTGCAGACATGGACCCCACGATCCGTTTGTTCCTGCACACTGCTACGAATCCTACATTTGACCCAGTAATCTGCATTCAACTTTGACTTCCAAAATGAATCCCTTCACAAAATAGGAAATTGGAACAGAATTAGGCCATTCAGCCTCTTGGATCTGCTGTGCCGTTTGATCACAGCTAAAAAGTTTCTCAGCCACATTTTCCTTCCCTCACCAAATGACCATTGATTCCCTTATTCATGAAAAACATACTTATTTCTATCTTAAAGAAACCACTGTGTGTGCGGGCGTGTGCATGTGTTTGTGTGTAAGCGTCCATATCTGTATGTATATGTGTTATGTGTTTAATGTGTCTATGAATGTTTGTGTACATCTCTGTGAAATGATGGCTCTGTGATTTTGGGGGTAAATCCATTGAAATTGAGATAACCCCTTACTCCCCTCCTCTACCTCTATACCTGTTAAGGTTATACTCATGCTATGCCACCCTCTGCTGGTCTCCCCATGCCACTGCACAAGTGTCACTTTTTTTCTATCAGAGGACACCAAATACTGTGAATATCTCACATTGCACGGCTGTTTGGTTTTGCAAATATCTCTGGATGCACAGAAGAGTTTGTCTGATACCTAGATATATTACCACCACCACTGGGTCAGTTTCAGGACTTTTCAATCCTTTCTCACTTACACCTTGTAGGGGTGAATTATAGAATATTTCAATTTAAAGAATGTGTAATAAATTCATCGCATCACCTTACAGATGATTTGGTCAGAGTTGCTTGGTTGCAGTTGCAGTGGAAATACTCTTTTAGGTGTACACTCTGTGGAACGAATAATCTTCAAAGACAAATCACTTTCACATTGCCGAGCGAGAACATATATTACTCAGGAGCATTCGCCACTCTGAGTGTCCTCAGTACAATTATGATCATCCCTACACCCAACTGTGTGTGTGTGTGCGCGTGCAGATGGTGCTGTCAGTTTGGATGGTGATATGATCTATCTCTCTCTCCCCACCTCCTAGACTGAATCCCTTATGGTTTTCTCCCTCCACTGCCATCAATGCAGTAGAGTGTGAAGACCAGCAGAGGCGGACATTGCATCACTTTAAACACCACAGAGGCTAGCAGATCCGCTGTGCACATGGATACGCACAGAGACACGCAGATACACAAAGATATGCATATAGATACACAGGCACACATAGAGACTGGTGCAGTCACACAGATACTAAAGCACACAGAGAGAAATGCCAATTCACTGATGCACGTGCACACACAGATATACAGGCATCAGTACAGACACACCAACATTTATACAGAAATGCAGAATCTGTCAGTATTTATTTTTCGCGTGGTGACTTCCTCAATATTTCACTCGATCGTGTGGTGTGTGCCAAAATTTCTGTTGAACCGTAGGGATTCTTCTGCACCCTCACTACATCTTCTACATCTTTCCTATAAAAAGGTGATAAGAACTGAACACAATGTTCCAAGTGTGTGGTTACGACACAGCAATGAACCCGTTTGTGAATTAAACCAAACACCCAGAAAAGCTTACCTTGCCTTATAATCTGTTAAAGCACCCATCCTCCTCCTCTAACCAAAATCAAAGTACCTGTGTCACAGCTTGGAAAGTTAACGAGTTTTATTATCGCTTTTTTTTTCAACAGTCTGTTTGGGAATTTAGACCAGTGGGAATGGAGGTGAGGGCAGTTGAATGTTCCTCCTGCAGAATGTGGGAGGTAAGGGTCACCACCAGTGTCCCTGCTGCCTACATCTGCTGGAAGTGCATCTGACTCCAGCTCCTTGAAAACCGCGTTAGGGAACTGGAGCTGGAGCTGGATGAACTTCGGATCATTCGGGAGGCAGAGAGGGGTTATTGAGAGGAGTTACAGGGAGGTAGTCACTCCTAAGGTACAAGAAAAAGGCAAATGGGTTACAGTCAGGGGATGGAAAACGAACCAGCAGGCAGTGCAGGGATCCCCTGTGGCTATTCACCTCAACAATAAACATACCATTTTGGATACTATGGAGGGGACTTACCAGGGGAAAGCAGTGGGGTAGAGGGCTCTGGCACAGCGTCTGTCCCGGCTGCTCAGAAGGGAAAGGGGAAGAGGAGCCGAGCAGTAGTCATTGGGGACTCCATAGTTAGGGGGACAGATAGGAGGTTCTGTGGGGACGAGAGAGACTCAAGGTTGGTGTGTTGCCTCCCAGGTGCCAGAGTTCGTGATGTCTCTGATCGTGTTTTTGGGATCCTTAAGGGGGAGAGGGAGCAGCCCCAAGTCGTGGTCCACATAGGCACCAACGACATAGGTAGGAAGAGAGATTGGGATTTAAGGCAGAAATTCAGGGAGCTAGGGTGGAAGCTTAGAGCTAGGATGAACAGAGTTGTTGGCTCTGGTTTCTTGCCCATGCCATGTGCTAGTGCGGCAAGGAATAGGAGGAGAGAGAAGGTGAACAAGTGGCTACAGGGATGCTGCAGGAGGGAGGATTTTGGATTCTTGGATAATTGGGGCTCTTTCTGGGGTAGGTGGGACCTCTACAAGCAGGATGGGCTACATCTGAACCAGAGGGGTACTAATATCCTGGGGGGGGGGGGTGTGGAATTCGCTAAGGCTATTGGGGTGGGTATAAACTAATCCAGCAGGGGGATGGGAATCAAAATTGTAGTTAGAGTATTGAAAGGGTTGAGAGTAGAGAGGTCCAAAATCAAGTTTCAGGGATGCAAGATGGCACCGGCAAGCAAGAAGTTGGTTTGAAGTGTGTCCACTTCAACACCAGGGGCACCCGGAATGAGGTGGGTGAACTTGCAGCATGGGTTGGTACCTGGGACTTCAATGTTGTGGCCATTTTGGAGACATGGTTAGAGCAGGGACAGGAAGAGTTGTTGCAGGTTCCAGGATTTAAATGTTTCTGTAAGAACAGGGAAGATGGTAAAAGAGGGGGAGGTGTTACTTTGTTGGTCAAGGACAGTATTGCAGTTGCAGAAAGGATGTTTGAGGACTCGTCAACTGAGGTGGTATGGACTGAAGTTAGAAACAGGAAAGGAGAGGTCACCCCGTTGGGAGTTTTCTATAGGCCTTCGAATAGTTCCAGAGATGTAGAGGAAAGGATAGCAAAGATGATTCTCGATAGGAGTGACAGAGACAGGGTAGATGTAATGGGGAACTTCAACTTTTGAAATATTGAACGGGAACACTATAGTACAAGTACTATAGAGGGGTCAGATTTTGTCCAGTGTGTGCAGGAGAGCTTCCTGACACAGTATACAGACAGGACAACAAGGGGCGAAGCCACATTAGTTTTGATACTGGGTAATGAGCCTGGTCAGGTGTTAGACTTGGATGTAGGTGAGCACTTTGGTGATCGCAATCACAATTCTGTTATGTTTACTTTAGTGATAGAAAGGGATAGGTGTATACCACTGGGCAAGCGTTACAGCTGGTGGAAAGGCAATTGCGATGCCATTAGGCAAGATTTAGGAAGCATATGATGGGGAAGGAAACTGCAGGGGATGGGCACATTAGAAATGTGGAGCTTATTCAAGGAAAAGCTACTGTGTGTCCTAGATAAGTATTTACCTGTCAGCCAGGGAGGAAGCTGTAGAGCGCGGGAGCCATTGCTTACAAATGAAGTTGAATTTCTGGTCAAGAGGAAGACGGCGACTTATGTTAGGATGGGATGTGAAGGCTCAGTTGGGGCGCTTGAGGGTTACAAAGTAGCCAGGGAAGACCTAAAGAGAGGGCTTTGGAATGCTTTGCCTGCAACAGTAGTATATTCGCCAACTTTAAGTACATTTAAGTCGTCATTTATCAAGCATATGGACGTACATGGAATAGTGTAAGTTATATAGGCTTCAGATTGGTATGACAGGTCAGCGCAACATCGAGGGCCGCAGGGCCTGTACTGCGCTGTAGTGTTCTATGTTGTATGTTCCCCTATCTCCTCCGACTCCTGGCGCAAGTTCACTCCACTATCCTGATGAGCCTTACCCTCACTAAAGCCATCATCTTGTTCCTCACAAAAGTATAGAACATCTTAAGTTTTACCTTAATCCTACTCACCAAGTCTTTTTCATGCCCGCTTCTCACTCTCCTGAGATTATTCTTCACTTCCTTCCTGACTACCTTGTAACCCTCTAGAACCTTGTCTGATCTTTGCCTACTTAACCCGAAGTCATTTTCCTCCTTCCTCTTGAGATATTCTACATCCATTGATACAATGGAGATATGGAGCTGCAAATGGATGGGAGCTGCACATCCTGTCACTTCCAGCATGGGCTGCAGGTTTCCCCACGCTGGGCAGTGATCTAACACAATGTTACTGAACAATGCACTGGGGTAGTGTACACAGCTCTACATTCTGGGAGGGTAACTACTCCTGGTTTACAGATCCATGCCCTGTGGTGGCGTCCACTGCTCTACATGCTGGGAGGGTAAATGCTCCTGATTTACATAACAATTTACGGCTGTTCACTGCATAGCTCCCAGTGCTGGAGAGGCAGTTCATGGACTGGTGTGGTCTATCAGATTGCTGGGTTGTATTGAGCAGTACACTAGCCTGGTCTGAACACTGCTAAATGCTGCACAGATATATCATCTGGATTATGGTGTCTGATTCTGTGACTTGGATTTCAGCTGATTTGTCAGCACATTTACTTTATATTCTTATTTTTGTTATTGGACGTGAGATAGTACTACTCATCCAGTTAATCCCATTTCTCTGAGAAGAGCCACATTTACTGAACTTGTCGATCAAGTAATCATCCATTATAACATGAATATCCGTCCTTCTGTACCTTAACCTGGCCGTTGGTGCTCATACCCCTGGAATCCCGGGGAAATCATTATGAAGCTCAGAAACAATGTGCAAAACGTATGGCTCGTGTTCTCCTGTACGTCTCGGCTGTGGGTCCCATTTGGATCCCTAGTGTATCGAGAGTTGGCATTGTTAAGCTCAGAAACAATGAAATGGTATGTGTCAGGCATCTGTTCATTTCCCGGTGTGCTCCATGTACTGCTACATGGACAGGGGTGTGTGTGCTGGGCTGCTGTTCACTTCACGGTGTGTCCCATGTGGTACTCCATGGACAGGGAGGTGTGTGCTGGGCTATTGTTCACTTCCCGGTGTGTCCCATGTGGTACTCCATGGACAGGGAGGTGTGTGCTGGGCTATTGTTCACTTCCCGGTGTGTCCCATGTGGTACTCCATGGACAGGGAGGTGTGTGCTGGGCTATTGTTCACTTCCCGGTGTGTCCCATGTGGTACTCCATGGACAGGGAGGTGTGTGCTGGGCTATTGTTCACTTCCCGGTGTGTCCCATGTGGTACTCCATGCCCAGGGAGGTGTGTGCTGGGCTATTGTTCACTTCCCGGTGTGTCCCATGTGGTGCTCCATGTTGGACAGGTGTGTGTGTGTGCTGGGCTGCTGTTCACTTCCCGGTGTGCCCCATGTGGTGCCCCATGTTGGACAGGGGTTCCAGCAGCTTTCGGCATGTCTTTGAACCTTGGTCTGTGCATGTCCACTGAACCCCTGTGCTTGTCCCTCTCAGATGATTGTGTAGTTAGTAACACGAGGAAACCTCTCGAGTATTATTGTAAAAGAGCAGGTCTCTAACTTGTAGCTGAGGGGCTTCTGACTGACTCCTGTTATTGAAAAGTTAGTGGAGGTGCTGGGGATGGTTTGCTGGAGGTTGTGCTGTGACCCGCCTCAGACATTCAGGGAGACCTGAGGATTTGGTGACCCAACACTGAATGGACCATGGGGACTGTAGTTACAACACCTGCGTCTGTAAGATGAACACCAAATGGAGCAGAGCCTGCACAGAGAGGAAGATCTGAAACCACGGAGTGAGTGTCCTTGGGGAAAGGGATCTGCTGTATCCACATCGGGTTTTTCAGGAACAGCTTCCCAAGTTACATTTAACTCAGGAGCAGAGTGTGAGGGGACCCTGATTGAACAAGGAGCTGGTCACAAAGTGGTGTCACTTCCTTCAACACAATGAGCATCTTCACACCAGGGGGAGGATGGTGCTGCCAGTGGCTGTTAGGGTCACTGTTTCACTCAGCTTCTATGATTCCGAACTTTCCAGGCAGGAGTGGGTGACAGATCCATCATCTCCCAGTATGCCGACATCAACATCACCATTTGGAGACGGAGGATATATATGGTGGTTGAGAGCAATGGGGTCCCTGGGAACATTAGGAAGATGGAGCAACACTTCCCGTGTCTGATCGGGTCAGAATGATCCAGTACACACTGCATCACTAAGTCCTGTAGTATTTTTCCGTTTCAGTAACATACCATTCTTCAGTAACGTACCATTCTTCCTAAAGAAAATGACAGACTATATATTATCTTAAATCCCATTTGCTAAACTTTTATCCATTGACTTCACCTGTACATATCCAATTACAGACCCTCCACCTTCCCTTGATAATTTAGATTCTTGTTTATCTTAGTTTAATCAGCATGCATAGTTACAGTACATTTGTTCCACTCCTCCTGATCATTGATACAGATTGTAAAGAGCTGTGGACCCAGCACTGGTCACTGTGTGACTCCACTGGTGACGTTTTGTCAAACAGACTAAGTCTGATTTATCTGGAGTGCCTGCTTCCTGTCTGATAACCAGTCCTCCCTCATTTATGTGTAACACATTCGAAGGGCTGAATAAGAACGAGGAGCATCAGTTCAGCAATCCAGCCCCTCAGGCCTCTTCCAACATTGAATACAATCATAGCTGATGTCATTGCGGCCTCAGTTCCACGTTCCTGTCCGCTCTCCATATTCCTTCACTTCCTTAATATCCCAGCACCTACTGCACTCTCTGGCAGTGAATTACACAGATTCCCAGCCCTGTGACAGAAGTATTTTCTCCTCACCCCTGTTTCATTTCTCCCCACCTCATCCTAAAACTATGGTTTTAGGATCGTTCGAGATTGTCCCACATGAGGAAATATCCACTTCACATCTACATTGTAAATCACCTTTAACATCGTCCAGACCTCCGACATCTCCTCTCATTTTTCTATACTCCAGGCAGTGTTGGCCTGAACTGCTCAATCTCTCTTCAGAGGAGAATCTCCTCATCTCTGGAGTAATTGAGTAAACCACTTCTGAACTGCCTCCATGGCAAATACATCCCTCCGACAGTCAGGACACCAAGACTGCACACAGTACTCAGTTGCGATCTCACACCTCCCTCCCTTTATAATCCATTGTTTTAGAGATAAATGCCAAAGTTGCACTTGCCTTTCTCATTATCTGCTGTATCTACATCGGAGTATTCTGTAGTATGGACGCGGACAGCCAGATCCCTCTGTACCTAATCATTCTGAAGTCTCTCTCCATTTGGATAATAATTTGCCTTTCTGCTGCACTGATCCAAACAGATAGACTCATACTTTTCGTTGTTCAGTTTCTTCTGTCAAATGTTGCCCCAACCTATCATTTTATTTACTAACTACTTCCGTCTTCATTGCAATTTCTCACCTGAGTTAGAGTCATCTGTTAATTTGATTGTAACATGTTCTATCCTCCCAAGTACGTAAGACTATACATTGTAAATAGTTGGGGCCTGGAGACCAAGACATATGGTTTCCTAAAAGTTGAATTTTGCCAAACAGAAAATGACCCATATTTTTTCCATCTCACTGCATTTTGTTGCTTCACCAAGCCTGTATCCAAGCTGATAAATTACTTTTAATCATAAACGATCTTATTCTGCAGATTAATCATTTGTGCAGAGCTATTCAATGCCTTCTGGAAGTCCAAATATTTCATCTCTAAGATCCCCAAGATCCAAATCATGTTGATTCTGATAGTTTGTGGTTTGACTTTGCAAATTTCTTGTCATTAATTCCTGAATGATCAACTTTAACAATATTTCTTAAATTTCAACAGTATTCTCACTACTATATAGTCCATCACGAAGTTGATCATTCTAAATTCTTAACTCTCTATATCATCTCTTTGTTCGCTCCAATCCTGTAAAATTGGCACATGGCGTGAAATGACCTGCTCTGATTGCTCTGTAAGAGGTCAGAGTCGCTGAATGGACTCATTCTCTTCCTTGTGCACAAAATCGATGGGCTGATGTCTTTCTGGTGTTCCACATCACCATCTCGATGGTCTGCCTGTCCTCCTCCTGTTGATGCGTAAGAGCCATGAGGGCTTATGCAATGTTCCTGTTGCTGTGTAACAGTTTGAGGGGCTGAAAAAAAAACTTCTCATATTCCTCCATCACAGACTGGAGATACTGAACGGTCTCTCCTGCATCCCTGATATAGGACTGAGGGAATCATTGGCCTTCTTCACGAGACACGTGAGGTAAACTTCTTTCTCCTTTCCCATAAGAAATCTTATAGGTTGCATCCTTCTCCAATTCCCGTGCAACAGGTTCGATGGGACTGAATATCCTCCTGGTATCCCAGTGCACCAATCTCCAGTCCCTCTTCCAGTTCCTATGTTACAGACTTGAGGAGGCTGAATAGACTGATCCTATTTCTGCATAACAGTGCACTGGTGCTGCACGACCTACTCTGGGCCCAGTCTTATCGACTCGAGGAGCTGACTGGCCTCCTCCCGTAACTGTATATAGGCTCCAGGGGGCTGAATAGCCTCTTCCTGTTCTGGTGTAACAGGGTCAATGTCCTTCGAGACACTACCTCCTAATAAATGACAGAAGGCGCTGACCGAGAGAGTGCCCGTACTCTGAAGCACTCTCGTCTCCACACCTGACGTACAGAGACGAACCATTAATATAGACATTTTCTGTATAAAGTCCTGAAGCTGAAAGTAACAAAAGAGGTCCCTCCCAGATACCTCATATTCCTGGCTCAGCTGCTCAAAATTCATCATGACCTCCCCGTCAAAAAATTCTCCCAAACAGGAAACTCATCTGGGCTCCCAGAGTCTAAAGCCAGAATCCATCAATCCCGGCTAGAATCCTACAAATCGTATAATGGGAGTGAAAGCCAAAGTTTTTGTTTTGTAAAGTGCCCTCAACTTGTCACATCATTCTCCATGCTTTCACTATGTTAAGGACAATCGGTTTCTGCAATTCTCCATAACAGTCCTCACAGCCGTAGAATGGTTTTGGAAAAAACATAATTCGTGATCCTTTGTAGAGCAGAGCCTATGGATCCTTCTGCAGAGCTCGAGAAACTTCCAACACCTGTTTTTCTCTATCGTGCTGGAGTTGCACAAGGACCAGGCAGGGTTTTGTCCGATCCGGGCCTACACATTGCGACCCAGTGGGCCTGCTCGACCGGCACCCAGTTTTCCCTGGCATGGAGCTTCAAAAATTGTGTGAGCCATTGTTCCAAGAAGCTGACGAGTTGGCTTTCTTGTTCTCGTTCCCGCAGCCCAACCAGGCTGATGTTCTTCTGACGGCTCCGATTTTCGAAGTCCTCGATCTGCTCTACCAAACATTCCAGGGCTTGGACCCGACCCACTGAGGATTCTGCCATGGTTTCCAAAGCCACAATTCCCTCTTCCACCTCCATGACGTGTGGCCCGAGACGCTGGAACTCCTGGCCATGCTGCTGCAGCTTGGCTGAGACCAGTTCCAGCATGGTTCAATTCTCCTCCAATGGTGAATAAAATTTCTCTCGCAGGCTCCTGCACTCCGAGATCAGGATCTGCTCCACAAATAATATCCCTGGGGTGCTCGGGGAGGCCGACATCACAGCCGCGGGCGAATCCATTGCTGCAGTGCCCTGCTGGTTGTGATCCTCGTGGTCATTTTCCCTTAGAAAATGTCCTCGCTCACTTAAAATGGCAGAGAGCAATACTGGGGATCAAAAGCGACCGATGTTTACCACAATAGAGAAGAAATAGGGGATGAACGCACCACTTTGTCTGGGTTCTGGTGCAGAGCTCAGCAGGGCAGTCCTACTGGATCGCTGCCATCTTGGATATCTCCCGAATACTCACTGTTAACATACTTTTTTGAAATGGTTTGAAGATGTTTCTTGTAGATTGAGCCAATGGGGAAACATTGGATGTAATATAGTTGAATATTCAGCTGGATGTTTAAGAGATCAGAAGGTGAACAGTAAATAAAATTAAACCAACGTATTTCAGGAGGGACATTTGGACATGGAAAGCTAAAAGTGAAGTTGGCCTTCATTTAACGGGAATTGGAATATCGAAGTAAAGTCATTCTGCACAGGCTGCATGCAGTGCGGATGAGATTATACCTGTGTTCTGTACTGTTTCAAAGAATGAGAGGTGATCTCAGGGGATTTCAGAGGATTCACACACAGCAGACTGACTAATACAGCGGCATGGAGAAGTGCAGCAGGCAAGATTAGGGAGAATCCCAAGATATTCTACAAAAACATCAATCAGAACAGAATAACCAGGGAAAAATAAGGACCCATTTCGAAACCAAGAGGGCTATGTGTGTGTGAAGCTGGTGAACATTGATAGATTGTAACACGAGAACTTAACATCTGGATTACGTGGGAGAAGGATGAGGCAGGTACAGAATTCAAGAAGATGCATTGTGAAGCTCTCGAACAGATTGATATACGATGCAAGTTGGGATTGATGGTTTTGGATGATGTAAAGTCCAGATGAGTTGTATCTCAGGATGCTGTAGGAGACAAGAGAGGAAATGATCTAACCTAAATGCTTAAGTCGTATCTGACCGCAAAGGCGATGTCAGAAGACTAGAGAACAGCTATGTGTTCCCAAGTTACGGAAAGGTGGTGGAGATAGACAAGTGTCTGGTGGTGAACCACAGCGAGCAGTGTAGCGTATCTTATTTGTGGTATTCATAAATGATGTAGATGTGAATGTGGAGGGGAGAGTGGGGGCTGGGGGGTGGCGAGTGTAATAAGTAATTTTGTGTTTGATACAAAGATTAGCCAGGTGGTTGGCAGTGAGGAGGAAGGCTTTATTTTACAGGAAGATACAAATGGAATGGTCAGATGGGCAGATCAATGGCAGATGGAATGCAAACCTGATAAATATGAGGTGATGTAGTGTGGAAGAAGGAACCACATGGGGGAGTACTCAATGAATATCATCACACTAGGAAGCTCAGAGGATGTTTCTCCACTCATCACTGAATGTGACAGTGTAATAGCTAGTTAAGAAAGCACACGGGACTGCAGGCACAGAGTTTATTCATCGAGTTGAAATAATATGAGCTAAACATGCCATTGGTTAGGCCATAGATAGAATACTGTGTGCAGTTCTGGGACCCACTTTACAGGAGGGGTTTTGATTTCTCAGTAACACCAGAAGCTATTGGGGTCTCAACAGAGTTGGAAGCTTCAGTGGAAGTCTCCTGGCTACAACTGTCTCTGAATTTTCACTTGATTTTTTTCTGTCCTCGATTGGAAAACTGCATCTGATAATCTGTGTCTGAACTTCCCCTTTTGCCAAGTATGTGTTTGTGGGATATGACTGTATCAGAACTTTTAATTAATAATGGTTGTTCTATCTATCATTGTGATAAGATTTCCAAAAGACTTATTTTTTTCTGAATTCCTGTTTGTTTGCCTGAATCTTAACTGTAGTGTTTAAATAAATTGTGTTTTTCTTAACGTCTTGCAGTTTGACCAGTCACATTGCATCTGGAACAGACATTTTACATTTCCTTTAAAATAAGAAAACATTAGAGTGTAGGCCACCGTCTTCAAATATTTTTGAGGGGCTCTGGTGTGGTCCAAAACATGTGACTCCTTCCCTTCCTGTGTAATTGTTTGGAGGCACTAAATGTGCTATCTCTACTCTTCTCCAACCATTTCATAGAGCTGAATAACTTCCTCATATTCCTGTGAAACTAGCATGAGGAGCTGAATAATCTCCTCCTTTTAACTGTGGAAATGTGCAGTGTCCAGCAGCACTGTTACATGAATGTTACCAATACTTCCAACAGCACAAGCCTGAATATTGTTCAGGTCTTGCTGCACATGGACACAAACTAGTTCAGGAGCT
This sequence comes from Chiloscyllium punctatum, assembly GCF_047496795.1. Classification (NCBI taxonomy): domain Eukaryota; kingdom Metazoa; phylum Chordata; class Chondrichthyes; order Orectolobiformes; family Hemiscylliidae; genus Chiloscyllium; species Chiloscyllium punctatum. The sequence continues at coordinate 41,678,617 of NC_092766.1, forward strand.
GAAGGGGGGCATTTTTCCTGAATATTGTGTGATGTTCAGTGAACATCTCCACTTCTAATCTTATGGTGTGAACAAGACATTTGTGAAGCAGCTGAAGATGTTTGTGCTGAGGAAGCTACTTTGAGGATCTTTTGCAGATATGTCCAGGACTACATGGATTTTGTACACAAACCACAATCATTGTGTTTTATGCTTTAAAGTTTACAACTCTTTCCCATTAAGTGCAATCCTGCTCCGGCTCCTTGAGATCGTCCTTAGTTAAATGATGCCTAGATGACAGGGCATCTTCCCTGAGCCCTTATGTTCAGATCTTTTGCTCATATCAATAGGTCACAGTGTGGGGGCAGGGAGTGCTTTTTGACCATTCAGAGTTGAGGGCTGTGAAGAATTGGTCATGAAAGAGGATATTAGACCTTATGATTTTATTGTGGGTGAAGACCATCTTGCGGGGGGAGGGCGTGGGTGGCATGGGGATAAATAACATTTCCCTTTTTGTGGCGTTCTCACATTCTATTATTGGAATGGAGAGGCTGTTATTTTCCTGGAAGCTCTGTTACTGAATATTACCAGATTGTCTGGACCATCTCTGGGTGAGGAATGGGGGCTGTATTCACAGTGAAACTGGATCTACAACTTGACCAACAAACGAAGCACAGGTTGCAGGAAGGGGAAGCTCAGTTAGGAGTGATGCAGACCTTCCTTCATACCCCTGCCTGGGTTTTCCAATTGCACTTTCCAAACCAGCCCGATCTGGGTTTGACAGTTTTGAGGGGCTGACTGGTCTTCTCTGTTTCTGTGATAGTTTCTGTGATAGCCTCTAATTGCTCCTGTCTAGCAGGTTTGATGGGCTGAATGGAACACAGAAACATGGGACTGAGGAGTAGGAGTGGGTCATTAGACACTTTGAGCCTTCTCTACCAGGGACTAAGATTGTGGCTGATCAGTTTGTGGTCTCAGCTCCATTTTCATGTCTGTGTGCTATTATCCAAGAATCACTTATCTGTCCAATATTTAACTAACTCAGCATTGAATAAATATAAACAAAGAGACATCTCAAACTTGTGGGGAAGAGAATTCCCATTTGAAATCCCTATTTAGAATTTCTGCTCATCCCTCTTATCGAGTCATAAAGCATGCAAATGTGTAAGTGCTGACCAGATATCCCATTGTGATCGAGTCTGATTTGAGACTATTTGGCTCATATTCATCTAAACCTTCTTATTCAGATATCCATCAAGATGCCAGATTCCACCACTTCCTCTGGGAGATAATTCCATATTGACACCTCCCTCTATATGAAAATATTGTGTCTACGTTCCTCTAAAATATTTCCCCTCGTACCTTAAAACAGGCCTCCAGTCTTAAAAGCAATCCTCTACCAACCTCTGTTCCTCCCTAAAATCTAATTTTGTATTCAATTGGCTTGGGTGCGCTGGTTTCCATGTGACCTAACTTTACTAACTTGCTTAATACGCAGAATCTTTTGAAACAACTTGTTCCGGTCTAAATGGAAAACATCTACAACAGTGCCTTCATCAATTTGCTTGGTCATCTCTTTAACAATCTCAGTCAAATTAGTGTGACACGATTTCTCATGCAAAAAGCCACGGTGACTATCCCCAATCAATCCTTGCCTTTGAAAATGCATGCAATTGGCTATCCCTCAGAATCCCCTCATACAACTCACCCACCATTGACGTCAGGCTCACTGGTTCAGAGTTCCTTGGGTTGTTGGGTAAATGTTGTCTTTTCTACTGCCATTCCTCCATTGGTCACAGCAAATTATTGGTGTAACCGGTATGATGAAATGGCCAATGTTATAGTTCTCATATTGGGTCAGGGTCATCCTCGGAAGAGGTCAGGTTGATTTCTATCATTTGTTAAAATAACAAAATCATGACGAAAACAAGTTCCTCAAACTATGAAGGAAAAGTGAATGTCAAACAGAATAGAAATTACAAAAATATACATTGATATTTCCATTTCTAAAAATACTGAGAAGCACAAACATACACACACACACACACAGATACATACACAGACAAGCACACTCAGACACACCCAAACACACATACAGACTTGTACTCACAGACACACTCAAACACACAAAAACACAGACACAAAAACACAGATACACACATAGACACATGCACATACAAGTATACGCACAAACACAAACAACTGCATGTACTATAGACAGTAAAACGTTAGAGCAGAATAAAAGGCCATTTGGCCCATCCAGTCTACTGAGCTATTGATCAGGGCTAACATGCTTTTCAGGCCAATTCTCCTGCCTTCTCACAACAAGCCTTGATCCCATCATTAAGCATAACTTATCTAGTTATATCCTTAGGACGCTAATGTGTCTGTGTGCATGTGTTGTCTCTGTGTGTTGTCCCAGTGTCCTGCCCTGTGCTCAATGTTGGAGAGTGGGGTTTTAGCAGTTTTGAGACACATCTTTGCAACTTGCACTATGCCTATCCATTGAACGCCTGTGTTAATCACTCTCTGCTGCTCATGTGCTCAGTAACATGAAGAATCCCCACAACTGTTAATGATTCAGACCAGGCTCTCACTTGCATTTCACTGACATTTGACTTAACTCTAGTTTTTGTATGTTCGTGGAAATGCTGGGGATGGTTTCCTGGAGGCTGTGTTTTAGGCTGCTGTGGAAATTCCGGAAGACCAGAGGATTTGGTGATCCAACACTGCATGAAACATGGTGACTGTAGTTACAGCATCTGGATGTGCAACATGACCAACAAATGGAGCAGAGGCTGCAGAGAGGGGAAACTCTATAAAATGGAATGAGGGAATTACAATCAGATCAGCCGTGGTTTTGAAGAATGTTGAATTGAATGGCTCGCTCAATCAACTTATTCAGACATTTCTATAAGGAACAAGCCAATTTCCCTTCTCTGCCAGTGTCCCAAACTGGTGGGTAGTGAGTCACCTCCTCCTGTTCCTGGGGAACAGAAATCTGGGGCCTCACTAGCCTCCAGATTTCCCTGTATCCAAGTGTCGACCAGTTGAGTGACTGCCTCCTGTTCCTGTATCCCAGTCTTGAGCAGCTGAGCGACTACCTCCAGTCCCTCTGTCCCAGCCTTTAACAGTTGAAAGACTGCCTCCTGTCCCTGTGTCCCAAAGCATTTTGAAGCTCAGAAACAATGAAATGTTATGTGGCGGGCTGTTGCTCCAATTTGGAAAGGGGGTCCCAACAGCTTTGAGACACAACTTTGAAACTTGGTCTGTGCCTGACCACTGAAAGCGTGTGCTTGTCCCTCTCAGATGATTGTGCGGTCCATAACATGAGGAAACCCCTCGAATATTATTGTCAAGGAACATGTCTCTAACTTGTAGCTGAGGGGCTTCTGACTGACTCCTGTTATGGACAGGTTAGTGGAGGTGATGGGGATGGTTTGTTGGAGGTTGTGCTGTGAGCTGCCTCAGGCATTCAGGAACACCTGAGGATTTGGTAACCCAACTCTGGATGGGGCATCTGTGTCTGCAACATGAACAACAAATGGAACAGAGGCTACAGAGAGGGGAAGCTCTGAAACCACAGAATGTGTTTGGGGAAAGGGATCTGCCAAATCTGCCAGTGTTTTAATGAGGAGACACACATCCTTTCCCTCTCCTCTTTAAATTCACCCTCTGTTCCCCGCATACAAACACACTCCCCCTCTCCAACATGCACACCCACACTCTCCCCTCTCTCACACGCACGCACACACACCCTCTCTCTCCCTCCCATAGACACACATACTCCCCCTCATTCTCTCACAAACACAGACTCTCTCTCTCCCTCCCACAGACACTCCACCTTGTTTTTAAACACACACTCGCATGTGCACGCAAACGCACAGATACATACACATACATCTAATCTATAAGATGAACTTTCATTTGCCGGTTTGTATTTCCAGGTGCATTATATTTTCTCAAAAAAATATACAATTTGTAGACAGTCAGTCAATGCGATATTTTAGAAACTCCTACATTGGAAATAAACCCAGTTTGATTCCAGGTAAAGACACATACAGACTCCAAGCAAGACTGCATGCCCAAAATTTGTTGTCTGACTGGAGGGCTCACTTCCGTTAAATCGATAATACCTGAAGGTATCTCCAGGCAGAACTTGAAAGGAACTCTGGGATTTGCAAATTTATCAATCAAAACCAGCATCTCGATTTTAACCGATTAAAGATTTCGCAACCATCTTAGATGTGTTCAATTCACGTGTATGTGTTGTACAACCCTTTCATCTTTTCATTATAAATTTTGTGCCTTCAGGTTTTCTCTCTCTTTCACCTGACGAAGGAGCAAGACAATGAAACCTTGTGTTTTCAAATAAACCCGTCAGACTATAACCTGGTGCCATGCGATTATTGACCTTACTCAACCCAGTCCAAAGCTAGCACCTCCACATCATTGTTTTTATTGGTTAGCCAATTTTCTCTCCAAGCAAATAAATTGTCCCAACCCCATGTGCTCTTATCATGCATATTAATCTTTTGTCAAGCATGTTATGCATTGCCTTCTTGAAGTCCAGATATAATACATCTTTCAGATCCCCGTTATTCAACTTGTTTGTCACACTTATTAATTTAAAAAGTCAGCAAAATCATTCAAAAAAATTTATCCTAAATAAAATCATCTTGACTTGGATGGATTGTGGTTTGACTTTCAAAGTCTCCTGTTGTTAATCCCTTAATAACAGATTCGAACAATTTGTCTTCAGTCCCAATCGTTTGCTCATACCTTTCCATTCCCGAGTGAAGTTGGTTGTTCTAAGTTCATCCCTTTCTATAACCTTGACAGTCCGTTTCAATTCCCGTGAAATAGGCACGAGGCTGTAAAAGATCTGCTCCAATTGCTGTGTAAGAGGCACGGGTGACTGAATGGAGTCATTCTGTTCCTGCTTTACACAGACGATGGGACGATTGTCCTCCTGGTGTTACTACACTATAGTTTCAATGGCTTGCATGTCCTGCGCCTGTTCCTGACCAAGCTGCTCAAGATCTCAATGTCCTCTTCCTGTTGCTCAATGACAAATGTCGGGATTTATGGAATCTCCCTGCTGTTTAAATTTCGAGTGTTGAATTGTGCAGGAAGTTGCGTTGCCCACAGTGGGTAGCTCAGTGGTTAGCACAGCTGTCTCCCAGCACCAGAGATCTGAGTTCAATTTCAGTCTCGGGTTACTGTTTGTGTGGAGTTTGCACATTCTCCCTGTGCCTGCAAACAATAGCACAGTCTAAATAAATATTTAAACCGTATATTGTAATGAATTAATACAGTAAATGTCACACTTTAACACTACAGTCACTGACTACAGCAATGTACCTTTCACCAAGATCTTCACCAGAAAGTCCACGAGCTGACTGACCACGTGATGCCGATGCGGAATTCCAGTTCTCTCCAAGATATTCCCCTCTCGGTTTGAAATTAATTTCCTTCTAAATGTAGGCTACAAATCCCATATTCAGGCTCACTTTCAAGGCTTGCAGAGCGGATTACATTCCTGCTTTAGCTGAACACACTGAGGGTGCATTTGGCAGACAGAGGGATCCTGAGGCTGGGATTTACTGTTCAGCTGGTGCCAGAGATGGACTCCCATAATAGTGAACGGGAGCTCACTTTATAAAGAAAGGGGCACAATTCACGAATTGTGTTGCAGCGAAATTGCATTTAATAAACACACCTTTACTGGATAACTGCCTGTATATTGAATGGAGGATCAAAATTGATGGTCCAAAGCGAATACAGTAGTTCCCATTTTACATGTTATGATGTTTAAACGTACTAGAGGATATGAACACTGTGGGGAAAACTGAATTGAAGAAATTTTCACCATGAACTAGAATGGAGGATGCTCAGTGTGTTGAATGACCTACTCATTTACCGATGTTTCTGTGTAGTCTGTGGGAAAGCTCTGTAAATGCTGCCACCTGCTCTCAGATGTTAGGAAGGAAATCTCTGCAGAGCCAACAGGGTAGTATTTCCCGTTCCAATACTGAGGCTGGTGCCGGGTGATCTGTAACGTTTTATCCTTTAAGACCCCGGAACAGTTTGATACAATAGAGTGTTTGCTTGTCCGTTTCAGAGACCATTGAAGAGTGTATCATATGTCTGTGTGTCTGGAGTCACGTTGAGGCCAGACCAGGAAAGTACGGGGGATTCACTTCCTGAAGGTACATTGAGGAAGGAAATTGGTGTTTACAATCGACATTGACTTCAAGGTCACTGTTAATGACTCCAGGCTTTACATCTCGATACTTTATTAATTATAACGTCCACCAGCTGCCAGATCATTAGCCTGGTCTCGATTAGTATTCCAGTGACATTTCCACAACAGCACCATCTCCACATGGGACCTATCTGAAACCACATTGAGCTGGTTATATCTGTGCTGCTTGACAGCTCTGTCAAAAAGAATTCTCACCAATGTGACTATCGCGACGGGACTCATGGCGTGGTAAATGGTCAGACTGTAGTTATTCCCTTGTTATGAGATTGGACATAGCTGAGTAATTTTCCACATTGCTAGGGAGATGTCAGAGTTGGAGCTGGAATGAAACAGCTTCCCTAGGGACACGGGCTGTTGTACAGCACAAGTGTTCAGTCCTATTGCGGGAATGGGGTCAGGGCCCATTGCCTTTGTCATATCTACTATGTTCAGCTGTTTCTTCATGTCACATACAGCAAACCAGATCAATTAAAGACTGGCATCTGTGATTCTGCGGGCAGCATGGCGAGGGTGAGGTGGATCATCAACTCAACACTTCTGGCTGAGGAAGGTGCAGATAATACCACCATGTATTTTACACTGATGTACAGGGCTGTCCCGTGATTTAGGATGGCGATATTTATAGAGTCCTCTCCTCCAGTGAGTTGTTTAATAGTCCATCGACATTCATGTCTGGTTGTGGCAGTACTGCAGAACTTCGATCTGATCTGTTAGTCTTGGGATCATTTTGCCCTCTGTATCAGATGTTAGTCCTGATCTTTCGAATATAACAAGTCAAGTGCTATAGCTTTAATGGATTGTCATCAGGTTTAGGTACATATGGTTCCGACCCTATCATGTTCACCTGCACTCGTCGCTGAACCACAGATCAGCTTGATGTTAATGGTAGGCTGAGGGATTATTCTGGGGAAAATGTTACAGATTGTAGTTGAGTACAGTTCTGCTGTGGCTGTGATTCTACCGCACCACATGAATGCCCACTTTGAGTTCCAATATGCTCAATTCAATTCTACTGACTATCCCCCAGTTCACACCAAGACCCATTCACCCATCAGCCGTGTACTCAGTGTCTTAACCTGGTTTCTGATGTGGTAACACTTCCATTTTCCTATTCTCATTGTGCTGAAGTTCTCTCCCTGGTGTCACGCCTCCAATTTGTTACTTTACTCAAATCCCTTAACATATGCATCTCAATCTTTTCCATTCCCCCAATGCTTTCTTCTGTGTTTGCTGTGAATGTGTTTCCCTCTGTTTCTCTCCCTGACCATGATTAAGAGCTCTGCAGTGTCAGTGATGCCAGCATTATGCAGTTTCAGATCAAGGAATTTGTGCACTTTGCATTATCGGTCACTTCCCAGTACACGGTGTTCCGTGTTAGGCAAGATGTTTGAGCAGCTTTAACACACGTCTATGGAACTTGTTCAAAAACAGCAATTGCTGACGAAACTCAGCAGGTCTGGCAGCATTTCGTGGAGTGAAAGCAGAGTAAATCTTTCAGGGCCAGTGATCCTTCTACAAAGCTCCCATTTTCTCTAGCAATTTTTGCATTTTCATTCCCAGTATCCAGTTATTTGTTTAACTGAAAATTTGTTCTGAGCTTATTCATTTCTAGAGAAACTCAACAGGTCTGGCATCATCTGCAGAGACAGAAAAACAGAGTTAGCGTTTCAAATCCCGTATGACACGTATTCAGAAATGAAAAGGATTGGAAAAAGAGCTTTATAATCCCTTGACAGATGTGAGGAGTGGGTTGACGGGTAACAGATGGTGTGGCAAAAGATAAACATGCTTTTAGGAGTGGTGAACGAGAAGATCATGTGAAATAGCTTTAAATTAAGATGTGAATGGGGAAAAAGGTTCTCTCTATTGAGTGAAAGATAAAGAAGATACAACCACACAAGTTCATAGGGTGGCCAGGAGGGAGAATGTACGGAAACTGGAGAACAGCTATAATGGGGTCAGACTGTGAAGTTAAGAAATTGTACATTAACTCCTACAGGATGTAACCTACAAAAGTGTAAAGTGAGTTGTTACTCGAGCTTGGGTTGTGCTTCCTTGGAACGTTGCAGCAGCCCAGGGCCGAAATGTTAGCATGAGAGCAAGGTAGGTTATTGAGATTGGAAGCAATGAGAAGGTCAGGGTTATTTCTACTGACAGAGTGGGAATGTTCCTCAAAGTAATCTCATGTTTGGTCTCGCCACTATAGAGAGAATACATTGTGAGCAGCAATGATGGGAGACCAGATTGAAAGTTTACAAGTGAAATGATGCTTCACCTGGAAGGTATGTTTGGGGCCTTGGACAGTGAGGAGGGAAGAGGTGAATGAGCAAGTGTTGCAGCTTCTGCAATTGCATGGGAAGGTGCCATGAGGGAGTGGTGAAGTGTTCGGGATGATGGAGGTTCTCACAGAGGGAATGGACCCTGTGAAATACTGACAGTAGGCGGGAGGGGAAGTTGTGTTTGATGGTGCTGTCTGCTGGAGATGGTGGAAATGGCCTAAGATAATAATGTGAATGTGTACACTAGTGTAGGAAGGAGTGTGGACAAGGATGAATCTATCATTGTTCTGGGATGAAGGGGACAGATTGAGGGCAACACCGTGGGGGATGGGACAGTGATAGATGAAGGCCCTGGCCACCAGAGTTCGGGCATTTCTGGTTTGAAGGAAAATGAGGTCACGTTTGACAAAGTTCACAGGAATGTGGCATCATCAAACAGAAATAACAGAGATGGAGAAACTTGGAGAATGGAGTCAGCCTCCGCTGATGATGTGTTCAGCCACATGTAGAAGCTCCCCCTGAATGATTGAAAAGAACTAGTCATCTAAATTAAGGATTTCTGCCTCACATCTGGTCTGAAGCAGAATGTGAAAATAGACTCAGAGGAAGGTCAGTGAGTATGCGTGAGCAGCCATTCAAACAGATATCCCAAACCGCTCAGTAATTATTGTTTCTGTTCAAAAAGAAGAACTCGATAAGCAGGTGAACCACACATGGTTGACAAAAGCTCTCAAGGATACTATTGGTGAGCATTAGTGGATGGCCAGATTTATAATGTTTATTTCAGGGACCATAAGCTGATGTTCGGCTGAATTTCAGCTGTGCTTCTTGATTTACCCCGCAGAAAACACTGCCATTTCTGCTCCAATCTCTTCCCTGCTCATCTCCCCTTCCAGGTTCCAGTTTCTCCCTCTCAAAATACAGAGTACTTCCTCTCACATTATGGTCCCTACCCACTTCACCTGAAACTCTTTGATCAAGCCTACCTACTTTGCTGTAGAATCAAACTGCGTTTTGTGCTGCCACTATGCTCTGGTCTCAGTGTGGCTTGGCCTCTCCATTCTTGCTGTTTTACACCTCCCACTCACATCTCAATCCGGAAAGTTTCCTTCTTGGCATAAACCATATTGAAAACACCTTTCCCCCTTTGCACTAAATTCACACTTTGATCCAAATTTCAAAAATTATACTCAGCCTTCTTCTCACTCTGCTAAAGGTCGACGCTGACCGTGTGGTACATGAATTCCCCTTCTTATATGGTTCAGGCCAGAAATGCGCTTTCACTGTAGAGATCATCACCCCATTTGGACAAAGCAATTCATGTATTTGACCCTTTATTGATACTCGTAAGAGTTTCAGGCTGCCTTAGTATTGTAACATGGAGAAAAAAACAAATCACAGTATGAAGCTTGGGCTGAGTGTTATTTACCTGTCATTCGAATATTGTTTCAAATTTGCAGTGCTTATCTTTAAATGCTTTTTCGTGTAGTTAGTGAAAGATAGCGTGTAGGAGGTTGAGGGATGACATTGTAGAAGTTTATAAAATCATGAGAGGTATGAATCGAGTGACCAGCCAAGGTATTTTCCTCGGGATGGGGGAGTTCAACCATGGAAGGCATAGATTTAAGGTGAAAGAGGGAAGATTTGAAATGGACGAAGGGTCAATGTTTTCGCACAGAGGGTGATGTGTGTATATGGAATGAGCTGGCAGAGAAATAGTGGGAGATGCAAGTAGAGCTACAACATTTAAAACTCATTAGGACAAATCTATGAGTGGAAACAGTTAGAGGCATTTTGACAAAATGCAATCAGATGGGAATAGTTTAGTTTGGAAAACCTGGTCCGCACGGACAAGTTAGACCAAAGGGTTTGTTTGTGCGCTATATGACTGTATCAATCTAGAAAGTGAGGAAAAGGGGAGAAAAGACATGAAGTAGTAAATTGGCAAGAAATACAAAAACAAGCAGCACGAGCTTTTCCGCGAAAAAGCATTTAAAAAGTTCAAGATGAATGTGTGATCTTAGGTGAAATTAATTTGGAAAGTATATTGAGGATAATTGATGGGTGTGACTGAAGAATTGGCTATATGGAACAGACTGATAATTTACACCCATGTTTTACAACTTTCCTCACAGGGGAAGGCACAGTAAGTACTTCAATGATGTAAACAAAATGGTAATAGGAGGGAAGTTCTTGAACCGTCTCTAACAAAAGGAACAAGGATTTTTCTAACAGATAAGAGTAAGAGTAGACAGGCCAGCAGTAATTCATAGCTGGTTTTAAAAGAAATGGTAACAGTCTTGGAGTCATGGCGTCCTCTCTATCAGATGTTAGTTCTGCTCTTTGTTAATGTAAGCAGTAAGTGCGGTAGCTTGAATGGGTTGTCATCAGGTTTAGGTACACATGGTTCTGACCGTGGCATGTTCACCCCCACTCATCACTGAACTGGAGATCGGCTTCATGTTAATGGTAGACTGAGAGAATATATTGTGGTTGAATATAATTCTGCTGCTACTGCTGCTACTACAGCTGCTATGATTTGCAGCATTACATGAATGCCCAGTTTGAACTGCAATATCTGCAATACAATTCTGCTGCCTGTCCTCAATTCGCACAGGGACCCGGTCACCCTTCTCCCCTGTACACAGTGCCCTATCCCGGTTTCTGATGTGGGAACGCTTCCATCTTTCAAAAAATTCTCATCCTGTTTGGGTATCTTCATGATGCCATGCCTCCAATTTGTCGCATTCCTCAAAAGCATTTAACATTTTCACCTGAATCTTTTCCCCTCCAGTAATGCCATCTTCTGTTTAAAGTTAATGTGTTTCCCTCTGTTTCTCTCCATGACTGTGATTAAGAGCTCTGTCGTGTCGGTGATGACAGCCTTATGTAGTTTCAGAACAAATGAATTTGTATACATTGCATTATCATTCACTCCCCGGTGTATGGCTCTCCATGTTGGACAAGGCGTGTGAGCAGCTTTGACACACATGCTTGAAACTTATTCAAAAATAGAAATTGCTGAAGACATTGACATGTCTGACAGCATCTGTGGAGTGAAAGCAGAGTTAATCTTTCGGTTTCTGTGACTGTTCCTCAAAGCACCCAGTAAGCTATATTGAAAATGTATACTGTAACTTTTCATTTTTGAAGGAACTCAGTGCGTCTGGCAATATCTGCAGAGATACAGAAACAATGTTAATGATTCAAGTCCAGTGCAAATCTTCTTAAGACGTGTAAAGGATTGGAAAGTGAGTGTTTTTGTATCTTGGCAGAGGTGGGAAAGAGTGTTTCGAAGTCCACTGTGAAAGACAAATGGGCTTTAAATTGTGGTGAAAGAGACACAGATATATAATGGGTGTAAATTAATGTGTAAATATTAGAAATTGATTTTCTCTGTTGAATGCAACATAAACAAGACACGAACTTAGGGAGCACAGAGGGAGCGTGTACGGAAAATGGAGAACAGCCATAATGGGTTCAGGCTGTGAATTTATTGAATTGAATATTAACTCCTACGGATTGTAACGTACCAAAGTGTAAAGTGAAGTGTTACTCGAGCTTGGGTTGTGCTTCATTGGAACATTGTAACAGCCTGAATTTTCTTAGGATCCCTACAGTGTGAAAACAGGCCCTTCAGCCCAACAGGTTTATACTGACCGTACAAAGAGTATTCGAACCAATCCTATTCTCTACCCTAATACTATACATGGACCCTTGACTATTGCATCTAACATCAACATCCCTGAACACAACCGGCAATTCAGCATGGCTAGTTCACCTAACCTACACAACTTTGAACTGTGACAGGAAACTGGAACACCCAGAGGAAATGGAACCCAGTTCCCTGATGTTGTGAGGCAGCAGTGCAAACCACTGAGCCACAGTACCATCCAGGACCGAAATATTATAAGGCCACAACTCTATACGTACAGAAATGAAGACGTTAGGACCATCAAGTCTGCTCCACCATTCGATCATGACTGACAGATTTTCAACCCATTTTCCTGCTTCCTGTCAGTAACCTTTGATCCCCTTGTCAATCAAAACTTATCTGAGTTTGTTTTAAATATTCTAAATAGAACATGGAACATAGGACAGTCCAGCACAGAACAAACCCTTTGGGCCACGATGTTGTCCAGATATTTAATTCTAATGTAAAATGTAGTAATTTAACCTACGCACGCCTCAACTATCCATGTGCATGTCCAACAGTCGCTTAAATATTCCCAATGACTGCTTCCACCATCGGAGCTGGCAATGCATTCCATGCATTCATAACTCTCTGTGTAAAGAACCTAACTCTGATGTCTCCCTTTTACCTTCCTCCTAATATCTTTAAAGTATTAGTCTCACACTAGTCAATCCTGCCCTGGGGAAAAGTCTCTGGGTATTGACTCTATCTATTCCTCTCATTATTTTATACACCTCGATCAGATCTCCTGTCTCCTCCTTGTCTCCAGAGAGAAAGGTCCAAGCTCGTTCAAACTTTCTTCATAAAACAAGCCGTCAAATCCAGGCGGCATCCTGGTAAACCTTCTTTGCACCCTCTCCAAAGGCTCTGTATCTTTCCACAACTGGACACGATATTCCAAGTGTGGTCTCACCAGGGACTTGTAGAGCTGCAGCAAAACCTCGCAGCTCTTGAACTCAATCCCCCTGTTAATGAAAGCCAAAACATCAGATGCTTTTTGACATCCTATCCACTTGGGTGGCAACTTTGAGGGATCTATGCACTTGCGCACTCAGATCCTTCTGATCCTCCACACTGCCAAGAATCCTGTATTTAATGCTATATTCAGGATTCGAATTTGACCTTCCAAAATGCATCACTTCGCATTTATTCAGGTTGAACTCCATCTGCCATTTCTCAGCCTAGCTCTGCATCCTGTGTGTGTCGCGCTGCAGCCTACAGAAGGACTTTATACAATCGACGTCACCTCCAACCATTGTGTCATCAACAAATTTACTAACCCACCCATAACCTCCTCATCCAAGTCATTTATAAAAACTACAAAGAGCAGAGGCCCAAGAACACAGCCCTGTGGGATCCCTCTCAACACTGTCCTCCAAGCAGAATACTTTCCATCTACAACCACTGCCTGCCTTCTGCCAGCTAGCCAATTCTGAAGCCAGATAACAAAATCTCACTGTATTCCCATATCTCCTGACTTTATGAATGAGCCTTCCATGGGGAACCCTATCAAATACCTTGTTGAAGTCCACATGCACCACATCCACTGCTCGGCCGTTTTCGACCAGTCTTGATACCTCCTCAAAGAAATCAATAAGATTCGTGAGGCATCACCTGCCCCTCACAAAGCCATGCTGATTGCCTTTAATCACACTATGCTTTGCCAAATAGTCATAAATCCTATCCCTCAGCATTTTTTCCAAACTTTGCTGAACACAGACGTAAGACTGACTGATCTCTAATTGCCAGGGATTTCCCTATTACCCTTCTTGAAATAAGGAACAACATTCGCCTCCTTCCAATCCTCTGGTACGACTCCTGTGAAGAGTGAGGAGTAAAATATCCTCACCATCAGCTTAGCAACCTCCTTTCTCGCTTCCCGCAGCAGTCTCGGATAAATCTGGTCTGGCCCCAGGGACATATCCATCTTAATGTTTTCCAAAATTGCGAGCACATCAATTTCATCAATCTTGATCTGGTCAAGACTGATCTGGCCCAGCTCCTCGAAGGTTTCATTTACAACATGTTCCCTTTCCTCGATCTGCTCAGACTCCATCATAAGTTCCTACAAACTTTCCCCGTGGGTTTCCTCCGGGTGCTCCGGTTTCCTCCCATAATCCAAAGATGTGCAGATTAGGTGAATTGGCCATGCTAAATTGTCCATACTGTTAGATGAAGGGGTAAATATAGGGGAATCGTTTTGTATGTCTTTGTCTATGGAGGGTTGGTGTGGACTTGTTGTCTCATGCGTGGAGTATGAGCAGATAGGGGAAGCCCTAAATGAGTTTTTTGCTTCGATTTTCACCAAGGAAAGGAAACTTGTTGTAAATGAAAACTTAGAGAAGATGGGCCAGATCAGTCTTGACCAGATCAAGATTGATAATCCTGATCAGCCCTACCTACTCCCTGATTATTCTCTTATTCCTCACGTATGAGAAAAATGCATTTGTATTCTCCCTAATCCTTCTTGCCAAGCCTTTTCCGTCCCCCATCATTGCTCGCCTCAGTCCATTTCTGAGCTCCTTTCTAGCAAGCCTGTAAACCTCTAAGGCTGTGCAAGATCCTTGCTTCCTCCATCTTACGTAAGCTGCCTGCTTCCTTTTTACGAGACGTTCCTCTGTTCTCGTCATCCAATGTTCCTTAATCTCACCCCTTCTTATCTGCCTCAGAGGAACAAATTTGTGTATCAGTCGCAATAACTGCTCCTTAAACAGTCTCCACATATCTGCTGTGCCCTTTCTGTGGAACAATTGCCCCCAGTCTGTACTTCCCAACTCCTGTATGATAGCCTCATAATTTCCTTTTCTACAATTAAATATCTTCCCTCGGAAACTGCTCCTTTCACTCTTACAGACTATGCTACATGTGAGGCAGTTGTGATCACTTTCACCAAAGTGCTCTCCCACCGTGAGTTCTGACACCTGTCCTGGCTCGTTGCCGAGCACCAAATTCAAAATAGCCTCTCCCCTCATCGGTCTGTCTACATACTGAGCAAGGAAACCGTCTTGAACACACCTGACAAAAACGGCTTCATCCACACCATCTGCACTTAGGAGGTTCCAGTCGATATTGGAAAAGTTGAAATCACCCATAATTATAATCCTACTACGTTTGCATTTTTCTAGAATCTGCCCGCCTATGAGATCTTCAATCTCTCTACTGCTATTAGGTGGTCTGTAGAAAATCCCCCAATGCGGTGACTGTTCCCAACTTCCACCCATACTGACTCAGTAGTAAAACCTCCTCAACAAACTTCATTTCTGTAGCTGTGACGCACTCTCTGATTAGCAACTTGACACCCCCTCCTCATTTTCCATTTTTTTTTAGATTAGATTAGATTACTTACAGTGTCGAAACAGGTCCTTCGGCCCAACAAGTCCACATCAACCCTCCATAGAGCAACACACCCAAAACCATTCCCCTACATCTAACACTATGGGCAATTTAGCATGGCCAATTCACCTAACCTGCACGTCTTTAGATTATGGGAGCAAACCGGAGCACCTGGAGGAAACCCACGGTTAAAATTTGCAAACACCACACAGACATGTGGGAATTGAACTCGGGTCTCTGGCGCTGGGAAGCAGCAGTGTTAACCATTGTGCCACCGTGCTGCCCCAAAGCATTTTTAAACGTTCTAAACCCTGGAACATCAAGCAACCGTCCCTGCCCCAGTGAAACCTACGTCTCCGTTATCGCCACGACATCGTTGCCCCAAGTACTGATCCATGCTCTAAGTTTGTCACTCTTATTTTGGAAATTCATTGCATTAAAGCAGACGCACTTTAACTGATCCCTATATTTCATCGCGTGAGAAACCTTTCAGAAAGATTCAACATATCCTGTCACTGTCCTGTCTGCAACTAACCCCCTCTCAGACATGTAGTCTTATTCCTACCCCCCTGCCAAACTAATTTAAGCTCGCCAGAATCACACAAGCAAACCTCCCAAACAGGACATTTGTGCCCCTCCAGTTCAGGTACAACCCGTCCTTCATATACAGGTCCCACCTTATCCAGAAGTTATCCCGATGGTCTAGATATCTGAAGCCCTCACTCCTGCACCAGCCTCGCAGCCATATGTAAAGCTGCATTCCCTGACTGTTCCTCATCTAACTAGCTCGTGCCACTTGTAGTAAACCTGAGATCACTACTCTACTCGTCATGCTCTTCAGCTTCCAAACTAACTCTCTGTAGTCAATTTTCAGATCCTCAATCCCTTTCCTGGCTATATCGTTGGTGTCAAATGATCCGGTTTCCACAGCCTTCTGTGGTAAGGAATTCCACAATTTCACCAGTATCTGGCTAAAGACGTGTATTCTTCTCTCCGTTCTAATGGGTTTTCTGCCTCAGAATCCCCACCATTATATCCTGCTCCTCTCGAGATGAATGACAATATTGTATCTGCCTTCTTAACTACTGACACAAACTGCAAGTTTATCTTCGGGAATCCTGTGCTGGGAATCCTAAGTCCCTTTGTCACTCAGATTTCAGACTTTGTTTCCCATTTAGTAAATAGTCCATGCCTGTATTCTTCATACCAAAATCATGACCTCACACTCTCCCACATTGTATTCCATCTGCTACTCCTTTTCCCATCTCCTAAACTGTCGAAATCTTTCTGCAGGCTCCCTGCCTCCTCAAGACTCCAAGCCCCTCCACCTATATTTGCTTCATCTGCAAACGTAGCCAGAATGCCTTCTGCCCCGCCACTCAGATCATTAACCTATAAAATGAAATGTTGCGGTCCCAACACTGACTCTTGTGGAACACTGCTAGTCACCGGCTGCCATCCTGAGAGGGACAATATTATCACCACACTGCATCTTGTCAGAGAGCCAACCTTTTATCGATGCTAGTACCTGGTCTCTCACACCTTGGGTCCTTATCTTACTCTGCAGCTTCCTGTGCGGTACCATATCAGAGGCCTTCTGGAAGTTCAGATAGGTAACTCTCTCTGGTCCCACCCGTCATTACCTCCTCAAAGCATTCTCATTATCTTGAGAGCAATGTAGGTTCTTGAAATAGGGAGCAATCAGAAGGCCAGGGTCTTTCTTCCAGACAGAGTGGAGATGTTCGTCAAAGCACTTTCTGTTTGGTTCATTAATGTAAAGGAGACTGAATTGTGAGCAGCAATGACAGGAGACTGTATTGAAAGCGTACAAGTTAAATGCTGCTTCACCTGGAAGGTGTATTTAGGGGCTTGGACAGTGAGGAGCGAAGAGATAAATGGCAAATGTTCCAGCTTCTGCATTTACATGGGAGGGTGCCATGGGAGTGTTGAGAAGTGTTCAGGGTGATGGAGGGTGCAACAGAAGGAATGGTCCCTGTGAAATACAGACAGTGGACGGGAGGGGAAGATGTGTTTGATGGTGCTGCCCTGTTGGAAGTGGTGGAATTGGCAGAGGATAATTCTGTGAATGTGGATTCTAGTGCAGTAGGAAGAGAGGACAAGGGGAGATCTATCACTGTTCTGGGAAGAAGGGGATGGAGTGAGGGCAGAAGAGAGGGAGATGGGACAGACACAGCTGAAAGCCCAGTCCATCAGAGTTAGGGGATTTCTCGTTTGAGAGAATAGGATGACAGAAAAGGAAGCTTCCCAAAGGAATGTGGCATCATCGAACAGAAATGACAGAGCCAGGGAAACAGGATGAATGGAGTCATCCCCAGTTGATCATGCGTTCATCCACAGATGTAGGTTCCCACTGATTGATTGAAAAGAGCCAGGCATTTCAAATGCGCATTTATGTCATATATCTGGTCAAATGCAGAGTGTGAAAATAGATACAGGTGAAGGTCAGCAGGTGTGTGTGTGTGTGTGTGTGTGTGTGTGTCTGTGTGTGTGTGTGTTTGTGTGTGTGTGTGCGCGCGCTTAGGGGGGTCACATTTAACCAGGTACTGCTTAATAATGCTCAGTAATGATTAACTCTGGTCAAAAAGAAGATGATATGAAGATGAGAAATGAACCACCCATGATGCACAAAGGATGTGAAGGATACTAATCAATCACAAACTAAAGAATTCAGATTGGGGACCTCTAGCGTCGGCCAAATTTGGGAAGTTTACTTTTGGATATAAAAGCAGATTGCATAAAACAAAATGCAAAATAAAATATTCCAAAACTGGCAAGAAACATGAAAAGAAAGTAACCACAAGAGTTTTCCCATATCGAACAAAAAACGTTCATAATGTGTGTGTGACCCTTGGAATAAAGGCAGGTAAGAATATGTGGGACACCTAGAAGATGTGACTGTGGAACTCGTTTTCAGGGAACAGGCAGCAAATTTAAAACAATATTTTACATCGTTCCTCACAGGGAAGGCACAAATAGTTTCAATATTATAAAAAAAATTGTAGTCAGATGAAAGTTTTGCACTGTCTCCAACAAAACAAACAAGGCTTTTCTCAAACAGAAAAGACCAAAGGTAAACAGCTCATCAGCAATTCATAGCTTGTTTTCATAGAAGTGGTTACAGAGTGACTGGTGGCACTGTGTGAAATATTCCATAACTCTCGGGATTACAGGAGTGTTGCAGTGAAACTGGCGAAACTCCCATGTTGCGCCTGTCTTCAAGAAGAGAATGAGCCTTCAAGTGTTCACGTGTTACCTTTGCCTGAATAGTGGAGCATATTTGTGAGGTTTAATGGCCTCATGATGCACTTCCATCCTGAGTGATTTTAAAAAAAAGGTAAACTCTGCTCCTTCCTCTGATGTGTTGCATACTGGGGGATGAACATTTTGCTAAAGTTGAATTATTTTGAAAATTATCTGGAACATTGTACAAATGACATTATCCAGATAATTCTAGAAACAGCACTCATAAGAACATCTTATAAGCATGTGGGGGTATTGCGTAGGTGAGAGAGAGAGAGAGAGAGAGAAGGTGCTGCTTTGCAGTCGTGAGAGTGATGGAGCCTTATTCTGGGGAAGGTGCTAACAGATATACAGTGAGTGTGAGAGAGTAGAGAGAATGCAGTGAGCCTTACCCTGACAGAGCGGGGAAGGTTATTGATGCTTTTCCTGTATTGTTGGACTTTTCTTCAGACTGCAGATACTACACTGAGCTGGATGGTGTGCTCAGACCATGCACAGTGAGTCTGGTGGTGCGACTCACTCTGGAAAGAGAATGGTCCCACTCTGTACTAGACCATTCACCAGGACATCCGTGCCCCTCACGACAAGCTGTGGTGCAATCTCGCCTTATCTGCCATGCTCGGGGTAAACTATGCAGGGCAGCTCCAAACTGAGAAAGCTCAATCGTGTGCCCATTGACCTTTTCATGATGGCAGCAGTGCCAGGGATCACTGAATATCCAGGGGCATCCGGGAGATGGTGTGTACCTCGAGCCATGATGGGTGGGAGAATCGGGCTGGCATTGAATGAGATGGGCACCATGGGGTGCACAGTTAATGAGGTGAGTTCGTTAAGATAACACCAGGAAACTAGCTCTGCCTCGTGCAGACATTCCTTCTGTCACACTGAATGAAAATGGCACTGAGACAAATTATTGTTCGAATCAGCCCAATGAATCGAAGACTCTGTTGATCCTGCTCCCAGTTACAACACTGCAGGACAAATGTTTATCAAATCACTCCATCATCTTAACTTACACCAATATGCTGCTCACCCATCATTCCTGGAAATAGTGGCATATGTTTCAAGATGTAATCGAAATGTATTCATTTCACAATTTTTACACCTACCTCTCTCTCAATCTCCCCCTCGCTTTAAACCAAGCTCCTCCAATTTGTTTGTATTTAAACTGATTCCCCCGCCATCTCTCTCTGGCAGTGAGTTTCACACCCACAGCACTCCTGTGTCATGCCACACTGGAGATATGGAGCTGTAAATGGAGAGGTGCTGCACATCCTGTCACTTCCAGCATGAGCTGCAAGTTTCCCCACACTGGGCAGTGATCTAACACAGTGGTACACAGCAATGCAGTGATTGGTGTACGCAGCTGTGTATGCTGGGAAGGTAAGTGCTCTAGATTAGTCGGTAAATTAACTGCTATTCACTGCACAGCTCCCCAGACTGCATCGATATCCAGTCCGTGTGTATAGAAAAATGCCTTTGTGTGTTCTGCACAGCGCCCTCTGCTGAACAGATCATCGAGTCCAAGCGTATAGATCCGTGCACTGTTGGACACATGAATTGTGAATTGGTGAGCTCTAAACAGTGTTCGATCCTGGACAGATTGGTGAGCAGTGCACTAGCTTGGTCTACACAGTACTTCATGCTGAGCAGGTATCTCATCTGGGCTTATACATGTCCGGACTGAGAGGTGGATTCAGTATCCGATATAATTCCTGACATGATTATCACTCCTCCAGCTCGGCCCATTCCGCTGGTAAATGTGAGGTGCTGCATTTGAGATAGAATTTACTTTGTCAAAATGTTCGACATTAAGCAAAACACAATTGATTTGAAGACTGTCGATAAAAGACAACAAAAGGAAGAGGAATTTGCAATAACTTAATTCTGTTGGAAAACTAAGCAGAATGATAGTTTGTTTAATGACTATACAGTAACTGCTCCAATGTGATATCATCCGATAAGCACAAAAATGTCAAAAAACAAATGCAGGAAACAGATTGTCTGATATGCAGTTCTCCAATCCAGGAGGAAAGAACATCCAAGGACAGTTCCGAGAGAAATCACAGAGACAGTGTGTAGCACCAGGGAGAGATTTCCTGCCTTCCAACCCTGCTTAGACTCCAGCAATAACAGGTGAAAGGTAAAACTAAGAATCCTGGTTCTGTGAGAGTTTGACCATCACTCCACAGGACCAGGCCGCGGCTGCAAGAACACAAGAAATGGAATGTATCTACACCGTCTATTACTCTGTAGGTGACTCTCAAAAATGCCTAAACCCACCAAAGCCGTTTAATGCTGGACAGACAAATGTCAAAGAAAAACATAAATAAACAAAATGAAAAGATGCAGCAGGTCTGATGATCAGACACACACGGCCTGGGGAGCCCAACAATTTCTACACTGCCAAAGCACAGTAGAATCATCGAGCTTGTGAAGAGAAAGAATTATCTCTCTCCCTCACCTCTATGTTTGCAACTAGAGCCATTAGCCCACTAACCAGCGATATCAAAATCCCAACCACACCAAGCGCTATTGTGATATATCAGAGTTGTCGTGAAATGGGTTAACTGGAGCTGTTTGTGCAGTTACTGTGATTAATATCTTGGACCTAACTGGGTCGCTGGAGGATTTCGCTCTTCCATAATTAGAGACTTCTTTCAACTTGTTTAGCCATAGTATTCGGTGCAGAGTCAACCTCAACAAGATTTCGATCAGCAGCTACAGAGAAAGAGAGAGAGAGATTGGAATCTGAGAACATTAGAATGTTCCAACAATGGATTTTAATTTGAGAATATTAGACTGGAATGTTCCAACAATGGATCAGAATCTGAGCACATTATACTGGAATGTTCCAACAATGGACAGGAGTTTATCCTGGGGTCTTTATTGGCTTTCTCAGGATTTGCCATGGTTAGGGTTGCGGATACGAGCAGTACTAATGATAATTCAAGCTGGGTACTATCCCATCCTCGCTATTATTGGTGTTCCTGGTAAGTCTATCTCTGTCAATTCTATAAATGATGCTGAATGTTATTGCTATTCTGGTTGATTATATTTAACAACTACATAAACTTTCAGTCACAAATGCCACTTCCTTCTCATGCATTTCCAAAATACGTAATCATAAACATCTGAGAAGGATAAACATCTGTTCGTAACCTTGAGTCTCCTTTCTACCGTGAACTGTTTTATGCCTCCATATTCGCTCTGTGTGATCAAACCTGCTGACACCCCCTTCATAATATCCCCAATCTCCAGCTCCGCCTGAGTTCTGTTGCTGACTTCGCCATCACCTACCCCTTCGTTAACAACAGATTATATGGTTCCAGTTCTCTTCTGACCTCTCTTCCAGTTACAAATATATTGACCACAAACTTGTTCTTGTCTCTACAGTAACTTCACAACAGGGATTCATAAACAGAGTAATAATGTCACTGACTGTGTAATTCAGTGGCACAGGTTATGACTATAAAACATTGTCTGAAATCCTACCACATTCGATGACTAACTTTAAATTCCAATGAAAAATATTGGAATGAAATGTAATTTCACTCATGGCAACCATAAACCATCAGGATTTCTTTTCTTATTTTATTGATAACCTTTGGTAAAGAAACCTAACATGTTTGCCCTGTCTGAACGAAGTGTCACCTCAGATCCACAACAATATGGTTGCCTCCATATGGCCTTGACAAATGGCCGCGTGGTCAAGAGCAGTTAGGATAGACAACAAATGCTGCCCTTGCCAGTGATGCTGGCATCCCGCGAAACAACAACATTAAAGGTGATATAACCAAGGAAATGTGGATGCTGGTGATCTGAAATAAAATTCTCCACTGTCTGAAAGAATGTTGGAGAATCTCAGCAGGTATGGCAGTCTGTCAGAAAAAAAAAATAACGTTTCGAGTTCAGTGAACCTCTCAAAACTGAATGCAGCTGAGAAACAATATTATTATATCAGGGATGGCTGGAAGGGTGAGCGGGAGGTTTGTGTTGAGTGGATGATGTCCAGTAAGAGAGAGAGAAAGAGCGAGAGATGGAGAGAGAGAGACAGAGAGAGAGAGAGAAAGGAAAAGCAAGCAAAAGGATTGCTGATGATGGACTGGAAAAATGGGAAGTTATTCTAACAATTCCCCTTTTCACATATTCCTGAATATCATATTATTACGGGATGTCCCAGCCTACCGTGAGTTATTTTCCCTCTATCTCTCGTCTCTGAGTGTGATGATCAACTCCATCAGCAATACTTATAGTCGCTGAGATATAGAGAAATGTAATGTTCCATTGTCGACTGGTTTTTTGGAGAGAGGAACTGTTACTGTGCGACTGTTTGGAGATGTAACAGCTTTCACAGCCAGGAAGAGAAACTGAGGAGACTGAGGCATTTTCAACACAGAATGGATGCACTGTGGATGTGGGGAATTGACTTGCTGCTGTCATCTAGAAAGTCATTGGAGGTTCTGTGGATGGTGTTCTCAGGATTGTGATGTCAGCTACTGGGTTCATTCAGGGAGCCCCGAGGATCTGGGGACCCCACTCTGAATACTGCATTTGCAGTGTGTCCGGGTCCATGGTAAACAAATGGAGCTATGACTACAAAGAAGGGAAGCTGTGTAAACTGGGAGGAGCAGGGCACTGTGCTATACTCTCTGGGATTTCCATGGACATTTGTCCATGCTGCACGCATTCAGGATAAATTTAAAACCAGCTTGTCTCAAAAGGTTGTCACTGAGCTGTATCTCCTCCTCCAGTATAACCTGTGTTCTCATACCAGGGACAGGACTGTGCTGACAGTCACGATGAATTAAACTGGATTGATTCTGCAACTTTTGCAGGCAGCAGTGGGTAATGTATTCACCATCTCTGAAGTGCAGTCCTCCAATGTATTCCCAAGCGGTCAGAAACCATCTGCCTGCTGAGAGGAATGCATTGACTCCATCTCCACAGAGGAAGGTACAGAAACTAATTTCCAGAAGTATTAGGGAACAGAGTGACTGGTAAAAATGGGAACCTGCAGGAAATCAGAATTAATGAAGAGTATGTTATTGGAAATCTAATTGAATTGAAGTATCATAAGTTGCTGAATCTGATGAGCTACATCCCAGAGTGATTAAGATGAAAACACAGCTAATGAAAGAATTACTGATTATTCTTCAAAGCTAGTTTGATTCTGGAAAGGATGCCGCAGAGCGGAAAACAGATATTGTAAACTTAATTCTTGAAAACAGGATGGAGAGGGAAAACAGAAAACTGAATAGCTTAATGTCAACTGTGAGAAAAAAGTATTGGAACCTTTTATAGGGAACGTGAGAACTAGATACATGGCGAATAATGATATCATTTGGTACATTTGGCCTAGATTCAGGAAAGGGAAATGATTTTTGATAAACCTGCTTGTGGAGATTGTCCGCTCTGACATCGACAGTTGAAAACTAATGGGAGTGGAGTATTTCTATTTTTAGAAGACGTTTGGCATGTTTGAATACAGGTGAATGGGGAATGTTAGAGTCCATGGGTAGGTAGGGGTGGAATATATACCACATGGATTAAAAATTGGGTAATGGAGATCCGAGAAGAATACTGTTTTTCTCTGGACTGACGGATTAATGGGTGGCAGCAGGATCAGTGTTTGGTCAATATCTGTTCACAAGGTTTAAAAATGATTCAGGTGTGAACAACAAATATCATCTTGTACATTTATATTTATTAAATGGTAGAGAGGTTGGCGAGTGCTTTTATTGAAAAGGACCTGGATGTCCTTGGTCATACGTCACTGAGAGAATTCATACGGGGACAGGAAGTAAATGATATGTGGCTCTTCATGCAAAATTATTGAAGTACAAAAGTTAGAATATCTTTCCCAATGATCGTGTTTGGTTGAGAGAGTATTTGGTGCATTTTGTAAAAATTAGTTCTACTTTCTAAACAATGATCCCTTTGTCACTGAGAGAGTGCAAAGTAGTTTGACCAGACTAAACACTGGCATGATGCTACCATGAGGAGAGAGTACAGTAACGATGTGTTTACTCTGTACCGCTGTGAGAGAATAAGAAGTTGAAGCTTGATGGGTATGGACAGGAACTCATTATGTCCCAAACAGCTGAACGGGGTGAAAATGTCATACCTTTCATTGGATGTATGGTTCAAGACAGCTTACATGCATCTGCAGACTCCCCATGTCGATTGACAGAGTGGTACAGGCTCTGAATGAACTCTGAACACTTGAATGCACAGTTACTGTGTGACACTGCATTCAATGTCACTTTGTACACAATCATGTCAGCAGCCAAAATACCTTCATTCTGAAACAGTTAGTTATTCCCCAATGGTTTCTGACCTCCACGGAGACCATGGGTCTGCCTTCTTGGAGATGGAATCTAACTTGGAGAATGACTCAAAAATGTTGGCTTCATTCCGACTGCCAGCAAACCATGTTGAAGTAACACATATGTACCATGAGTAATTAAGCCATGTGCATCAATTTGGAGCGGTCTGTCTGTGCAGCCCTTGCTCCATTTGTTTGTGATGTTGCAGCATCTCTGACACTTTCCTGTTCCTGTGTTAGTGGCTTGACAAGCTGAATAACCTCTTCCTGTTCCTTTGTAAGTGACTGCGGGTGTGAAATGGTTCTTTCTGATCCCATATACGTGACATGTGGGAGAGAGCAGACTCCCTGTCTTCCTGTGCAAATGGGCTATCCTTCTTCTTGGAGAATGTGAGGATGGAGATGCTGGAGATCAGAGCTGAACATGCGTTTCTGGGAAAGCACAGCAGGTTAGGCAGCATCCAAGGAGCAGAAGAATTGACGTTTCGGGCATAGGTCCTTCTTCAGGAATCTGAAGAAGGACTCATGCCCGAAACGTCGATTCTCCTGCTCCTTGGATGCTGCCTAACCTGCTGTGCTTTTCCAGCAACACATTTTCAGCTCTATTCCTCTTTTGCCCAGTAGTTTTGATGGGATGAATGGCTTCCCCACATTCTTGTGAAACCAGTTTGAGGTGCTGAATGAACTCCTCCTTTTACTGTGGAAATGTACAGTACTGTTACATAAATATTAGTCAGACGTTAACACCACGATCTTAAATGTTGTCCAGGTCTTGCTGCACATGGCCACAGACTGTTTCAAGAGCTGAAGAGGGACAACTTGTTCTGAAAATTTTGTAAACCTCAGTGAATGCCCCCTCTTCTGCTGGCATGGTGGCTCAGTAACGAGCACTGCTGCCTCACAGAACCAGGGTC
The DNA here is from genome assembly GCF_047496795.1 of Chiloscyllium punctatum. NCBI lineage: Eukaryota > Metazoa > Chordata > Chondrichthyes > Orectolobiformes > Hemiscylliidae > Chiloscyllium > Chiloscyllium punctatum. The sequence continues at coordinate 41,704,673 of NC_092766.1, forward strand.
TCAGGTTCGATTCCAGCCTTGGGCAACTGTCTGTGTGGAGTTTGCACATTCCCCACCTGTCTGCATGAGTTTCCTCCGAGTGCTCTGATTTCCTCCCACTGTCCAAAGATGTGCCGGACAGATGAATTGGCCATGCTAAATTGTCCATTATGTTAGGTGCATTAGTCAGAGGGAAATGTGTCTGGGTGGGTTACTCTTCGGAGGGTCGGTATGGACTGGTTGGGCCGAAGGGCCTGTTTCCACACTGTAGGGAATCTAATCTGTTCAGTTTGGACTCAATGGGCTGAATAGCCTCCTTCCACACTGTAGGGATTCTATGATGACAAATTGGAGATGCTTTAGCTGAGGAAGCTACGCTGAGGATCTCCTGCAAATGTGTCCCACGGCTGAGATGATTGATGCCCACCAATGATAATCATCTTCGCTTGTGCCATGAATGACTCCAAAAAGTGTAGAGGTCGTAATTAATTCTCATTAAGTGCGATTTTGTTCCGGCTCCTTGATGTCATCCTCAGTCAAATACTGCCTTGAGTTCAGGGACAGTCTCTCTTACCTGAGCCCCTGCCTTACCTCTTTTGTTCATATCAATAGGTCGTGGTGTAGAAGCAGAGAATGTTTTTTTCAAACAGAGAGTATTGAATATCAGGAATTCTCTTATGCAGAAAGTTAGTGGAGCTAATCACTGAGACGGGCCTTTGGTGTACCACAGTGATCAGTCCTGGGACCTCTGCTCTTTGTCAATTTTATAAATGACTTGGATACGGGTGTTGAAGAGTGGTTTAGTAAGTCTGCCGATGACACAAAGGTCGTTGGAGTGATACAGAACGTGGAGGGCTATTGTAGGTTGCAACGCAACATTGACAGGATGCAGATATGGTCTGACAAGTAGCAGATGGAGTTCAAACTGAAATGATTCACCCTGCAAGCTCGAATGTGAATGTAGAATACGAGGTTAAAGGCAGGGTTCTTGGCAGTGTGGAGGAACAGAGGGATCTCGGGATCCGTGTCCACAGATTCCTCAAAGTTGCTACCCAAGTTGATCGGGTTGTTAAGAAGGCGTATTGTGTGTTGGCTATCACTTGCAGGGGGATTGAGTTTAACAGCCACGAGGTTATGCTGCAGCCCTGCTCAAACCGCACAGGGAATATTGTGTTCAGTTCTGGTCTCCTCACTACAGGAAGGATAAGGAAGCTTTAGAGAGGGTAAAGAGGAGATTTACCAGGATGCTGCCTAGACTGGAGGGTCGGTGTTATGAAGAAACCATGACGGAGCGAGGGCTTTTCTCACTGGAGGAAAAATAGATGAGATGTGACTTGATAGAGGTATACAAGATGATGAGAGGCATAGACGGAGTGAATAGCCAGAAACATTTTCCGAGGGCAGAAATGTCTATCACTAGGTGGCAAAATTTTATGGTAATTGGAAGAAGCTTTAGCAGAGATATCAGAGGTAGATTCTTTACACAGAGAGTGGTAGGTGTGTCTAATGCACTGTCAACGGTGGTAGTAGAGTCAAATGCGTGAGTGAAACGTATAGGCACATGGAACAAAGTGGACGGAAGCATGTAGGTTAGTCTGATGTTAGAGTCGGACAAACAACACAATGTCGAGGGCTGAAGGTCCAAACTGCATGCATTCATTTAGAACTCTTGGGCTCAAAAACTGCATGAATTCATGTAAAACTCCATTATTTCACATTTTAGGTTAGAATCAATCTAAACATTATGGCATAGACAGAGAAGACAGGGGGCCAACACCTTCAACATGTTGTCGAGCTATCACCATTACTAACAGCTAACCTGAGAATGCAACTTTAAATAAGAAGGTTTTGTGATTTATATATGAAAGAAGTTAAACTATCATGATATTCTAACGGATGAAATGCTTAACAGACAATCAATTTTTCAATGTATAATTTCAGTTACATCACACTGTAAATTTCTAATATAACTTCTGTGTTAGGATTGAGCCCTGCACTATTACCTGATGAAAGAGCGACGCTCAGAAAACTAGTGTGCTTCCAATTAAACCAGTTGGATTTTAACCTGGTGTTGTGCTATTTTTAAGTTTCTACACCCCAGCCCAACACTGGCATCTCCACATCAGGACTGTTCTTTGTTCTGTGTTCTATGGAAGTGCTCAATAAGACTTGAACATTAAGGAAGATTTGAGACTTGGAGCAGGTCAGCCTTGATTTTAGGGAATGGCAAGGCATGTGAATGACCTGTCACTGTTTCTGATATTCTCCCATTCTGTTTTTTGGAAAGTTAGTAGGTGTTATTTTCCTGGAAGGTCTTTTATGGAATGTTGCAATCAGGGAGACCAGCGGTTTTTGTGAGCCTTTGCTGGGTGAGGTTTGGGGTCTGTATTCACAGTGAATCTGGGTCTACAACATGATCAACAAATGAAGCACAAGATACAGAGAAGGGAAGCTCTGTAAAGAGAAATAAGCAACCTCTTTCATATCCAGCCTGAGTCTTCCAATTACATTTTCCTGGGACATTCTTGAGAGACCGAATGATCTCCTCTGTTTCTGTGCACCATACTATAACAGTAAGTGGACTCCAACTGGTCCTGGCTAGCAGGTTAGAGGGGTTGAGTGGAACACAGAAACATGGGACTCAGGAGCAGGAGTGAATCATTAGAAAACTTGAGCCTTCTCCACCAGGAACTAAGGTTGTGGTTTATGAGATTGTGGTCTCAGCCTCACTTTCCTCTCTGTGTCCTATTATCCCTGACTCACTTCTCTATCAAATCTTTAATTAACTCTTATGTGAATACTTGTAATCAGAGAGGCACCACCAACTTCCTGGTAAGGGAATTCCGGTTCGACTGGCCCTTTTAGAATTCTTCCTCATCCCAATGTGAGAATAAGAGAGTCATACAGCATGGAAACAGATCCCTGTGTCCAATTTGTCCATGCCAATTAGGCATCTTAATGAGATCTCATCCCACTAGCCAGCATTTGGCCCACATCACATGATCCATTCCTATTTATGTACCTATCCAGTTACATTTTAAACATATAATTGTACCACCTTTCACCTCTTCCTCTGACAGTACACCCACCAGCCTCTGTATGAAAAAGTTTCCCCTCAGGTCCCTTCTAAGTCTTTACCCTGTCACCCTCTCCCTATGCTGTCTAGTTCTGGACGTCTCTACGCTGGGAAAACGATCTTGCCCATTCAGACTATCCCTGCCACTCAGGACTTTTTAAAACCTCTGTCATGTCACCATTCAGCCTCGGGTAGTCGAAGGGAAAAAGCCTCAACCTGTTCATCTTCTCCCTGAAGCTCAAACCCTCAGGTTCCAGATAATCCTTGCAAATCTTTTCTGCACCCTTTCAAGCTTAACAACATCCATCCTTTAACAGAGTCAACTGATATGTACGCAGTATTCTTAAAGTGGCCTCACCTACGTCCTGTACAAGTGCAACACGCTACTCCAACTCTTATTCTCAATGTTCTGACAGATTAAGGCAAGTATGTCAACCACGTTCCTCACCACTCTACCGACCTACACTCCAATTTCAAGGAACTATGAATCTTCACCCGTCTTTGTTCAGCAACATTCCCCAGGGGACTTCCCTGCTTTAACTTACCAAAATGCAAAACCTCAGAAATATCTAAATTAAACTCCACCTGCCAGTCCATGGCTCATTGATGGTCAAGGATCCCGTTATATTCTGAGAAAATCTTCTTCACTGTCCACTGCACCACCTTGGTGATGTTATCTGTAAATTTACTAACCTTGCCTCAGATAATCACATCAAAATTGTTTATATATGTGATGAAAAGCAGTGAGCTCACCACTGATTCTTTCAGCACACCGTTGGCCACAGGTCTTTAGTATGGAAAACAATCCATTACCTTCAATCCAATTTTGTATCTAATTGGTTAGCTTTTCCTAGATTACATATAAACTAATCTTAGTAATCTGTCTACGACGGGGAACCTTATTAAATGCCTTGCTGAAGTCTGTGTAAACAATTTACACCAAAGAGTCTTCTTCAATCTTCTTTGTCACCTCTTCATAATACTCAATCACATTTATTAGATATGATTTCCATCACACAAATCCATATTGACTATCCCTAATCAGTCCTTGTCTTTCTAAATAAATGTAAATGTTATCCCTCAGAATCCCCTCCAATGAACTCCTCGTCACTGACGTTGGCTGATTGAGTTGATAATTCCCTCTGTTTTATTGGCTTACTGCTCTCTTTTCTAGTCCCACTCCCCCACTGGCCACAGTAAATAATTATAACTAGGTTGGTGATATGGCCAATGATATAGTTCTCAGAGTGTGTTAGGGTCAGTGTTAGGAACAAGTCAGGCAGATTTATTTAATCTAATAAAACAACATGTCTATGACCAAAACAAACTATGATGGAAAAAGGAATGACGAGAGGATATTGTAAATATGTGCAGTGATACTTCCCTTTGGAAAATACTGAGAAACACGCACACACAGACACAAACACACACGCATACACACACGCATACACACACACACACACACACACACACACACACACATGCACGCACGCACACACACATACGTATTGTCGATAACAAACTGAAAAGCAAAATATCTGCAAAGTTAACTTGAAAGAACATTTTCCAAATATGATTCGAACTCATGAGCAAAGGAAAAATGAGAGTTTGACCCACATGCTGTTCTACTTGTAGAGTCATCAAGTCCCACAGCGTGGAGAGAGGCAAAAAGGCCCTTTGGCCCAATCTCGTCCATGTTGACCCAAATATCCAACCACACTAACCTCATTTCCCAGAACTTGGCCCATACCATTCCCGTCCTTTCCTGTCCATGTACTGGCCCAAATGCCGGTTAAATATCGTTTAGATAAATGCTTCAATCACTTCCATTGGCAGCTCATTGCCTTTGTGTACCACGCTCTGTGTAAAACAGTTTCCATCAGTTTCCCTTTTATTATTTCCCCTCTCACCATAAACTGATGCTCTTCCCTCCTCGATTCCCCAACTCTAGGAAAAAAAGGCTGGGTCCAATCACCCTATCCATCACTTCTCTTATGCTCTAAAGAAAAATGTCCTCGCTTGTCCATCCTCACCTTATAATTCATATTGTTGTGTCCTGGCAACATTTTTCTAAATTCCGTATGCACACATTCCAGATTAAAAACATCCTTCCGATCGCAATGTGACTAAAACTGAAGCCAGCACTACAAGTGCAGACTCACCAACATCCTGTATAACTGCAACATAACTTCCCAACTGCTTTCCTCCATGTCCTGACCGATGCTTGCTAGTATGGCAAAAGCCTTCTTCACTGCCATTCTAATTATGATCCCACTTTCAGAGAACGGTCGACCTAAACTCCTTGGTCCCTCTGCTTATCAACACTCCTTAAAGTCCTACCAATCACCATGAAACTCCTATCTTGATCTAACGTTGCTAAAATATTCCTCAGCCCACTTCTCCAGTTTGGTCACGGTCCTGCTGCAATTTCTGATATACGTCCTCACTGTCCACTAAAATACCACCTATTTTAGTGTCATCTCCAAGTTTCCTAATCATGACTTGTACATTCGCAAGAATGTCACTGATACAGATAACAAACAGCAATGGGCGCAGCAGCGACCCCTGAGGCACTTCATGTGTCACAGGCCTCCAGTCTGAGAGCATCCTTCCACGATTACCCTCTGCTTACGACCATGAAGCCAGTTGTGAATCCAATTTGTCAGCTCCCTCTGGATTCCATGCGATTCTAACCATCCAGACCTGTCTATCAATAGCAACCTTGTCAAAGGCCTTAGTGAAACCATACAGACTACATCGACCGCCCTACCCTCATCAACATTCCTGGTCACTTCATCAATGAACTCAAACAAATTTGAGAGGCATTATCCCCCAATCACAAGCCATGCAATCTTTCCAGTCTAAAAACAACAATTAATAATAATTGTTAAAATTATAACACACTAATAAAGAACAATAAGATGACATTCTCAGTGGACAATAAATTATGTGATATTGGAACGTGCATTATGGGTGAAGAGCAGAATAAACATTGTACCTGTGTCATTGAACTGTGTTGGAAAATGCAAGGGTGGCATGGTAGTTCAGTGGCTAGTACTGCTGCCTCATAGTGCCATGGATCCGGGTTTGGTTCCAGCTTCGGCTGACTCTGTGTGGAGTCTACACATTCTCACTGTGTTTGTGTGTGTTTCCTCTGGGCGCTCCATTTTTCTTCCACAATCCAAAGACGTACAGGTCAGGTGAATTGGCCATACTAAGTTACCTATAGTGTTATGTGCATTCGTCAGGGGTAAATATAGGATAGGGGAATGGGACTGGGTGGGTTACTGTTTGGAGGGTCGGTGTGGTCTTGTTGGGCCAAATGGCCTGTTTCCTTACTGTAGGGAATCTATCAAAAAACTATTTCTAAACAAACCTTATCTTTCTAAATGCATGTATATCTCATCCCTCAGAATCTTCTCAAGTAACCTATCTACCACCGATGTTAGGTTTCCTGGTCTATAGATCGCAGATTTTTGTTTGCTTCCCTTCTTGAATAATGGCACAACATTTGCTAATCTTCAATATTCTAAAACCTAAACTGTAGCTAATGATGATGCAAAAATATCAACCAGGATCCCCGTAGTTTCTTCTGTAGCCTCGTGCAGTATTCTTGGATGTATCTGTTTAGGATCAGGAGATTTATCCACCTTCATACATTCTAATGTATCCAACACGTTTTCTCCCTGTGATATTGACTCACCCCAAGATAACACCACGATCTTTGTTAACCTCCCACGTCTTCATGTATTTTTCCATGGTAAAGGCAGAGGAGAAATATTCATTGAGAATCTTGCAAATCCTCTACGGTTCTAGACATGCATGTCCACTTTGGACCTTGAGGGGTCATATTCTCATTTAGTTGTTCTTTTTACTTTAATATACTTAAAGAACCTCTTTGGATTCACCCTAATCTTGTGCCCATTTTCGCCCTCCTGATTTCATTCTTCAGTAAACTACTGTACCCCCTGTACACCTCCAGGTATTCCCTCGATACCAGCTGCCTGGACCTGAGCCACGCCTCCTTTTTGCTCGTCAAAGCCTCAATATCTCCTGACGTCCGAGGTTCCCTCTTCCTACCAACCTTGCCTTTTACCCTCACAGTAACATATCGACCTTGAACTGTAGACATTTCACTTTTAAAGGTCTCCCACTTGCAGGAGGTCCCTTTGCCTGCAAATAAACACCTCCAACCAATCCCTACAAGCTCCTGTCTAATTCCATCAAAATTCACCTTGCCCCAATTTTGAACTTGAACATGTGGAGCAGTTTTGTCCTTCTTCATTACTATTTAAAAATTAATACAACTATGGTCACTGGTTCCAGAGTGCTCCCCCACTGTCAGGTTTCGTCCCTTCCCCAGTTGCACCCTCTACTTATTTCTTGAGGAAACTATTCTGAACACACTTAATAAATACACCCCATCTCCGTCCTTAATTCTATGTCATTCCCAGTCTATGTTAGGAAACTTAAAATCTCCTACTAATGCAATCCTATTGGCCCTGCAAATCTCCCCAGTCTGTCTGCATATTTTTGTTCCCCTAATTCCTCGTTTAGTATTTGGGGGCCTATGGTACAATCCAAATCCTATCACCATTCTCTTCTTATTTCTTAGCTCCCCAGACAAGTCCTCACAGGATGATCCATCAGTTATTTTATCTCTGTTTACTGCTGTGATACTCACCTGAATCAAAAATGAAACTCCCCCTCCCCTCCTTCCACCATTTCTGTCCCGCATAAAGAACCTGTACCCTGGTACATTAAGCTGCCAGTGCCATACCTCCCCCCCCCCCTTAGCCATGTATATCTAATGGCTATAATATCCCAGTCCCACGTACCTATCCACGCCCTTGGTTCATCGGACTTACCTGTCAGCCATCTTGCATTGAACAGTTGCAATTTAATCCAACAGGCATTCCTTGCTCCCTTTCGTTGTCTAGCCTGACCTGTCTCTTCATTTTACTGTTTCTGATTACTGTATCTCTTTCCAGACTCGCACTTGCCTCCCTGCTGTTGAGGTTCCCACCCCTCCCCAATCCCAGCCAATCTAGTTTAAACCCTCCCTTGCAGCAGTTGCAAACCTGCCTGCTAGGATACTGGTCCCAAGCCAGTTCAGGTACAACCCATCCTTCCTGAACACGTCACCTTGCCCCACAAAATATCCCAGTGATCCAAAAATCTCTGCCCCCTGCACCAATTCTTCAGCCACCCCTTCATCTGCCATATCCTCCTGTTCTTACCCTCACGAGCACGGAGCTCTGGAAGTAAACTGGATATTGCCACTGTCATGGTCCTGTCTTTTATCCTTTTCTCCAGCTCTCTACAATCACTCTGCAGGATGTCATCACTATTTCTACCTGTATCACTCTGTCCTTTGTACCAATGTACACAATGACTTCTGGCTGCTTCCCACCAACCCACCCCCCAACCCCCCACGCCACTCCCAGACCCGGTGAGAACGTTTTGCAGCCGCTCCGAGGCATCCTGGGCCCTGGCATGTGGGAGGCTACACACCATTCAGGAATCCCATTTGCAGCCACATAATCTCCTGTCTGTTCCCCTCACTTTTGAGTCGGATAATTCCTTATGTAGTTATTCTGCTTGCACAACCTACTGACAATGGGAATTCTTCATGAAACAGTTGAATTTGGTTGAATTGTTTTGCTTCAGGCAATGTGGAGATTTCAATGAATCCTCATCAGGAATCCTCATTTAGTGGGAAAGACGACTTGGATTTATTTCACTCCCACACATTGCTGTGATGAGCGACAAGGAAACAGAAAGGCAGCAATAGAACGTTCCTCCACAGATAGTCTACATTTTCCATCTGTAAGTTAAATCAGTAACGTTATCAGTCTGTGAGAAACAGAATTCACTCACAAATCAGCTTGAGAAAAAGCCTTGGAAACAAGAACAATTTATTACAGCCTTGCAAGTACCAGGCGCTTGTGCAATCAAGCAGAAATGCGTACGAAAACATAACATGTAAGCATTCTTATTCAGTTTGCAAGTTGCGGAATCACGCCTCCCTTTTCCCATCCTATCATAAGCTGATTACCTTACTTGTTATTTTTTTTCTTATCTGGCCATCCTGCTGTCCTTGTATGTCTGCATTCTTTGTTCCTTGTTTGTTACAGCTTGTTCTTTTATCCAGTTTCTCTTATCATACTATAAGCTTTATTGTGAAATGTTCCTGCTGCTTCTTTTTGTGGTCAACTACAACACTTTAAAGATATTTTCTAGCTTAAAGCTATTTTCTTTAAAAGACCCTCCATATTCATTTAAGTCTAAGCCTTAAGTATACTACATGCTACATGCTACAAGAATTCCACGACCGTTTGTATAATGTCTCACCCCCGCAACACCCCACCCAACCCACCTGCAGAAACAACACTTGTAACCTCCCACAAGTCCCACACTGGACTCTGTGAGCTGTTCTTGAACATTGTCCGAACTATATGTCTCCATTACATTCTCGACTCTGTGCGTTATTGCAGGATCAATTCATTAACAATAAATGGTCCTACTTGTTTTGAAGATGTGTTAGTATGTGCTGGCATAATGTAAAAATAAGCGTTTCTTGTCTTCATAATATCTGTGTTAAAACGAATATTCTTAAACATATACAGTAATTGCTGGAAAAGTTCAGCCTGTCTGTCAGCATGTAGGAAGAAAATTCACACTTCAATTTTTCTGTCCAACGACCTTTCCTTTGACCCTGATTTATTCTTAAAGTATTTCCCCAGTTTTATTCTCCCACACAATAAGAACTATCCATCCGGTATTCACCACCTACACTCTTCTCAAGATCTTATATGATCAACAAAACATCCCACATTCTCAGGCCCAACTGTTAATTCTTCATAACGTAATGCATTCATCCCAAGAATGAGTAAAGAGAAACATCTTTGAAATGTTTCGAAAGCAATTTTGTTTTTTTGTTTTTCAGTTGAGGCAGTTATAACTTCACATAATACAACCGATGAAATCTCAGCAATGCCCTGTACTGATGCAGAAAACATCACTAAGATCATACCCAACGCCCCTTGCAAGAACAGAATCATTACACTTTCCTTCCAAATCACTTGCAATATCTTCAGGTTAATTTGATGTGATTCGTGTACTAAGACACACAAATCCCTCTGTACCACTGTGTTCTGCATTCTCCTTGCATTTAAATAAATTTCTGCTGTTTTGTCTTTTCCCCAAAACAGAAAACTTTCCATCACATATATATTGTACTGTTTTTTTTTCTGCGGAAGCTTTGCTCACAGCCATCCTCTGTCTGTATGCCATTGCTTGTTGCTGTGCCCTCTCCCAGTCTGTATCCCATTGCAGACACTCTGCACTGCCCCTGTCTGCATCCCATTGCAGACGCTCTGCACTCCCCCTGTCTGCCTCCCATTGCAGACGCTCTGCCTTCCGCTGTCTGTATCCCATTACATTCTCGACTCCGGGTCTACCCTCTCCCATCTGTATCCCATTGCAGATGATCTGCCCTCCCCGTCTGTATCCCACTGCAGACGTTATGCCTCCCCTGTCTGTGACCCATTGCTGACGCACTGCCCTCATCCGTTTGTATCCCATTGTAGATGCTCTCCCCTCCCTCTGTCTGTATCCCATTGCAGATGCTCTGCCCTCCCCCGTCTGTATCCCACTGCAGACGTTATGCCTCCCCGTCTGTATCCCATTGTAGATGCTCTACCCTACCCTGTCTGTATCCCATTGCAGACACTTTGCCTTCCCCTGTCTGTATCCCATTGCTGAAGCACTGCCCTCCCGAATCTGTATCCCATTGCAGACGCCCTGCCTCCCCTGTCTGTATCCCATTGCAGAAACACTGCCCTCCTCCGTCTGTATCCCATTGCCGATGCTGTGCCTCCCCATCTGTATCCCATAGCAGATGCTCTGCCCTCACCCAGTCTGTCTCCCATTGAAGACGCTCTGCCCCTTCCCATGTCTGTATCCCATTATATACGCTCTGACCTCCCCTGTCTGTATCCCATTGCAGACGCTATGCCTCCCCGTCTGTATCCCATTGCAGATGCTATGCCTCCCCTGTCTGCATCCCATTGCAGAATCTCTGCCCTCCCCCTGTCTGCATCCCATTGAAGACGCTCTGTCCTCCTCCCGTCTGTATCCCATTGCAGATGCTCTGCCGTCCCCGTGTCTGTATCCCATTGCAGGCTCTCTGCCCTCCCCTGTCTGTATCCCATTGCAGACTCTGCCCTACCTCGTCTGTATCTCACTGCAGATTCTCTGCCCTCCTCCTGTCTGCAACCCATTGCAGACGCACTTCCCTCACCCTGTCCTTATCCCATAGCAGATGCTCTGCCCTCACCCATCAGTATCCCATTGCATACGCTCTTCCCTCCCCTAGTCTGTCTCTCATTGCAGACGCTCTGCCCTTCCCCTGTCTTTATCCCAACTGTAAACGCACTGCCCTCGCTCTGCCCTGCGCTGTCTGTATACCATTGCAGACCCCTGCCTTCCACATCTGTATCCCATTGCAGAGACTCTGCCCTCCCCATCTGTATCCCACCGCAAATGCTCTGCCCTCCCCCGTCTGTATCCCATTGCAGATACTCTGCCGTCCCCTGTCTGTATCCCATTGCAGATACTCTGCCGTCCCCCGTCTGTATCCCATTGCAGACACTCTGTCTTACCCCTGTCTGTATTCCATTGCAGATACTCTGTCGTCCCCCTGTCTGTATCCCATTGAGACACTCTTCCATCCACTTTCTGCATCCCATTGCAGACTCTCTGCCCACCCCCTGTCTGTATCCCACCGCAAATGCTCTGCCCTCCCCCGTCTGTATCCCATTGCAGACGCTCTGCCCTCCACCTGTCTGTATCCCATTGCAGATACTCTGCCGTCCCCTGTCTGTATCCCATTGAAGACGCTCTGTCTTACCCCTGTCTGTATCCCATTGCAGATGCTCTCTCTCCATTTGACATCTTATTGAATGACTATCCTGTGCATGAGCAAACTGAGCTCCATCTCCTTCATCCGTTTTATTAGAATAGATTGTAATTTGTTGATGACCTCATACAGATCCCTGAAGAATTCCATTCATTACAGCTTTCCAAACACAAAATGTGTAACGATCTCGACTCTATTTCCTGACAGCTACCCAGGGCTTACCTGCTTCTGCATAACAGCCTGGGAGGTTTATATGGCGTCCTCCTGTGCTGTGTAATTTACTGAATACTTCATTCTGTTTGGTGCGGCCTGTTTGGTGCAGCCCATTTTGCCGCAGACCCATTTAGGCACAGAAATATTTCAGTGCATATGTATTCCTTTTCAGGCTTAGATAAAAGCATTGATCAAAGCAATAAAAATACAAATAATGTTTATTCCCTTTAGTAAAAATGTTAAAAAGACACTTGAGTAAGTATAACATTGACTCAGAGTTTTCCTTCAGGGATAAACTGATCATTGGCCTTGCATTTATTCAGATTGAAAACATTCATGAAGCTATTGGACATCTGACTCATGCGCTTGCAAATGAACTGCATCCGCTGCTGGACTGGTTCGAGAATAACTATGGAGGTTGAAGATTATGCAGAAATGGTTGGCGTCCACTGCTTTTTCCAGTTGGCATGTGGAATTTCTCTGAAAGAACTTTAAACAACGAGGACAAAACAAACAATAATGCAGAAGCTGCCCACAGGAGATGACAATGCGAACTTGATGTGGAACATCCAGTTATTTGGAAATATATTGACAGTTTACGAAAAGTTCAGAGAGGAAGGGACATTTACTATGAGCATCTGATAGCAGGACACGATATTCCGTTGTAAGTAAAGAAGCCGATGCTAGAATACAAACACTAGTTGTAAGATTTAGTGAGAGAAATGATGTTGAGTATTTTACGAGGGATTGCTCATAATTTTAAATGAACGTCATATTTTAGATTTTTCGTAATGAACTTAGTTAGTTTACTTTTTACTTTTAAAGTTTTTTACTGAAGAGAATAAACATTAATTTTATTTTTAGTGCTTTCATTAATGCTTTTAAATAAGCCTGAAAAGTGAGAGAGATGAGATTGGAATTGCCAGCGAGTTTAAATTAAGAATTGCTCTTTACTGAACATTGCTGATTACCTGGTTGGTGGGAAGTCGATGTTTCAGAATCTCCACACAAGGTGTCCTGGTCCTCTCTGTCTCTTTCCAGGATCCTCCCCACATGTCGAGGTAGAGTGTCAGGGAACGGATATCGGACACTCTAACACCCGGCTTGGCCTTTTATGTCCTATTCCAGGCTGTTTCTCCAGGAATGGGAGAAAAGGAGGGACGGCGTGAGGGTGGGAGTGTGTGTCCCTGCTGTTAACACTGGTACAGGGGAAGGGGCAAGGGTGAGGTGTCCAGACGGAGACTGACCACAGTGCTGTATCCATGTTGTGTTATTAGTATGCGGGGCTATTGCTTCAGTGACAGAAAAAGTGGGGGAGGGAAGGTGCTGAATGAGTGTGGTCGTGCTTGAGCCTTATTTGGAGATAGAGTGTGAGCCTTGTTCGGGGGTAGGTGTTATAACAGATATACAGTGAGTGTGAGGGAGCAGAAGAATATGGTGACACTAATCCTGGCAAAGTGGGGGGAAAGAATATTGATGCTTGTCCTGTCTTGCTGACCAATTCTTCAGATCATCTCAGCGTTGAGGTGAGTCTCCCTGAACGTCTTGTCCAAGTCTATAGCTAATAACGTCACAGACCCTGTCCCTCGCATCCCACAGAATCAGTTTGGGTGGATCTTATAAATAGCAAGGTGAAGCAAACATTAGTGTGTTATATATCAACACCAAATCTGTCACGTAAATACTTTACATCAAATGCTCTGGAAATTAGGTATGCAAGTATATGCAAGGGGACGCAATGACATCGTGATATTATCGCTGTGCTCTTAACCCAGAGACCCAGGTAATATGCGGGGGACATGAATTCAAATCCTGTCATGGAAGATGGTGGAATTTGAATTCAATATATATATATGAAGTCAAGGGTTTATGATGACCAGGAATCCATTGTCGATTGTAGGAAAAACTCATCTGGTTCACTGGTGTCCTTGAGGGAAGGATACTGCTGGCCTTACCTGGTGTGGCCTGCAAGTGACTCCAGACTCAAGACAACGCTGCTAACTCTTAACTGCCCTCTTGCATGGGCAATAAATGCTGGTTATCCAGCAACGCCCTCATCCTGTGAATGAGTAACAAATAATCGTGGGTGCTGCAGAAATAATAGATTGTCTCAAGTTGCACCAAAACTACATTAACTAGGTGACTATGAATGCTGCGAAGAATAACTTTCGGAAGTGTATATCACGTAGGTTGAACATTATGTTGTGAAACAAACTAGAGAGCAGCTTATTCTGAATGTGGTGTTGCGTGGTCAGGAGGACTAGTTAATAACCTTGCTCTGAAGCAGCTTTGGAGGAATAGTGACATCAATATGTTGCATTTTACACGGCGTCTGAATACAATATCGAATGTTTGAACATTCTGGTCAAACATCATGGAAGCCCAGAGGCTAGAGGGTCAAGTATGCTCCAGTGAATTGGGGTAGTACAATATGACATTCAATTGGAGAAGCAATGATTGTGGTAGTCATAGAGCCCAACAGCACGGAGAAAGGCCCTTTTACCCAAACTGGTCCATTCCGAACAAAATGTCCATTCACCATAACCCCATTTCCTTGCACTTGCCCCATATCCTTCTTATTCTTTCCGATCCGTGTATTTGTCCAACTGCGTTTTAAATTTTATGAAGGTACCTCCCTCAACCACTTCTGCTGGCAGTTCATTCCATGTGCATACCACCCTGTGTGTAAAAGAAATTGCCCCTCAGGTTCATTTTTACTCTTTCACCTCGGATCTTAAATTGATGCCTTCCGGTCCGTGATTGCCCAATCCTGGTGAAAACAAAGACTGATTGCATTCACTCTAAACATGCTTCCCATGGAGGAAATCTTATACATTTCTATCAGATCCCCCTCAGTCTCATACACTCTAAAGTAAAAACTCCTAGCTTGCCCAACCTCTCCCTATAACTCAGACCACTGAGTCCGGGCAACAACTTTGTAAATTTCTTCTGCATTATTTCCAGTTTAATAACATCCTTCGTATCGCAAAGTGAACAACACTGAACA
Organism: Chiloscyllium punctatum; assembly: GCF_047496795.1. Taxonomy (NCBI): domain Eukaryota; kingdom Metazoa; phylum Chordata; class Chondrichthyes; order Orectolobiformes; family Hemiscylliidae; genus Chiloscyllium; species Chiloscyllium punctatum. Next base: position 41,719,871 of record NC_092766.1, read on the forward strand.
TAACACGACCAGTATTGCCTCACCAGCATCCTGTATACCTGAAACAAAACTCCCTAATTTCGATTCTCATTGCTCTGACTGGTGAAGGCCAGTGTACCAAATGCCTTTTTCACTGCCCTATCTACTTGCGACTCCACTTACAGAGAACATTGCACCTGAATTCCAAGGTCCCTTTGTCTTAATACACTCCTTAAGGCCCTGCCATTCATAATGAAACTCCTACCTTGATTTGACTTTCTAAAATGAAGGAACTTACACTTATCTGTATTAAACTCTATTTGCCATTTCTTGGCCCACTTCCTCACCTGATCAAGGCACTGCTGCAATTTCTGAAATTTCTGATAATCTTCCTCACTGTCCACGAAACCGCCTATTTTAATGTCACCTTGAAACTGGCAATTCATGCCTGTACATTCTCATCTAAATCATTGATATCTGCAATATATAAATATGTATACAATATACATGCATAAAACAAACAGTAATAGTCCCAGAACCAACCCCTCAGGCATTACACTCATCACAGGCCTCCAGTCCGACAATCATCCTTCCACTATTACCCTACGTTTCCTTCCATCAAGCAAATTTTGGATCTGATTTGCCAGCTCCCCCTCAATTCCATTTCATCTAAACTTCCAGAGCAGCGTACCATGTGGACTCTTACTGAAGGCCTTACTGAAATCCATATACACTACGTATACCACCATGCCATTGTCAAAGTTACTGGTCATTTCACCAAAACACTCTAACAAATTTTTGAGCCATGATCCCCCATGAACAAAGCCGTGCTGACTGCTCATAATCACGCCTCGCCTTTCCAAATGCATGTATATCGTCACGCTCAGAATATTCTCAAGAAACTTACCGACTAGAGATGTTAGGTTTATTAGTCTATAGGTCCCAGATTTTTCTTTGTAGCTCTTCTTGAAGAAGGGCAAAGCATTCGTTACACTCCAGTCCTCTGGGACCTCACCCGTTGGTTACCAATGATACAAACGTACCAACCAAGGCCTCCGCTATTTCTTCTCTGTCCTCCTGCAGTGTTCCTGAATATATCTGGTCAGGACCAGGAGATTTATAGAAATACTGCATAGGCTGAAAGATATGTCTACATATTTCAGGTGAAAACACCAAAGAGTAAGAAAGTGACTTAGTGATGATTAACATAACAAATTTAAGATTATATTAATCACAGGAAGTGACTGCAGGAGAATTCCAGACATTGTGGAATCCTGAAAATTCTCAGAAAATTACGATGCAGAAAAGGAGGGCCATGAAACTGATAAGGAAATCAAAAAGCGAACATGCATGCAAACAAACAGTAACACAAAGACTGCAAACATCTATGATCTATATTTCAAAGGAAAATAAAACATAGTCAAATGTGGAAATTTACAATCAGGATAGACGAGTTCATTGTGGATAACAGGGAAAGCGCCAAGAAAATAACCAGTTACTTTATATCTGTCTTAATGGAGTAAGATCCAGAAAATCACCCAGAAATACGAAGTGATTGTATTGGACTTGTGGAAGTAAAGACATAAAGTCAATTCATATCAGTAAAAAGGCAATGTTGAACATGCAGCTGGACTGAGCATTGCTAAGCTTGACAAACCAGATGTACTTCATACCAAAATCGTCAGAAATAAATCACAAATAGAAGTATTGATTGCACTGTCGATGACTGCGTTCTATTTTCCTGTACATTCTGCAGAGTCTGGAAGCTGGTGTAGATAAATGTACATTAGTAAACATGATCCAAGCACGATACATGAATGGCAGGGGTCCAAACATCTACAAAGGGAAGAAGAGACAGTGTCGAGAACTGCTGACAAATTAACTTGACATTTGTGGGGAAACGGTTGGAATATATTATATAGGATGTGATATTGGATATTTAGACATTAACAGCAAAATTTGAGAGACTCAGTATGCATTTCTGAAAGAGAAATCATACTTGGCGAACTTTGGAATTGTTTGAAGTTGATTCGTACAGCATAGATAATGGGGATCCAGTAGAATTGGCATATTTTAAATTATCAGAAGGTCTATAATAACTCACACAGTGAGTTCGAAAATGAAAGGAATGTGAAGGGATTAGGAGGAATATATGTCAGTGTAAACTTTAAGTTTGGTTCGACTTCCTTTAAGGGAGTCAGAATATAGATGTAAAGACATGTTGAAGCAGTTTTATAGAGTGTTGGTGAGACTATACCTGGACTATTGAGTACAGTTTTGGTGACCAAATCTGAGTAAGAATATACTGACCACAGAGGAAGTTTAATGGATATTGCTAGACAAATCCCTCAGATGGCGAGATTTCGTGATGAGGAAACTCGGTCTATGCTCTCTCGAGTTTCAAAAATCAGAGGTGGGACACTGTGAACTTTATAAAATTCACAAGACATACGGACAAGTTGGAAATTAACTGGATGTTTATCTGGCTGTCTAATCCACATTCAAGGCAAATAATGGCAGGATAAGGGACAGACCATTGAAGACTGCAATAAGGAGGAAATTCTGCACGTGGAGGGGACTGACTAACAAAGGGGCATGGCTGGGCAAGATTACGGAAAATCCCCAGATAACCTACAAGTCTGTCAAGTGGAACTGAGTAACCAGTGAACAGGTAGGACTCATTAGTGACTTGTCAAGTTGCATCCAAATCAACTTTAGTAGTAGGAGAAAGAGGGGAGTTGTTGTTTGTGTGACTGGAGGCCAGTGTCCAATGGTGTAACACGGGATCAGTGCTGCGTCTCTTATTATTTGTGATTCGGTGGTGCTGGTGTTGGGCTGGGGTGGACACATCTAAAAATAGCATAACACCAGACTATAGTCTAACAAGTTTATTCAGTAGCACTAGCTTTCGAAGCGCAGCTTCTTCATCAAAGTGCACAACCACGTGATGTAAGAGATGTTGAGAGATACTTAACCTTATTATTTGTGGTATTCATAAATGATGCGGCTGTGTATATGGATAAGGGGTGGGGTGTGGAATAAATAAGTTTGCACTTGATACAAAGATTGGCCGGCTGGTTGGCAGTGAGGAGGAAGGCCTTATGTTACAGGTACATACACATGGAATGGTCAGATGGGTGGATCAATGGCAGATGGAATGTAACCCTGATAACTATGAGGTGATGCATTTTGGAGAATGAACCAGGCAGGCAGTACTCAATGAATGGCAGCACACTAGGAAGCTCAGAGGGTGCTTTCCCACACATCACTGAATGTGACTGCACAGGTTAACACACAATCTGGGAAAGGCTAGGGGACTTCAAACACAACCTTTATTCATCGAGGCATAGATTATAAGGACTATGCAGAACTTTGGTGAGGGAAAGATGGAATACTGTGTGTAGATCTGGGAACAACATTACAGGAAGGATGTGATTGTACTGGAGGGGGTGCAGAGCAGATTCACCAGATTGTTCCCTGGGATGAAGCATATCAGGTATGGGGAAATGGTGGATAAGCTCGGGCTGTTCAGTATGGAGGAGAGGAGGCTGAGGGGTCCGTGATTCAGAAAGATAGGATTATGAGGGAGGGACATGGACAGGATGGATAGACAGCAGCTGTTCCTTTTAGTCAAAGGACCACACTTTTAAAGTGAAGGATTGGCGGTTTAGTGAAGATTTGAGAATTGTTTTTCATCTAGAGGATGTTGGGGTCTAAATGCACTTATCGAGAGGGGAGTTGTCATGGTAACCTCAAAACCATTAGAACCGACACGGTTGTGCACTTCAAATGCTTTAGGATTCATGGCTTGGCTCTTGTGTCGGAAGATGGGCCTAATTTAGACCGTGCTGTATTTCTGATAGTACAGAGACTTTGCTTCTGTGATTGGATAGCTATGGAAGGTCTATCATTGAGTAGCTTAAGGTAGGAGTTGATGGGTTTCTGAAGAATATCTTAACACAGTTTATAAGACATAACTTGTAATATTGTCTGAAAATATATCAATTGCAAAATTAAGAGAAAAAAAACGGTGTAGCTTTCTTACAGTCTGATACCAGAGAATTGTGGACCGGGAAAAAGCAGAACTATGGAGCAAATACTTCAGTTATACCTTCACAGAGGAAAACAAAACAAAAAAGAAAACTTTCTCGCAATACTAGGGAACTTTAGTCTGGTGAAAGAAAAAAGGGAATACAATGAAATTAGCAACTAAACAGTTTAGAGAAAATATTGGACTGAAATTAATGGGCATTAACAAAGTCAACAGAGATTTATGAAATGGGAATCATATTTGAGAAAGTGACTTTTAGCAAAATTATGCCGAAAGTATCAATGCCATACCAGTGAGATCTCAGAAAGACTCTTAATAAAACCCCCAGCCTATTGTGCAAATTCGAATCCTATGGGACTCGGATTAATATGTGGTCATGTTTTTAGGATAGGATAGCTGGCAGGAAACAGTGAGTAGGAATAAAATAGTGTTTTTTTTAATGGAAGGCTAAGAGGATATAGAAAGGATAGTGGCTTGGGCTCCAACTATTCCCAATACACATCATATCTTTGGGCGAGGGGCGCAAGTGCAATATTCTCAAGTCTGCTGATAGCACTAAACGATGTCAGCTTGTGAGTGGATGAGGAGGATGTAATAAAAAGCTGCAATGTGATTGAAACAAGTAGAGTGACTGGGCAAATACGTGGCAGATGGAGAGTAATGGGGGAGATGAGATGTTGTGTACTTTGATGGGAACAATAGAATGGCAGCCTCTCATTTGAAAAAGGAGTGGTTGAAAAATGTTGCTCTATAAATGCACTTCAGCTGCATTTTTGTTTACTTCTGCATAGCCCTCCGAGTCCATGTCGGTGAGTGAGTTATGAAGCTAAAAGTCACATATGGCAATGGGATTGGCATAATGACTAGTGTATATCGGCCCTGTAACGTTGAAAAGACTCTGGATCTCCCTGTACACCAGTCACTGAAAGCAATATTGCAGGAACAGAACGCAGGTAGGAAAATAAATGCTGTGTTTGCCTTCATTTCAGGGGGATTTGAGTACAGGAGTAAATGTATCTTACTGCAGCTGTACAGGGCCTTGGTGAGACCCCATCTCGAACATTGTGCAGTATTTTTTGCAGTTTTGGTCTCTTTTCCAAACAGAGAGCAAAACTGACATTGAGGGAGAGCAACAAAGGATGACCAAACTGATCTCTTGGACGACATGCTTGTTGTGGGAGCAGAGTTTAGGCAACTGGATCTGTATTCCAAGGGGCTGAGGAAAATGAGTGGAAATCTCAGTGAAATATACAACACTCACAGGGCGAGACACATTAGAAGCAGGGATGGTAAATTCCCTGGCTCGAACGTCTAAAACAAGGGGCCACTTTATTAGATATAGACAGGCCACTTTGCATTGAGATGAGAATAAATGCCTGCACTCAGAGACTGGCGAGCCAGAGGTACTGTCTCCCAGTTCAGGCTGTGGAAGTCAAGGCGCTGAATATAAATAAGGATTTCTGGAAACGAAAGGGATAGGGAGAGAGAAGGGGTATGGTGTGAAGGTAGAAGATCAGCTATCATTCCAGGTTGTTCTCCTGGCTGACTGACCATGTGATGCCGATGGAGAATTCTAGTTCTCCCCAAGATTCTCCCCACAGTTTGAAATAAAGTTCTTTCTAAGTATAGACTGCAATTCCCAGTTTCAGTTTCAGGTTTAAGGCCTGCAGAGCCGATTGCATTCCTGTTTTAGCTGAACACATTGATTGTACCTTTTGTAGACAGAGGGATCCTGAGGCAGCGTTTACTGTTCAGTTGGTGCCCGGCATTGGGGAAGGAGATCGATGTCTATGATCGACATTGAACACAAGATCACTATTACTGACACCACATATTAGATCTCGATATTTTATTAATTGTTTTTAATTTGCACCAGTTGCCAGAGCATTAGCCTGGTCTAGATTAGCAATCCAATGACAATTCCACAACAGCACCATCTCCATATGGGGGCCTATCGGAAACCACACTGAGCTGGTTATTTCTGTGCTGTTTGACAGCTCTGTCAAAAATAACCCCAACCAATTTGACTATCGTGATGGGACTGAGAGCGTGGTAATTGGTCTGATTGTAATTATTCCCTTCTTATGGGATGAGACATAGTTGAGTAATTAACCACATTTGGAGAAAGTGAGAACTGCAGTTGCTAATTAAGCACATTGCCAGTGAGATGTCAGAGTTGTAGCTGGAATGAAACAGCTTCCTCAGGTACACGGCTTGTTGTGTAGCAAAAGTCCTCAGTCCTATTGCAGGAATGGTGTCAGGGCCAAATGCCTTTGTCGTATCGACAGTGTCCAGCTGTTGCTTCATGTCACGTGTAGTGAATTGAATTGGTTGAAGACGGGCATCAGTGATTCTGAGGGTATCATAGTGAGGGTGAGTTGGGTAATCGACTCAACACTTCTGGCTGAGGATGGTGCAGATACGGCATCTTTTACATGGATGCACAGGGTTGTTCCACTATTTAGGATGGGGATACTTGTGGATTCCTCTCCTCCAGTTAGTTGTTTAATGGTCCATTGACTTTTATGCATGGATTTGACAGGACGACAGAGCTTAGATCTGATTTGTTAGTCTTGGGATCATCTCTCTCTCTCTGAATCAGATGTTAATCCGCCTGTTCGTAGTGTAACCAGTCAAGTGCTGTAGCTTTAATGGGTTGTCATCAGGTTTAGGTGCACATGATTATGACCCGACTGTGTTCACCCACAATCGTCACTGACCCATGGATCGGCTTGATGGAAATGGTAGACGGATGGACTATCCTGGGGCAAGTTACAGATTGTCATTGAAATCTACAGCATCGGATGATAACCCAGTTTTAACTGCAATATCTACAATTCAATTCTACCGACTGCCCCCCAGACCACACCGAGACCCATTCACACATCAGTCCTGTATTAGGTGATGTACTTTGGTTTCTGATGCGGAAATACTTCCATTTTCATATTCTCATTCTGGTGGAAGTCCTTCCTTGGTGTCACGCCTCCAATTAGTTACGCAACCAGTATCCATTTAATGTACTAATCTGAATCTTTTCCTTTCAGTAATGCCATCTTCTGTATGTGAAGTGAATGTGTTTCCTTCTGTTTTTCTCCCTGACGATGAATCAGAGCTCTGCAGTATCAGTGATGCCAGCCTTATGCAGTTTCAGAGTCAAGGAACTTGTCACCATGTGTTACTGTTCAGTTCCCAGTGTACAATGCTCCATGTTTGGCATCTTTGATAATATGTCGTTGGAAATTGTTTGAAAACAGAAATTGCTGACGAAATTGCTAAAAATGTTGCAGAATTTTCTGGAGTGAATGCACAGTTAAACTTTCAGTTCCAGTTACCCTTCTACAAAGCTTTTTGTTTTTTATTTCCAGTACCCATAGTTATTTGTTTAATTGAAAAATTGTTCTGCGCCTATTCATTTCTGGAGAATCTCAGCAAGTCTGTCAACATCTGCAAAGAAAGAGAAACAGTTAGCGTTTCCAGTCCAGTGTGACAATTCTTCAAAACTGAATGCAATTGGAAAATGGTCTTTTAATCCCTTGCCAGAGGTTGAGGATGGGTGGCAGGGAAAAGAGGGTGTGGCAAAAGATAAACGGGCTTTTAGCAGTGGTGAATGAGAAGATTCTGTAAAACGGGTCGAAGTTAAGGTGTGAATGGGAGAAAGAGGTTCTCTCTATTGGATACATGATAGAGAAGACACAACAACACAAAGTCATATGGAGGCCAGGCGGGAGAACGTTGACCATGTGGTATTATATAGATCTGGCCACAGGTACGTTTTCACTGTCGTGACCATCACCCCCTTTAGATAAAGGAATCCGGGTGCTTGACTTCTTATTGACACTAGTTAGCATTTCATGCTCCCTTAGTATGGTAATATGGAGAAAAACAAATCACAGTATGACATTTGGGCTGAGTGTTGCTTACCTGTCATTTTTAATATTGTTTCGTTTTGCAGTGCTTATCTTTAAACGCTTCTTCTTGAAGTTAGCATCAGATGTTGAGATGTTGAGGGGTGACATTACAGAAACTTATAAAATCATGAGAGGTATGGATAGGGTGAATAGCCAAGGTCTTTTCCACAGGATAGGGGAATCCAAACATAGAGAGAATAGGTTTTAGGTGAAAGAGGGTAGATTTAAAAGGGACGAATGGGCAGCGTTTTTACACAGATGGTGGTGTGAGTATGGAAAGAACTTCCAGAGGAAGAGTGGGAGATGCAAGGACAGCTACAACATTTAAAACTCATTTGGACAAACATATGAATGGGAAACTTTTAGAGGCATATGGGCCAAATGAAAGCAGGTGGGACTCGCTTAATTTGGAAAACCTGGCCAGCATGGACATTTAGAAAAGCTTCACACAGAGTCAGTGTGGTTTTGTGAAAGGGAAATTATACTTTGCCTTGTAAAATCATGCAAAGTATTTCTGGAGATGCCTGAAAATGTAACAAGCGGACTTGATAAAGGGGATCTGGTAGACACCAGGCTTTCCAGAGATTTTCCACAACGTATTACACAATAAAAGTTCTTAAACAAAACTGAAGCTCCCGGACGTCGGATACTGTATTAACATGGGATGATGATTGTTTAAAACAGAAATCGGAGAGTCAGGATTATTGGATCTTTAAGATAAAGGTGTATCTACTGGAGTACCACAAATATCAGTCTGATGGCATCAGTTATTTGCAATATACACTGATAGCCTCAAGGAGGGAGCTGAGTGCAATATACATCCGAGTTTGAGGATGACACTGAGAATCAAAAGGCAGGCTGTTATTTAATGGAGAGGACTTCCAGAAAAGGAACAGTACAAAGGCTTTGGAGTCTTCCAGTGTATGAAACATAAAGTCAGCATGATGATGCAACAAGTAACTCGTTTGGTACATTAGGCAGTTTCCTGGGATGAAAAGGTTGAGTTGTTGACAATCTCTAAAATGGTGAGGCGATAATTCATTGGGGTTTAAATGAATGAGGAGTGATACTGCTGAAACATACAGAAGGGGTTGGAGAAGGTAGATGTTGAGAAGTTGTTTCCATTCTCGGGCAAAGTGTCGAACTCGAGGGTATAGATACCGAATAAGGAACATCGATTTCAATCTGAGATGCAGAGTAATGTCTTCTCTCCGAAAGTAGTGAATGTCTGGAATTCCCTAACCCAGAGAAGTGTGGAGGGATACAAGGAGTCTGGAAGATAGTGGAGTTGAGCCTTGGAGTAGATCAGCCATGTTCTTATTAAATGACAGGGCTAGCTTGACGGGCGGAATGACTTACTCCTGTTCCCATTTATTAATTTTACATGTTATGCTTTTATAAAGTAATGAGTTATTTTGCTGGAAATCGTGTTGCATTCATGGAGAGCAGAGGATTTGTTGTTTTAACCCTGGGTGGGGTATGTGGCTGTATTCCCAGCGTATGTGGGTCTGCAACATGACCCACATCTGGAGCAGAAGTTACAGAGAAGGGAAGCCTGGAAACAGGCACTGGGAGGTGGGGGTGGTGGTCACTTCCTGACCCAGCCTGGATTTTCCAAGTGCATTTCCAAAACTACACCTAACGATCGGAGTGGCCTCGATCTGCCCCTGTTTAGCAGGTCCGAAGGGATGAATGGAACATCAGCACATAGGGCTGAGGGACACAAATGGGCCATTCGGCTCTTTGACACTACTCCACCAGTAAATAAGGTCATGGCTCATCTCATTGTGATCCCAGCTGCACTTTTCTTTCCATGCACCATTGTCCCTGATTCATATGTTCATGGAAAATCAGACAAAGCCAGCTTCGATATAATATAAAGATCCAGCCATCCCAAACTTCTGGAAAAGAGAATTCCGACTTGACTGAAATCCAACTTTGTGAATTTCTCCCAATTCCTGCTCTGACAGTGGTTGGAGCGTGTCACTGTTTCCTTCTCTCGTCCCATTCCTCCACTGCTCACACCACATTTTAAATGTAACCAGTTTGCTGATATGGCAGATCATAAAGTTCTCAGACTGAGTCTGGTTCAGTGACAGGAACAAGTCAGGCAGATTTCTTTAGTCAGCCACAAATAACTATTAGTACTAACGGATGTGCATGGTGGATCTGTGATTAGCACTGCTACCTCCCATGACTAAGTAGCTGCGTTCAATTCCAACTTCGGGCAACTTTCTGTGTGGAATTTGAACATTCTCCCCCTGTCTGTGTGGGTTTCCTTCCAGTTTCTTTTTCAAGTCCAAAGATATGCAGCTTAGAGGGGATCTGCCATGCTAAATTGCCCATAGATCCCAGGGCTGTGTAGGTTAGTCCGGGAAAAATGCAGTGTTACATGGATAGATTTGGGAGGGGCAGGTCCGCGGGGCGGGAGGGGCAGAGTGTGTAATATTGTTCCGAAGGCCAATGTGGACTTGATGGAATGAATGTCCTGCTTCCACACTGTAGAGATTCGATGAAAACCAACAAGAAGTTTGGACTCTACAAACACCCAGTGCATATTTATCAGATCACTCTCCTCTAGGTTTTGTATGTTTCAATAAGATTACCTCTCATTCCAAGAGTAACCTGTTGAAGCCTTCACAATATAAGACCCTCATCCTTGGAATACATGAAGTGAAACATCTCCAAACTGCTTCCAACTTAAATTATATCCTTTCTCAGGTAAGGAGGCAAAACTTTTCTCACACACAGATGAGGTTAATTTTTATTTTCTCAGTCGTAAGAGTATTTGGAAATCTCTTCCCTGCAGAGCAATGGAGACAGAGATATTGAATATGCTTGAGGCAGAAAGTTCTTAAATAATAATGGAGTCAAGGATTATCGGGGAATGGCAGGAAAGTGCACTGTTGGGGAAATGCTGACAGTGGTACAATATCGCACTGGTCCAGAACATCCAGGAATATAATGCAAAATGAAATGATAATATTGATAAAATGCTAAGGGGAATTCCAATATGGTAGCGATCCAGAAGTTCTGCTTTGTTGGGATCTGCATCACAGCACGGGAAAAGTGGTTCCCTAACCCACTCCACCCCATCCAAATACTTAAAATGCTTAGTTTTCGAAAGTTTTGACAGTTGCAGTTGCAGTAGTTTTAGTTTGTGTAGTTTTTAAGCTCTATGAGACTTTGTTTATTAATGATCAGTAATTCGAGTTCTTCCTCTCTCGAGTTCAAATGTTGCTCCAGTGTGTTCTGGATAATGATCTGCTGAAATGGTGTATCTGGAACATTACGGGTACCATTGACCAGAAAAGAGAAAAAAGAAGTACTTTCTAGTCTTAAGAAAGAGAGGGTGGATGTTGTCCTATTGCAGGAGATGCACCTTGATCACAAGGAAAATTTGACATTACAGCAGGTCGGGTTTGATCGGGTTTATTTCTCCTCTTTTAATACTACGAGTTGGGGAGAAGCCTTAATGAATAAAAATAATCTTCCATTTAAACTACTACATTGTATTTGACACTCACGGGAGGCTCATAATCCCCAAAGCCTTGAACTATGGGAAATAAAACAGTATTTTGAATGTTTATCTGCCCCTTATCTGCCACTCTAAAAAGGGCTTTTGTATAGCCATGACGATATTGTCTAATGAATCACATGGGAAGAATTATGAACGTATGAATCTGTATCAGTTACCGCTCTCGAAGCACGAGAGCTATCATTTTGTTACGCTGAGCCGTATTATTTATTTATTATTTATTGTTTATTTTTGTTTTTCGTCTGTCCGTTTAGAGACTTTAATTTATTTTATATATACATGCACATTGGTGTAATTTTGTTCAGTTATTAGTGTTGTTTTGTTATTGGTTTAATATAATAATAAAAATATATTTTTGAAGAAAAAATTTGTTAAAAAATTAAAATGCCAACATCGATAGATTAGAGTCCCAAAGAACTCTTATTAGATAGACCAATCATGTTGGTTTATGTTGAAGGTCACCACATGGGTGTTGGTGTGTGGTTGAGAAAGCATCCGCTTCATGGTAACCTCTATCAATGTGTGGAATTGAACCTGCGCTCGTGGCCTCCCTCTGCATCACAAACCAACCATCCAGCCAACTGAGTGGGAGACTTTGTAACTGTTACACACAGAATCAGTCACAGACAAAGCGCAAGTGAAATTTAAATGACAAGGAAAAAGGTATATTTGAGATAAAAATGTTTTTTGCGTTAGAAATTTTATTTTATAATGAGGCAAGTGTTTGGAAGCTGTCTTTGGCTGAATAAATAAGGTGAGCAAGTGAAATAACCAGAATGACTAATTTTGATTGGATATCGATAACCATAACACAGCCAGAAACCCAAACCAACGAACCAAACATCAAAGAAGTTTCAGAAATGACAGCCAGACGACTAAGTCCCCTCGGAATCCTAGTAGCACACAAACCCACCAACACTCTCAAACAAAAACTAACAAACTTAAAAGACCCAGTAAAACCCATGGACAAAACCAACGTCATCTACAAAATTCCATGCAAGGACTGCCACAAACACTACGTAGGACAACCAGGAAGAAAGGAAGCCACCAGGATACACGACCACCAGCTAGCCACAAATAAGACACGACCCTCTCTCCCTCGTAGCCCTACACATGGATGAAAAAAACCCACCATTTCGACTTGGATAACACATCTATCCTGGGACAGGCTGAGCAAAGACATGCCAGAGAATTCCTAGAGGCCTGGCACTCCAACCGCAACGCTATAAACAATCACATAGATCTCGATGCCATCTATCAACCCCTCAGAATACGAACAGGACATGACATCACCACAAACCCCAGGAACCCCATCCAGGAGAAAGATATAAATAGAAAGCAGGAGACAACAGCTTCGCTTCACTTGGTGGTCGCCACTGATGATGTGACAAAGCCAGGTAATGAAATGTAATGATATCAAACCTACAGCTCAGCGAGCACATCTACACCCTATTATCCGTGACTCACTTCCCTGTCAAATATTTAACTAACGCAGCTTTCAATCAATGTGAACATAGAGGCACGATAAACTTCCAGTGATGAGAATTTCGAGTTGAAAGGTCCTTTCAGAATTTTTCGTCATCCCTCTTATAGAATCAGAGAGTCATGCAGAACGTAAACAGACCCGTTAGTCCAAACTGTTCACTCCGATCAGATATCAAATCTGATCTCGGCCCATTTGCCTGCATTTGGCTAATATCCCTCTTCTTTCAGATACTTTCACCACTTCCTCGGACAACACTTTTTATACACACACCACTCTCTGTGAGAAACATTTACCTTCAGGACCTTTCTAAATCATTCGCCCTCTTACCTTCAACCTATGCCCTCTTGCTATGGACTCCCCTATCCTGGGGAGCAGACCGTGGCTGTTCATAATGTCCATGCCCCTGCTGTTTTTATAAACCTCTGTAATGCCACACCTCAGCCTTTGCCACTCCGGGGGGGAGGGGTGGGGGGGGAAGCACCTCAACTTAATCAACCTCACCCTAAAGCTCAGACCTTCTGTCCTGGTACATCTGTGTCCATGTTTTCTGCAGGCAATTGAGTTGAACACAGTAATCTTAAAGTGGCCTCACAAACATCCTGCACAGGTGCAACATTGCACCCCAACTCCTATACTCAATGTCTCTGACTGATTAAGGCAAATGTCCCAAATGTGTTCTGCACCAATCTGTCTACCTGCGACTCCACTTTCAAGGAACTATGTACCTGCATCCCCAGCTCTCTCTGTTCCACAACACTCCCCAAGATATTATCATTAAGTGTATAATTTGTGCATTATTTGAATTCCGAAAATGCAAAACCTCGTATTTATCTAAATTAAACTTCATCTGTCACTCCTTGCCCCTTTGTCCCATCTACTTGTGGTCCCGTTGTACTCTGAGATAATCTACTACACCACCTTTCTGATGTAATCTGTAAATTTACTGACTATGGCCCCAATATTCACATCTAAATCCTTTACATAAATGATGAAATGCAGTGAACTCAGTATGTTTTCATAGAGCACACTGCTGCTCACAAGCCTCCAGTCTGAAAAATACCCTTCTTACTTCAAGTCAATTGTGACTAGCTTCCTCTGTATCCATTGTGACCGAAACTTACTAATCTGTCTACCAATCAGAATGTCATGAACACCTTGCTGAGGTCCATATTGACAATGTCTACCAAAATGCATTCATCAATATTCTATGACACCTCTTCATAAAACTCAATCAAATTAATGAGACATGATTTCCCATGCAGAAAGACACGTTGACTAGCCCGATCAGCCTTTGCCTTCCCAAATGTATGTAAATCCTGTCTCTCAGAATGCCCTCCAACAACTTACCCACCACTGCCATCAGGCTCACCGGTCTATAGCTCCCCGGCTTTTTGGATCACTGTTACCTTTTCTAGTCCCACTCCTCCACTGCCCTTAATAAATGTTAAATGTAACCAGGTCGGTGATATGTCCATTTTATCCATCTTAGACTGTGTCAGTGTCAGTTTTCGGAACAAGTCAGGCTAGTTCTTTCGTCTGCTAAAATATCACCTTTATGATCCAGAGCAATGTTACTCAAACAATATTGGAAAGATGAATGGCAAACTGTTTGGATATTTTAAATACAGAATCGATATTTCCCTTTCTAAAAACAATGATACATACAACAAGGGAGAAAGAGACAGACACTTATAAGGAGAGAGAAAAAAAATAGCGAAGGAAACAGAAGGAGAGTCGGTAAAACCGAGAAAGGAAACAAACAATAAGCAAACAGACACATGAACAGGGAGAAGGGACGATAGTAAGTTCAAGGAAAGAAACAGAAGGCAGACAAAACAAAAACACAGGGAAACAGACAATGTGAGAGAAATAGTGAGATACAAAGCACACAGGGAGCTGGGGATAGGGTCACAGTGAGCTGGGGATGGGGTCACAGTGAGCTGGGGATAGGGTCACAGTGAGCTGGGGGTGGGGTCACAGTGAGCTGGGGATGGGGTCACAGTGAGCTGGGGATGGGGAATGGGAGGTGCTAGGGGTGAGGACCAGGTAGAGCACCGAGTGAGCACTGGAGGGAGCTGTGGGAGGGTGGGGAGGATTTATTTTGACCTGTATCAAGATATACAGGCAAATCATAGTACCAAAGGATGTACAGAACAATGGCTGTAAAACATGTCTGAGAGACATGCAGGTTACGCTGCACAGGATTTGCGCGAGGCGAGATCAACATGAACAAGATCAGCATTATCTGAGATTAGAGAGTATATTCATCAGTCTAATAATAGTCAGGAAGAAGCTGTTCCTGAACCAGCTGGTGTGTGTTTTCAAGCTTCTGTACCTTTTAGCCTGATAGAAGAGGTTGGAGGATACCATTACTGGGGTGTGATGGGTCTTTGATGATGTAAGAACAAAGAACATTCCGGCACAGAACAGGCTATTCGGTGGTCCGAACCTGCGCCAATCCAAATCCTCTAACTAAACCTGTCGGCTATTTTCTAAGGATCTGTATCCCTTTGTTCCCTGCCCATTCATGTATCTTTCCAGAAACATCTTGAATGAAACACCACTGGTCACAGTTCTCCATTTTGAGAAACTCCATTCCCCTACTATTCTCTGCCTCCTGTTGCCCAGCCAGTTCTTTATTCATGTGGCTAGTGCGCCATGCGATTTCACTTTCGCCATAACCCGACCATGGGGAAACATACCAAACGCCTTCCTGAAGTCCATGTACATGACATCTACAATCTCTCGCTCATCAATCAACTTTGTCAACTCCTCAAAGAATTCTATTGAGTTGGTAAGACATTACCTTCCCTGCACAAAACCATGTTGCCAATCACTAATAAGACTATTTTCATTCAAATGAGAAAAGATCCTAACCCTAAGTATCTTCTCTAGCAGGTACCCTATCCATGACATCAGTCTCACCGGTCTATAATTGACTGGATTATCCCTACTACCTTTCTTAAACAAGGGGATTAACAATTGTCCAGTCTTCCGGGACCTCAGCCGTGTTCAAGGATGTTACAAGGATATCTGTTACTACTCCAGCTCTTTCCTCTCTCCCTTCCCTCAGTAATCTGGGGTAGATGTTGGCAGCCTTTCTGCGGCAACGAGCCATGTGAATGGAATCAATGTTTGAGGTGTTACAGTCCGTGTTGGTCAGTGCTGTGCATCCAACCCTCTGTCGTTTCTGATGGTCATAAGTAGAGCAGTTGCCGTACCAGGCTGTTATGCACTGGGACAGTACGCTCTCAATGATGCATCTGTAGATGTAGCGCATGCCGAGTTTCCTGAACCACCTGAGGAAGGAGAGGCATTGTTGAACCTTCCCGACTATCAGACCTATGTGAGAAGTTCAGGACAGGTTGTCAGTTATCATCACTCCGAGGGACTTGATGCTCTGCACTCCCTCAAACGGTTGATGTAGATGGAATGTGTTCCCCTCTTTTCTTCATAAACTCAGTGATCAGTCCTTTACTTTTGCCGGATTAGAGAGAGGGGTCATTATCAACACACCATGCCAGCAAGCTCTCTATTGCCTTTCTACATTCTTACGCGTTGTTGTTTCATATCTGTACTACTATAGTGATGTCATCATCGAACTTGTAGCTGGCGTTGTTTGGAATTTGGAAACTCAGCCGTGGCTGTACAGGGAGTACGTAGGGGGCTGAGGACACAGCCGTGGGTATACAGGGAGAACAGTAGGGGTCTGCAGAAACAACCGTGGCTGTACAGGGAGTACACTAAGGGGCTGAGGGCACAGCCGTGGGTGTACATGGAGGACAGCGAGGGGGATGAGAGCACAGCCATGGGTGTACCTGGAGTACAGTAGGGGGCTAAGGGCACAGACCTGGGTGTGCATGAATGACAGTGAGGGGCTGAGGGCACATCTGTGGGTGTACGGGGTATACAGTAAGGGGTGATGCACATCCGTTGGTGTACAGGGAGTACAGTAAGGTGCTGTGGGTCCAGGCGTAGGTGTACAGGGAGCATTGTCGGGTATTGAGAACACATCCTTCAGCAGCTTGAGTGTTGCGTGTTATTGTGGAGGAGTTGATTTTACCGATCTTCATGATTGCGGTCTGTGGGTCAGAAACCCGAAGAGCCAGTTGCAGAGGGTCGAATCGAGACCAAGGTCGCGGAGGTTTGTGATTAGTCTGTAAGGGATAATGATTTTGATGGTGGAGCTTTAGTCAATGAGCAGGAGTCTGGTCTAGGTGTCCTTGTTGTTCAGATGTTCCAGGGATGCGAGTAGGGCTCGGATGTAGCATCCATTGTGAACCTGTTACATCAGTCATCAAATTATAGTTCAGCAGGTCAGGCTGGGAGACTGGAATTGGTGTAGGCCATAACCAGCCTCTCAAAGCACTTCATGATTATTGCGGTCGGAGCCACTGGGTTGTAGTCTATAAGGACACATTTCATGTGCTTTCTCATTTACGAGGATGATGATGATGTTCTTGAATCAGGTTGGGACTTCAGCTCCAGGAGGGAGAGGCTGAAGTTGTATGTGAATACCTCTGCTAGTTGGTACAAACAGGATCTGAGTGCTCAGCCAGGAACACTCTCCAGGCCCATCACTTTCTTTGATTTGACTCACTGAAAGACTGACCATGCCTGCAGCGGTGACAACAGACACAGGTACATCTGGGGCTTTCGCGCTGGTGTCAACCCTCAGTGACAGTCACACAGTCATTTATGATCGTCATCCCCTCCCCACACCTCCCTCTGTCGTCTTCAAAACACAATGACATTGGTTGGTGTGAGCACCTCACAGTCAGCATTGAGACAGAGTGCCAATAATAGTCTGGGATCGTGCGCCATCACGTTCTGTGTCATCATAATGGGGTAAATTCATCATATAATGGTGTGCAGGGTGCCAGTGCCAGTGCCAGTGCCAGTGGTGCAAGGAGTGAAGACTTTGCAGGTGTAATTCCAGTCAAGCCACTGCTTATACCTTAATGGAGTCAAGCATCTTGAGCGTTGTGCCTTTTCAATTGTGGAAAGTCCTTAGGTAGTCAGGAAGTGCCATTTACCCGAACCATTTGACCTGACGGCAGTTTTACGAGATTTGCAGATGATACAATGATGATTGGATGGGCAGGTGATATTGTAGAAATGGGGAAAGTGCAGAAAGACTTGGACAGTTTAGTACACTGGAAAAAAACATGGCTGATGGAACACAATATGGGAACATGTGAGATTATGCACTTCAGTAGGCAGAATACAGGCAGCAACTATGTTCTAAAAGGCTTCATGCATTCTGAAGCTCAAAAGGAGTTTGGAGTCCTCGTCCTCTCTTATGGTTGAAGTGCAGGTTCAGTTAGCAGTTAGCAAAGCAAATGCAATATTAACATTCATTTCAAGAGAGTGACAATACAAAAGCGGAGACATACTGATGAGAATGCAATGGGCCACGGTCAGAAAGCATTTGGATTATTGAGAGCTGTTCTGGGGAAGGATCTACGGGTGTTGGACATGATCTATCTTGGGAATGATGGCTTGTCATATGAGCGGCTCTATGCCTGTACTCAATGGAATTTAGAAGAATTGGGGGGCGCATCTGATTGATGCGCCAATGGTCTTTTCACAGCAGAGAGTGGCGCGAGTTGGGCGGAAGTGAAGTTGGAGCGCAGAGCTGGTCGGGAAGGTAAGTGATTGATATTTGACTGGGTGTGTTCTAGACCTCAGGCCGTACAAAGTAGGGACTCCCTCCCATCCTCCTCGTCTAACGTAACTTTAAAGTCCACAGGTAAGCTACTCAGTGTTCTTGTTTTGGAAACTAAGTGTAGAGTAATGGCAGCGCAGGCAGTGGAATGTTCCTCCTGCAGGATGTTTGAGGTAGGGGTGACCACCGATACTCCTGCCGACTTCATCTGCAGGAAATGCAGTCAGCTCCTACTCCTCACAGAACACGTTAGGGAACTGGAACTGGAGGTGGATGAACTGAGGATTATTCGAGAGGCTGAGAGGGTAACAGAAAGAAGCTACTGGGACATAGTTACGCCAGACAACAGAGGTAGCTGGGTAACATTTAGAGGTGGGAAGGGGAGGAAGCAGGCAGTGCAGGGATCCCCTGTGATCGTTCCCCTCAATAATAAGTATACCGCTTTGGATACTGTTGGGGGGGAGGGCTTAGTAGGAGTAAACTGCAGTGACCGGGTCTCTGGCACGAGGTCCGGCTCTGAGGCACAGAAGGGAAAGGGGGAGAGGAGGAGAGCGCTACTTATAGGAGACTCTTTAGTTAGAGGGACGGACAGGTGGTTCTGTAGACATGGGCGAGACTCTTGGATGGTTTGTTGCCTCCCGAGTGCCAGGGTCCGAGACGTCTCAGACCGTGTCTTCAGAATCCTTAAGGGGGAGGGTGTGCAGCAGAAGTCGTGGTGCACGTTGGCACCAACGACGTAGATAGGGAGAGGAGTGAGGAGGTCATTCAGGAACTCAGAGAGTTAGGGTGGAAGCTAAAAGCTAGGACGGACAGAGTCGTCATCTCTGGGTTGTTGCCAGTGCTACGTGACAGTGAGGCAAGGCATAGGGAGAGAGTGCAGTTCAACACGTGGCTGCAAGGATGGTGTAGGAGGGAAGGCTTCAGGTGTTTGGACTGCATTCTGGGGAAGGTGGGACCTGTACAAGCAGGACGGGTTGCACCTGAACCAGAAGGGCACCAATGTCCTGGGAGGTAGGTATGCTAGCACTCTTCGTGGGGGGTGGGGGTTTAAACTAATTTGTCAGGGGGATGGGATCCGTCCTTGTAGTCCAGCAAGTAGGTTAGCGGTTTGTCAGGATGTCCAAGAATGTAGGGAGGCTGTGGAGAAGGTAGCACTGACAGGGAATACTTGTGGACACAGAGATGGGTTCAAGTGTTTATACTTTAACGCAAGGAGTATCAGAAATAAGGTGGGTGAACTTAAGGCGTGGATTGGTACCTGGGACTATGATGTTGTAGCCATCACGGAAACGTGGATAGAAGAGGAACAAGAATGGTTGTCGGAGGTTCCTAGTTACAGATATTTCAGTAAGATGAGGGAGGGTGGTAAAAAAGGTGCGGTGACGTTGCTAATTAGAAATGGTATAACGGCTGCAGAAAGGCAGTTCGAGGGGGATCTGCCTTTGGAGGTAGTATGGGCTGAAGTCAGAAATAGGAAAGGAGCAGTCACCTTATTGGGTGTTTACAATAGGCCTCCCAATAGCAGCAGAGATGTGGAGAAACAGATTGGGAAACAGAATTTGGAAAGGTGCAGAAGCCACAGGGTAGTATTTATGGGTGATTTCAACTTCCCAAATATTGATTGGAAGCTCTTTAGAGCAAGTAGATTGGATGGGAAGGTGTTTGTGCAGTGTGTCCCGGAAGCTTTTCCAACTCAGTAAGTAGATTGTCCCACCAGAGGGTAGGACGCATTGGATTTTGTACTTGGAAACGAACCGGGGCAAGTGATGGGCTTGGTAGTGTGTGAGCATTTTGGTGATGATGACCACAATTCTGTGACTTTCACCTTGGTTATGGAGAGAGATAGGTGCATATAACAGGATAGGTTTTACAATTGGGGGAAGGGTAAATACGATGCTCTATGACAGGATCTGACGAGCATAGGTTGGGCGCAAAGGCTGTCAGGGAAGGATGTCGTGGAATGTGGAACTTTTTCAAGGAAAAGATGCGACGTGTCCTTGATATGTATGTACCTGTCAGGCAGGAAACAAATGGCCGTGTGAGGGAACCTTGGTTGACGAGGGAGGTTGAATATCTTGGAAAGAGGAAAAAGGAGGCTTACATAAGGTTGAGGAAACAAGGTTCAGACAGAGCATTGGAGGGATACAGAATAGGCAGAAGGGAGCTGAAGAAAGGGATGAGGAGAGCTAAGAGAGGGCATGAAAAATCTTTCGTGGATAGGATCAAGGATAACCCCAACGCATTTTGTGCGTATGTGAGAAACATGAGAATGACGAGAACGAGGGTAGGTCCGATCAAGGACAGTAGTGGGAGACTGTGTATTGAGTCGGAAGAGATAGGAGTGGTCTTGAATGAGTACTTTTCTTCAGTATTTATAAACGAGAGAGACCATATTGTTGAAGAGGATAGTGTGAAATGGACTGGTAAGCTAGAAGAGATGCTTGTTAGGAAGGACGATGTGTTGGACATTTTGAACAACTTGAGGATAGACAAGTCCTCCGGGCCTGACGGGATATATCCTAGGATTATGTGGGAAGCAAGAGAGGAAATTGCAGAACCGTTGGCAATGATCTTTTCGTCTTCACTGTCAACGGGGGTGGTACCAGGGGACTGGAGAGTGGCGAATGTTGTGCCCCTGTTCAAAAAAGGGAATAGGTATAACCCCGGGAATTACAGGCCAGTTAGTCTTACTTCTGTGGTAGGCAAAGTAATGGAAAGGGTACTGAGGGATAGTATTTACGAGTATCTGGAAAGACACTGCTTGATTCGGGACAGCCAGCACGGATTTGTGAAGGGTAGGTCTTGCCTTACAGGTCTTATTGAATTCTTTGAGGAGGTGACCAAGCATGTGGATGAGGGTAGAGCAGTGGATGTAGTGTACATGGATTTTAGTAAGGCATTTGATAAGGTTCCCCATGGTGGGCTTATGCGGAAAGTCAGGAGGCATTGGATCGAGGGAAATCTGGCCATTTGGAAAGAAAACTGGCTAACCGGTCGAAGTCAGAGAGTGGTGGTAGATGGTAAATATTCAGCCTGGAGCCCAGTTACAAGTGGAGTTCCGCAGGGATCAGTTCTGGGTCCTCTGCTGTTTGTAAGTTTTATTAATAACTTGGAAGAGGGAGTCGAAAAGTGGGTCAGTAAATTTGCATATGATACGAAGATTGTTGGAGTTGTGGATAGTGAGGAGGGCTGTTGTCGCCTGCAAATTGACTTAGATATGATGCAGAGCTGGGCTAAGGAGTGGCAGATGGAGTTCAACCCTGTCAAGTGTGAGGTTGTCCACTTTGGAAGGACAAATAAGAATGCGGAATATAGGGTTAACGGTAGGGTTCTTAGAAAGGTGGAGGAACAGAGGGATCTTGGTGTCTATGTTCATAGATCTTTGAAAGTTGCCACTCAGGTGGATAGAGCTTGTAAGGAGGCCTATGGTGTATTAGCGTTCATTAGCAGAGGGATTGAATTCAAGAGTCGTGAAGTGATGTTGCAGCTGTACAGGACCTTGGTTAGGCCACATTTGGAATACTGTGTGCAGTTCTGGTCGCCTCACTTTAGGAAAGACGTGGAAGCTTTGGAGAGGGTGCAGAGAAGATTTACCAGGATGTTGCCTGGAATGGAGAATAGGTCGTAAGAGGATAGGTTGAGAGTGCTATGCCTTTTCTCATTGGAACGGCGAAGGATGAGGGGTGACTTGATAGAGGTTCATAAGATGATCAGAGGAATAGATAGATTAGACAGTCTAAAACCTTTTCCCCAGTTACAACAGAGTGTTACAAAGGGACATAAATTTAGGGTGAATGGTGGAAGGTATAGGGGAGATGTCAGGGGTAGGTTCTTTACCCAGAGAGTGGTGGGGGTATGGAATGCGCTGCCCGTGGGAGTGGTAGAGTCAGAATCATTGGCGACCTTTAAGCGGCATTTGGATAGGTACATGGATGGGTGCTTAATCTAGGTTAGAAGTTCGGCACAACATCGTGGGCCGAAGGGCCTGTTCTGTGCTGTATTGTTCTATGTTCTATGTTCTATGTTCTATGTTCTATGTTCTATGTTCTATACACAGGAGCTTGTAAGCTGTCAGTTCAGAACAATATTCCCTCTCTCTTAAATGTACAGTACACACGTTCAACTTCATAACATTAACACGCTGATGTCAATGAAGATAGCTGGAGCCTATCTGGATTTGTCTTGCTACGTGATTTGTCAATATTTTATTCACTCCGTGTCGTGTGTGTCAGGACATTTGTTGTTCCATTGACAGCATGTCATTATTCGACTCTGCCCCGGGAATATAACAGTATTTCACTTGCTCACACTAGTGAGCGTGGCAGGATTTCAGTTCTTTCATGGGGACTGTGACGCTCTAACAATCTCAATGTTTGTAGATGGCACCAATAGACAATAGACAATAGACAATAGACAATAGATGCAGGAGTAGGCCATTCAGCCCTTCGAGCCTGCACCGCCATTCAATATGATCATGGCTGATCATTCCCAATCAGTATCCTGTTCCAGCCTTATCTCCGTAACCCTTGACTCCACTATCTTTAAGAGCTCTGTCCAATTCTTTCTTAAATGAATCCAGAGACTGGGCCTCCACTGCCCTCTGGGGCAGAGCATTCCACACAGCCACCACTCTCTGGGTGAAGTAGTTTCTCCTCATCTCTGTCCTAAATGGTCTACCGCGTACTTTTAAGTTGTGTCCTCTGGTTCGGCACTCCCCCATCAGCGGAAATATGTTTCCTCCTGCCAGAGTGTCCAATCCTTTCATAATCCTATACGTTTCAATCAGATCCCCTCTCAGTCTTCTAAACTCAAGGGTATACAAGCCCAGTCGCTCCAGTCTTTCCGTGTAAGGCAATCCTGCCATTCCAGGAATTGACCTCGTGAACCTACGCTGCACTCCCTCAATAGCCAGAATGTCTTTCCTCAAATTTGGAGACCAGAACTGTGCACAGTATTCCAGGTGTGGTCTCACCAGGGCCCTGTACAGCTGCAGAAGCACCTCTTTGCTTCTATACTCAATTCCTCTTGTTATGAAGGCCAGCATGCTATTAGCCTTCTTCACGACCTGCTGTACCTGCATGCTTGCCTTCATTGACTGGTGGACAAGAACACCCAGATCTCTCTGAACAGCCCCTTTACCTAATTTGATACCATTGAGGTAGTAATCTGCCTTCCTGTTCTTGCCACCTAAGTGGATAACCAGACATTTATCCACATTAAACTGCATCTGCCATGCATCTGCCCACTCACCTAACTTGTCCAGGTCACCCTGTAATTTCCTAACATCCTCATCACATTTCACCCTACCACCCAGCTTTGTATCATCAGCAAATTTGCTAATGTTATTGCTGATACCATCTAACCATCCTCATCACATTTCACCCTACCACCCAGCTTTGTATCATCAGCAAATTTGCTAATGTTATTGCTGATACCATCTTCTATATCATTTACATATATTGTAAAAAGCTGCGGTCCCAGCACGGATCCCTGTGGTACCCCACTGGTCACTGCCTGCCATTCCGAAATGGAGCCGTTAATCACTGCCCTTTGTTTCCTATTAGCCAACCAATTCTCTGTCCAATCTAGTACTTTGCCCCCAATACCGTGCGCCCTAATTTTACTCACTAACCTCTTGTGTGGGACTTTAGCAAAAGCTTTCTGAAAGTCCAGGTACACTACATCCACTGGATCTCCCTCGTCCATCTTCCGAGTTACTTTCTCAAAAAATTCAAGAAGATTAGTCAAGCATGATTTCCCCTTCATAAATCCATGCTGACTCTGTCCTATCCTGTTACTATTATCGAAATGTGCCGTAATTTCATCCTTTATAATAGACTCCAGCATCTTTCCCACCACTGAGGTCAGACTAACTGGTCTATAATTTCCTGCTTTCTCCCGCCCACCCTTCTTAAAAAGTGGCACAACATTAGCCGCCCTCCAATCCTCAGGAACCGACGCCGATTCTATTGAACTCTCGAAAATAATCACCAGCGCATCCACGATTTCCCGAGCCACCTCCTTCAGTACCCTGGGATGCAGGCCATCAGGTCCCGGAGACTTATCAACCTTCAGACCTAACAGTCTCTCAAACACCAAATCCTGGCAAATATAAATTCCCTTAAGTTCAGGTCCTTCAGCCACAGTTACCTCAGGGAGATTGCTTGTGTCTTCCCCAGTGAACACAGATCTAAAGTACCCATTTAATTCCTCTGCCATTTCTTTGTTCCCAGTAATATATTCCCCTGTTTCTGTCTTCAAGGGCCCAATTTTTGTCCGAACCATTTTTTTTTGTCTTGGACATACCTAAAAAAGCTTTTACTATCCTCCTTTATATTCTTGGCCAGTTTACCTTCGTACCTCATTTTTTCTCTGCGTATTTCCTTCTTACTAATCCTCTGTTGTTCTTTAAAAGCTTCCCAGTCCTCAGTTTTCCCACTTATCTTCGCTAAGTTATACTTTTTCTCTTTTAACTTTATATGTTTCTTTACTTCCCTCGTCAGCCACGGCCGCCCATGTCTCCTCCTGGGATCTTTCTTCCTTTTAGGAATGAACGGATCCTGCAACTTCTGCATTATACACAGAAATATCCGCCATTGTTCCTCCATGGTCTTCCCTGTTAAGGTATTGCACCATTGAACTTTGGCCAGTTGCTCCCTCATAGCTCCATATTTCCCTTTATTCAACTGAAATATTGTCACTTCCGATTGTACCCACTCCCTCTCAAATTGCAGATTGAAGCTTATTGTATTATGGTCACTACTTCCCAATGGCTCCTTCACTTCGAGGTCACTGACCAATTCTGGTTCGTTACACAATACCAGATCCAGAATCGCCTTATCCCTGGTCGGCTCCAGCACCATCTGCTCTAAAAATCCATCTCTGAGTCACTCCACAAAGTCTCTTTCTTGAGGCCCGATACCATCCTGACTCTCCCAGTCTACCTGCATGGTAAAATCCCCCATAAAAACTGTAATAACATCTTTGCGACAAGCCAATTTCAGCTCCTGATTCAACTTACATCCGACATCCAGACTACTATTTGGGGGCATGTAGATGACTCCCATGAGGGTCTTTTTACCCTTAGTGTTTCGAAGCTCTATCCACACTGACTGTTCATCCCCTGACTCTAGGTCCCCCCGCGCAAGGGACTGAATATCCTCCCTTACCAACAAGGCCACCCCACCCCCTCTGCCCGTCAGTCTGTCCTTACGATAGCACGTGTAGCCTTGAATATTCATTTCCCAGGCCCTGTCCTCATGAAGCCAAGTCTCAGGTATCCCCACAATATCGTATCTGCCAATTTCCAAAAGAGCCTCAAGCTCATCCACCTTGTGTCTAATGCTTCGTGCATTCATATATAGAATTTTTAATTTGTTACTGCTCTCACCCTTCCCCTCAACCCTTATTTCACTCAACTTTACAGCATGATGCCTTTTCCAGTTTTCTGCCTCCTTGATACAGTTGTCTTTCTTGACTTCTCTTGTTCTAACTACCCCTTCAATTTCCTTTTTCAACATCCAGCTTGTCCCCTCCCCCTCCCCCCCCCCCCCCCCCCCCCCCGCTACTTAGTTGGCACCAATCTTGGAAGAACTGTGAAGTCGATGGAGGACAGTGTGCAACTCAAACAGGACAGTCACACGTTGGTGTAGTTTTTGGGCAGATGGGGATCACTGTGGAGCAGTGTGAGGTGATGCACTTTAGGAGAAAGGACAATGAAAGACAATATAAAACAGACACGTTTATAACGGGGTGCAGGAGCAGAGGGCCCTGGGTGTATATGAGCACAGGTTATTGAAGATATCAGGACAGGTGGGGAGAGCAGTAACTATCACAGATTAGTTTCAGTATCTGAGCTGTTTACAGGAGGTGGTGTAGGAGGGAGTCTCGGTGCTCCCTTCCTGGGAGGTGGTGGTAACGATGTGTAGTGAGCCCACTGTCCTGTCCACCGAGACGGTGGGGATTCTATTTGTACCAGCTCGGCACAAAAGTGAGATGGCATCAGGGCCACAGCTTCTAAGTTGTGCCGGGGGGAAACGGAGCTGCCAGTGGGTTTAAAATAAAATTGCCCTTCACTGAATATTGCTCCTTACTTGGTCGGTGGCACGTGGATGTGTCAGAATCGCTACACGAGGCGTCCCGGTCCTCTCCGGCTCGTGCCAGGGTCCTCCCGACATGGCGGGGGGAGGGGGTGAGGGAACGGATCACCGGGCACTCCACCACCCGGCTTGGCCATTTCTCTCTTATTCCAGGCTGTTTCTCCTGGTATTGGAGAAAGGGAGGGAGAACGGGTGGGAATGGGTGGCCCTGCTGTTAGTGCTGGTGCAGGTGGGGGTGGGAGGAGATATGGTGTAGTGTCCGGGGGGAGTCAGTCCACAGTATTGTATCCACGCAGTGTTATTAGTTTAGGGGGGAGTAAAGTGGAGGGCGGAAGAGAGAGTGAAAGGGAGAGAAGGTGCTACATGCAGCAGTGAGTGTTGGAGCATGAGCCTTGTTCAGTGGAAGGTGCTATAACGGATATACAGTCTGTGTGAGGGAGCAGAGAGAATACGGTGACCCTATTCCTGCCAGAACGGGGAAGATTATTGATGCTTGTCCTGTATTGCTGGACATTTCTTCAGACCGCAGTTACTGCACTGAGCTGGGTGGTGAGCTCAGACCATGCTCAGTTGGTCAGGTGGTTTGGCCACCTCTGGCAAGAGAATGGCCCCCCTCTGTACTAGCCCATCCACCAGGACCTTCGTGCCCCTGACGACAAACCATGGTGTAACTGTCCCTTATCTGCCATGCTTGGAGTAAACTGTGCAGGGCAGCTCCTAATGGAGAAAGCTCAACAGTGTGTGCAGTGTCCTTTTAAAGAAGGCACCAGTGCCTGGGATCACGGAATATCCAGGGGTACCCGGGCGATGTTGAGTACCTCCAGCCATGATGGGTGGGAGAATCGGGCTGGCATTGAATAAGAGGGACACCATGGGGTAGGGTGGGCAATTAATGAGGTGAGTTCAATAAGATACTACCAGGAAACTAGCTCAGCCTCATGCGGACAATCCCTTTGTCACACTCAATGAAAATGTCACTGTGACAAGTAATTGTTAGAATCTACCCAATGAGTCATAGATTCTGTTGAAACCACTCCGATTTACAAAGCTGTCGAACAAATTCTCCTCCAAAACTCTAGATCATCTCACCTTACATCAATACCCCTTTTTCCCATCTTTCCTGGGAAGACTGGATCATGTTACAGGATGCTATCGAAGTTTCTACATTTCAGCATTCTGAAACCCGAAAACACATCATTCAAAGACACTGTCTCTCAGTCGCCCCCTCTCTGTCTATTTCACAAACTCCTCCCATCCGGTGATATTTAAACTGATTCCCCCGCCATCTCTCTCTGGCAGTGATGTTCATACCCACAGCACCGCCTTGTCATGGGACAATGGAGATATGGAGCTGTAAATGGGTGGGAGCTGTACATACTTTCACTTCCAGCATGGACTGCAAGTTTCCTCACGCTGGGCAGTGATCTAAGACAGTGTTACTGGACAATGCACTGGGGGGATGTACAAAGTCCTACATGTTGGGAGTGCAACTGCTCCTGGTTTACAGATCAATACACTGGGGTGCTGTACACCGTCCTACATGCTGGGAGGGTAACTGCTCCTGATTTGCAGATTAATTTACGGGTGATCCCTGAACAAGTCGCTGTGCTGGTCAGACTATCTGGTTGATGTTTATAGATAATGTAATGATGTGGTCAGTGCAGCTCCCAGTGCTGGATGGATATGTAGCCTGTGCACAGTATATCATGTTGGTTGGGTGGATGGGGGGAAAGGTGATGAACAGGTCAAGGAGGACCCCGGAACGTTCTGTCCCCGACATTCTATAACTGACATTCCCCAGAACGTTCTATCCCTGACATACTAGAATTGACATTCCCCAGAAGGTTCTGTCCCCAGCATTCTATAACTGACATTCCCCGGAATATTCTGCCCCAACATTTTATAACTGACATTCCCTGGAACGTTCTGCCCCAACATTCTATAACTGACATTCCCTGGAACGTTCTGTACCCAACATTCTATAACTAACATTCCCCGGAGAGTTCTGTCCCTGACATGGTTTGTGAACGGCCGGACGTCAGTGAATTGAACAAACGATAAGATAACGAGGGAAGAGATCGCGTTCCAGGGAGAAGGAGACGCTGTTCCGAAAGCCCCTCAGGCAGTTAAAAGGGTGAATGCGTTTTCCCTGCGTTTACATTTCTTCACGACACAGGATCCACCACAATTTAGACCAAAACACAAATTTCCAAACTCCGTTTGTCTTCAGGAAACTGGGAGATAATCCTTCAGGACACCAACGTTTCCACCCTCCGTATTAGGAACTGGGAAGGAGTGACCTGTGTGTGCTCTTGAGTGAGTGGGACTGTTCTAGAAAACATCAATCCTTATGGATGTGTCTCTGTGTGTTTGGGGAGGGAGGGTTTCTTGTGGTTTATGTCACATTTTTGTCTGTAATTCAGACCTTCCCATTTGTTATTCCAGCTCCAATTATTTTAATAAATCCCTGAATACAGTGACACATTCGAAAATCTCACTGGGTGCCCAATCAACCGGGTCCCTTTGCCTCCAGGCTGATGGATAATAGGTTTGTTTTCCTTCCTTACAGTTAACGTAGTGACCATCTACGTCCTGCTTTATAAAGATTGTGGATTGTCTCCATGTGTCAGACGTTACCTTGGGGCCATGGCAGCGGCGGATCTACTAGTCATTATCCTTGATCTGATCCTGAGACACATTCCCATTGTTTATTGGGAACAGTTTTATTTCCTGAGTGTCTCCGTCCCCGTGTGTAATATCCACGCCGTCCTGCTTTATGCAGCCACTGACTGCTCTGTCTGGTTAACCGTCACTTTCACCTTTGATCGGTTTGTGGCCATTTGTTGCCAGAAGCTGAAAAGTAAATATTGCAAGGAGAAAACGGCGCCTGTGGTTCTGGGAGCAGTGACTGTGCTGAGCTGTTTAAAGAACATTTTCTGGTATTTTATGCTCACGGCTCGGTATTGGCTGGTGAACGAGCCCTGGTTTTGTGAGGTAACAGCCGCTGTTAAATTCTCCAGTTTCTGGGTCACAATCGAGTTCCTCCACCACATTCTAACCCCGTGTGTCCCATTTCTGCTGATTCTGCTGCTCAATGTTCTCACCGTCAGACACATTTTAGTGACCAGCAGAGCCCGCAGGAGACTCCGTGCCTACACCAATGGGGACCCTCAGTCTGACACTGAAATGAGAAACCGAAAAAAATCCATAATTTTACTGTTTGTGATCTCCGCCAATTTCATCCTGTTATGGTCAACGTTAACTGTGTTTTCAATATGGGGCAGGATGTGGCTTATTGGGTATCAGTCTGTGTATCTCCATGACTTTGTGCACGAATTGGGCTTCATGCTGCAGCTCCTCAGTTGCTGCACAAACACCGCAATTTATGCCGTGACCCAGACTAAGTTCAGGCAGCAGCTGGAGAATGTGCTGAAATATCCCTTCACCCAAATCCATCCATCCATCAAATTCCCTCATTAATCAATCCATCCAGGATTTTCTCATTTCAGTTCAGTGTTTCCGCGACGGAACAGCCTGCCGCTATGGTAACAGACTGAGGGTAGCGCTGTTTTGTCCATCCTTATCCCTCAGGAGGGTAACAGGGAAACATTTCAATGTTTCTCACAACTCAGGGGCCAGTGAGAAAAGGCTCCATCCCACTGACTGTATCCATCACTTCCATTTGTCAACAATAAAAATGTTGATTAAAGCATGCCGAGCAGCAGAGTGACCGATGTTGTGTGTCTTTGTGTTGGAGAAGCTGAGTTGGAGAGAGACTGACTTCGCCCCAAGTCCTGGTCCTCAGGGAAGGGGAGGGCACTGTGCCCTGAGCTCAGGAGCTGGGTTTAACTCCCTTTGTTCCCCCCCACTCCAACCTGGACTCCCCATTTCCTCTCCCCTACTCTTTCTCATCACTTCTCTCCCTATCTCTCTTTTTTGCACACTGTCTCTTTCTCACCACCTCTTCCTTTCACTCTCTCTCGATCCCTCTCTCTCTCTCACTTCCAGCCTCAGTTTCTCCACCTGCCTCCACTCATCCCTCTCGCCCTCACCTTTACTCTCTCTCTCTCTCCTGTCGTCTCTGTCTCCTACCCGCAATTCAGTCTCTACCCCATCTCCCCTCTTCCCATTTTCCACATCTCTCTATCATCACAACCCCACCCCCCACATTCAGCCTCAGCACCAACCCCCAGTCTCTGGGTCAAACGGAGAGGGAAGGACGAGGGAGACAGCGTGTGTCAGAGAGAGGAAGGGCGGGACAGGAGGGAGAGAGATTCAGTCAGAGAGAAACGGAGGGAGGTGGGGAGAAAGAGACACCGAGAAAGGGTGATCGAGAGTGAGAGAACAGGGAGAGAGACTGAAGGAGCAGGGAGAGAAAGCAGGGGGCAAGAGAGAGATAGGGGAAGGAGGGGTAGAGAGAGAGACAGGGGAGGAGATAATGAGAGACAAGCGAGAGAGAGAGATATAGACAGAGAAGTGCGAGGAAGGGACGGGAGAGAAAGGGGGCAAGTCTTAAAGAGAGAGGGACAAGGAGAGAGAAACTGGACGAGAGAGATGGGCAGGCGAGAGAGAGAGAGAGAGAAGAGGAGAGACGGAAGAGAGAGCGAGAATGAGGGGTGAGAGAGTGTGGAGGCGAGAGAGAGAAGCGGGGTGAGAGATAGAGGAAGGGGCAAAAAAGCTTGATGTCGAGAGAGATAGAGGCAGCAAGAGAGAGAGAGGGTCGAGAGAGAGAGAGGGGGTCGAGAGAGAGGGACAAGGAAGAAGGCGAGAGAGCGTGAGAGAGAGCTTGAGGGCGAGAGAGAGTGTGCAAGAGAGAGTTAGAGTGGGTGAGAGAGTGATGAGGTGAGTGAGAGAGAGAAAGACGGGACGAGAGAGACATAGATGTGAGAGAGAGGCAGTGAGAGAGAGGAGGGCAAGAGAGAGAGAAGGAGGGGCAAGGAGAGAGGGGGTAAGAGAAAAAAGAAGCGAGAGAGAGGTGTTTAGAGAGCAACAAAGAGAGAAGGGCAAGATAAATTGAGGGGGGACGAGAGGGAGAGCACAGGGGCGAGACAGAGGGATAGGGAGCAAGAAAGAGAGAAACAGGGTTCGAGAGAGAGAGAGAATAATGGGACAGAATGAAGTCGGCGAGAGCAAGATAGAGAGAGAGAGTTAGGTTCAGAGACATGCGTGTGTGAAAGAGAGAGAGATGGGGAGAGAGAGAGACAGGACGAGTGAGAGAGAGAGAGATGGAGCGACGGTGAGAGAGAGGAAAGAGAGAGGAAGAGTAAGAAGGAGAGATAGTTGCGAGAGGGTTGTCGAGAGAAGGTGACGAGGGCTGCAGTGGAAAAGAGAGGATGAGAGTGAGGAAGCGAAAGAGTGGGGCGAGAGCGAGGTGGTGAGAGAGGGAGATAGCGAGAGAGTGACATACGAGAAGAGAGAGAGAAGCATAGACAGAGAGCAAGCAGTAGAGAGAGGGAGAGAGAGGGTGAGAGAGAAAGGATGAAGAGAGAGAGAGGGAGAGAGCGAAAAAAAGAGGGTGAGAGAGAAAGATTGAGACAGACAGGAGCTGAGCAAAACAGAGAGAGAGGAGAGAGGGTCGGAGTCGAGAGAGGGGGCAAGAGGGAGGGGGATGGCGGCAAGAGAGAGAGAGACAAGGGGCGAGAACAAGAGAGAGACGGGGAGAGAGAGGGAGATGAGGCGGCAGTGACTTGATAGAGAGTGTGAGTGAGCAAGGTGGGATTGGTGCAGAGAGAGAGTGAAATGGAGAGGAAGAGAGAGAGAGAGACACACACACACACACAAAGACAGAGGGACGAGATGGTGGGGACAGAGCGACAGAACGAGGGTGGGCGAGAGAGAGAGTATGTGCACGGAGAGTGCATGAGCAGGGAGAGATAGGGTGAGTGAGAGAGAGGGCGGCAAGAGAGCGAGGGAGCGAGAGAGACACAGGACGAGAGAGTGTGGAGAGAGAGAGGTGGAAGAGAGAGAAGGGGGTGAGAGAGGGGAGAGGGAGTGGGAGAGAGGGGGTTGAGATAGGGGCGGTGTTGAATGGGGTTGGAGAGGGGGCAGTGTTGTATTGGGTTGGGGCAAGGGGGCGATGTTGGAGGTGGGGTGGTGACGGAGGGGGTTGGGGGAGGGGGCGGTGTTGGAGAGTGTTGGCTGTGGGGGCGGTGTAGGGGAGGGGCCATATTGGACAGCATTGGAGGAAGGGGGTGGTGTCAGACGGGGTTGGGGTAAGGGATGGTGTCAGACGGGGTTAGATAGGGGGTGGTGTTGAATGAGGGGCGGTGTCGGATGGAGTTGGGAAGGGGAGGAGTTGGGGGATGGGGTGGTGTTGGACGGGTTTGGTGGGGCGGTGTTGGGGATTTGGGGAGGGGATGATGCTGGACGGCGGTGAGGGTCAGGCTGGGGGCAGTGCATCAACGGTGGTGAGGGTCAGGCAGGGGGCGATGTGTGAACGGTGGTGAGGGTCAGTCTGGGGGCTGTGTTTGGACGGCGGTGAGGGTTAAGCTGGGGGCGATATTTGGACGGCAGGGAGGGTCAGGCCAGGGCTGTGTTGGATAGCGATGATGGTCAGGCGTGGGGTACTGAGGGTCAAAATGTGTGCGGTGAGTGGATGGTGGTGAGGGCAAGGCTGGGGGCAGTGTATGGGTGGTGGTGAGGGTCAGGCTGGGGGCTGTGTTTGGACAGTGGTGCGGGTCAGGCTGGCGGCGTTGTGTGGACGGCGGTGCGGGTCAGGCAAGGGCAGGTGTTGGAGGGTGGTGAGGGTCAAGCTGGGGCGTTGTGTGTACAGCAGTGAAGGTCAGGCTGGGGGCGTTGTATGGAAGGCGTGAGGGTCAGGATGGGGGTGGTGTTGTATGGGGGTGAGGGTAAAGCTGGGAGTTGTGAGTGGATGGTGGCGGCGGTAAGGCTGGGGGCGGTGTGTGTGGACAGTGGTGAGGGTCAGGCTGAGGGCGGTGTGTGGACAGTGGTGAGGATCAGGCTGGGGATGGTTTGTGAACGGCGGTGAGGGCAAGGATGGTGGCATTTTGGGGATGGCAGTGAGTGTCAGGTTGGGGGCGGTGTTGGATGGCAGTAAGGGTCAAGCTGGGGGCGTTGAGTGGATGGTGGTGAGGGTCAGACTGGGGGCGTTGTGTGGACGGCAGGGAGGGTCAGGCTGAGGTCATTGGATGGCGGTGCGGGTCTGGCTGGGGGCAGTGTGTGGATGGCGGTGCGGGTCAGGCTGGGGGCGGTGTGTGGACGGCAGTGAGGGTCAGGCTGGGGGCAGTGTGTGGGCGGCGGTGAGCGTCAGGCTAAGGGTGGTGTGTGGACCGTGGTGAGGGTCATGCTGGGGGCATTGTCTGGATGGCGGTAAGGGTCAGGCTGGGGGCAATATGTGGATGGCGGTGAGGGTTAGGCTGGGGGCGCTGTGTGTGAACAATGGTGAGGGTCAGGCTGGGGGCGGTGCATGGACGGTGGTGAGGGTCAGGCTGAGGGCAGTGTGTGGGCAGCGTTGCGGGTCTGGTTCGGGGCAGTGTGTGAACGACAGTGGGAGTTAGGCTGGGAGTGTTGTGTTCATGGTGATGGGAGTCAGTCTGGGGTCGTTTTCTGGATGGCGGTGAGGGTCCGCCTGGGCCTGGTGTGTGGACGGTGGTGAGGGTCAGGCTGGGGCGGTGTTGGATTCCAGTGAGGGTCAAGCTGGGGGTGGTGGGTGGGCGGCCGTGAGCGTCAGGCTTGGTGCAGTGTGTGGACAGTGGTGAGAGTCAGACTGGGGGCGTTGTGTGGATGGTGGTGAGGCTCAGGCTGTGGGTGGTGTGTGGACAGCGTGAGGGACAGGCTGGGGGCAGTGTGTTGTCTGCGGTGAGGGGCATGCTGCGGGCTATGTGACGATGGCAGTGAGGGTCAGGTTGGGGCGCAGTGTGTGGGGAGCATTGAGGGTCAGATTTGGAACCGTGTGTGAACGGCAGTGTTGGTAAGGCTGGGGGCGATGTTGGACGGCAGTGAGGGCTTGGCTAGGGGCGGTATTGGACTGTAGTGAGGGTCAGTCTGGGGACGGTATGTGGAAGGCCTTTGTGGCTCAGGTTGGGGCGGTGTGTGGATGGTGGTGAGGGTCAGGCAGGGGGCGGTGTGTGGACGACGTTGAGGGTGAGTTTGGGGATGGTGTGTGAACAGCAGTGGGGGTCAGGCTGGGTGAGCTGCGTGGACAGTGGTGGGGGTTAGTCGGAGGGCGGTGTGTAGACGGTGGTTAGGATCAGGCTGGGGGAGGTGTGTGAACGGCAGTGAGTGTCAGTCTGGGGGCGATGTGCGCTCAGGCTTGGGGTGGTGTTTGGCCGGCAATCAGGGCCGGGCTAGGGGTGGTATTAGACTGTGGTGAGGGACGGGCTGAGTGCCAAGATAGATGGTGGTGGGTGTCAGGCTGGGGGCGGTGTGTGGATGGGCAGTGAGGTTCATGCTCAGGGTGGTGTTTGAAAGCAGTGAGGGTCAGGGTGGGGGCGGTGAGTGGATGGCGGTGAGGGCCAGGCTGGGGGTGGGATGTGGACGGCGGTGACGGCAAGGCTGGGGGCAGTGTGTGGGTGGTGGTGAGAGTCAGGCTAGGGAGTGTGTGGAACGGTGGTGAAGGTCAGGCTGGGGGCAGTGAGGGTCAGACTGGGGGTATTTTTGGGAGGCACTGAGGATCATGCTGGGGCATTGTTTGGACAGCAGTGAGGGTCATGATGGGACGGTGTTGGACGGCCGTGAGAGTCAGGCTGGGGGCATCGTGTGGACGGCGGTGAGTGTCAGGCTGGGGGGTGTGTTTGGATGGCGATGAGGGTCAGGCAGGGGGTGGTGTGTGGAGGGAGGTGAAGGTCAGGCTGGGGACGTTGTATGGATGGCAGTGGGTTCAGGCAGGGGGCAGTTTTGGATGGTGGTGAGGGTCAGGCTGGGGGCGGTGTGTAGACTGTTGTGAGGGTCAGGATGGGGGTGCAGTTGAATGGTCGTGAGGGTCAAGCTGGGGGCTGTGAGTGGACAACGGTGATGGTCAGGCTGGGGGCGGTGTGTGGATGGCAGTGAGGGCCATGCTGGGGGTGCTGTGTGGGCGGAGGTGAAGGTCAGGCTGGGGGCGGTGTGTTGACAGCAGTGAGGGTCAGACTGAGGGCGGTTTGTGGACAGTGGGTCAGCATGTGGGCATATTGGGGACGGCAGTGAAGGTCAGGCGAAGGCGATGTTTAGACAGTGGTGAGATTCAGGCTGGGTGCGGTGTATGGACGGCAGTGAGGGCCATGCTGAGGGCGGTTTTTGGACGGAGGTGAAGGTCAGGATGGGGGCGGTGCGTGGACGGCGGTGAGGGTCAGGTTGGGGGTGTTGTGTGGACAGTCGTGAGGATCAGGATGGGGCGTTGAGTGGATGGCAGTGAGGGTCAAGTTGGAGGCTTGTGTGGACAGTGGTTAGGGTCAGGCTGGGGGGTGTGGGCAGCGTTTAGGTTGTGGTTCGGGGCAGAGTGTGAACGGCAGTGGTGGGTTCAGATGGGTGTGGTGTGTGGATGGTGCTGGGGGTCAGTCTGGGAGTGTTGCATGGATGGCAGAAAGCGTTAGGCTGGGGGCGGTGTGTGAATGTCGTTGAGGGTCAGGCTGGGGTCATTGTCCAGACGGCGGTGAGGATCTGACTGGGGGCAGTGTGTGGACAGTGGTAAGGGTCAGGTTGGGGGCAGTGTTGGATGGCAGTGAGGGTCAAGCTGGGGGTGACGTGTGGACTGCCGTGAGGGACAGGCTTGGTGCGGTGTGTGGACTGCAGTGAGGGTCAGGCTGGGGGCGTTGTGTGGATGGCGGAGAGGCACAGGCTTGGAGTGGTGTGTGGATGGCAGCATGGCACAGGCTGATTGTGTTGCATGGATGGCGGTGAGGGTCAGGCTGGGGGCATTGTGTGGACAGCATTGAGGGTCAGGCTGAGGGCGTTGTGTGGACGGCAGTGATGTGCGTGGATGGCAGTGAGGGTCAGATTGTGGGTGGTGTGTAGACGGCAGTGAGGGTCAGGCTGTGGGTGGTGTGTGGACGGTGGTGAGGGTCAGGCTGGTGCGTTCTGTGGACGGCGGTGAGGGTAAGATTGGTGGCAGTGTTGGATGGCAGTGAGGTTCAAGATGGGGGCGGTGAGTGGACGGTGGTGTGGGACATGCTGGGTGCGTTGTGAGGACGGCGGTGAGGGTCTGGCTGGGGCAGTGTGTGGATGGTGGAGAGGGTCAGGATGGGGGCGGTGTGTGGATGGCAGTGAGGGTCAGGTTGGGGGCATTGTGGGGATGGTGGTGAGGGTCAGATTGTGGGTGGTGTGTAGACGGCAGTGAGGGTCAGGCTGTGGGTGGTGTGCAGACGGTGGTGAGGGTCAGGCTGGTGTGTTCTGTGGACGGCGGTGAGGGTAAGATTGGTGGCAGTGTTGGATGTCAGTGAGGTTCAAGATGGAGGCGGTGAGTGGACGGTGGTGTGGGACAGGCTGGGCGCGTTGTGAGGACGGTGGTGAGGGTCTGGCTGGGGGCAGTGTGTGGATGGTGGAGTGGGTCAGGATGGGGGCGGTGTGTGGATGTCAGTGAGGGTCAGGCTGGGGGCATTGTGGGGATGGTGGTGAGGGTCAGATTGTGGGTGGTGTGTAGACGGCAGTGAGGGTCAGGCTGTGGGTGGTGTGTGGACGGTGGTGAGGGTCAGGCTGGTGCGTTCTGTGGACGGCGGTGAGGGTAAGATTAGTGGCAGTGTTGGATGGCGGTGAGGTTCAAGATGGGGGCGGTGAGTGGACGGTGGTGTGGGACAGGCTGGGTGCGTTGTGAGGATGGTGGTGAGGGTCTGGCTGGGGGCAGTGTGTGGTCGGCGATGAGGGTCAAGCTGCTGACTGTGTATCAACGGCAGTGAGGGTCAGGCTGGGAGTTGGTGTTTGGGGAGCGTTGAGGCTGAAACTGGGGTCATGTGTGAACGATAGTGGTGGTCAGGCTGTGAGCGGTGTTGGATGGCGGTGAGGGTCAGGATAGGGGCAGTATTTTAACTGTGGTGAGGGTCAGTCTGGGGCCAGTGTGTGGATGGCCTTTGTGGGTCAGGTTGGGGTGATGATTGGATGGCGGTGAGGGTCAGGTTGGGGGCGGTGGGTGGACAGCAGTGGGTGTCAGGCTGGGTATGATGTGTGAACGGTGGTGGGGGTCAGGCTAGGGGCGGTGTGTGAATGGCAGTGGGCGTCAGTCTGGGGCGATGTGTGGATGTCAGTGTGGGTCAGGCTAGGGGTGGTGCGTAGACATTGGTGGGGTTAGTCTGGGGGCAGTGTGTGGAGGACGGTTGGGATCAGGCTGGGGGCGATGTGTGAACGGCAGTGGGTGTCAGGCTGGGTATGATGTGTGAACAGTGGTGGGGCTCTGACTAGGGGTGGTGTTTGAACAGCAGTGGGTGTCAGTCTGGGGAGATATGTGGACGTCAGTGCGGGACAGGATGGGGGCAGTGCATGGACGGCAGTCAGGGCCAGGCTAGGGGTGGTATTAGATTGTGGTGAGTGACAGGCTGGGCTCCAACATAGGTGGTGGTGGGTGTCAGTCTGGGGGCGGTGTGGAGTGGCAGTGAGGTTCATGCTGATGGCGGTGTTTGAAAGCGGTGTGGGTCGGGTGGGGGCGGTGTGTGGATGGCAGTGAGGGCCAGGCTGGGGGCGCGATCTGGATGGCGGTGACGGCAAGGCAGGGGGCAGTGTTAGGGCGGTGGTGAGGGTCAAGCTGGTGACGATGTTGAACAGTGGTGAAGGTCAGGCTGGGGGTGGTGAAGGTCAGACTGGGGGCATAGTTGGGTGGCGCTGAGGATCAAACTGGCGCGGTGTTTGGACAGCAGTGAGTGTTTGGCAGGGGGCGGTGTTGGACGGCAGTGACAGTCAGGCTGGGGGCATCGTGCGGACGGCAGTGAGGGTCAGGCTGGGGCTGTGCTAGGACAGCGATGAGGGTCAGACTAGGGGCTCTGTTTGGACGCTGGTGAGGGTCAGGCTAAGGGCTGTGCATGGAAGGCAGTGTGGGTCAAGCTGGGGGCGGTGTGTGGACGACGGTGAGGGTCAGGATGGGGGTGGCGTTAGATTGTGGTGAGGGTCAAGCTGGGGGCTGTGAGTGGACGGTGGTGACAGTCAGGCTGGGGCGGTGTGTGGATGGTGGTGAGGATCAGGCTGGGGTCAATTTGTGTGCGGCGGTGAGGGTTACCTGGGGGCAGAGTGTGGACAACGGTGAGGTTCAGGCTGTGGGCATTTTGTGGACGGTGATGAGCGTCAGGCTGGTGTCGGTTTTTGGACAGTGGTGAAATTCAGGCTGGGGGCGGTGTGTGGACAGCAGTGAGGGCCATGCTGTGGGGTGGTGTGTTGACGGAGGTGAAGGTCAGGCTGGGGGCCGTGTGTGGATGGCAGTGCAGGTCAGGCTGAGGGTGGTATGTGGTCGGTGGTGAGGGTCAGGCTGAGGGCGATGTGTGGAAGGCGGTGAGGGACAGGCTGGGGATGGTTTGTGAATGGTGGTGAGGGCCAGGCTGGGGGCGTTGTGTGGACGGCAGAGAGGGTCAGGTTGGGGCTGGTGTTGGATGGCAGTTAGGGTCAAGCTGGGGGCGTTGAGTGGACGATAGTGATGGTAGACTGGGGACAGTGTGTGGATGGCAGGGAGGGCCATGCTGGAGGCGGTGTGTGGACAGAGGTGAAGGTCAGGCTGTGGGTTTTGTGTGGACGGCGGTGAGGGTCAGGCTGGGGCATTCTGTAGACGGTGGAGAGGGTCAGATTAGGGGCGGAGTTGGTTGGCAGTGACGTTCAAGGAGGGGGCTGCGAGTGGACAGTGGTGAAGTTCAGGCTGGTTGCGTTGTGAGGATGGTGGTGGGGGTCTGGCTGTGGGCAGTGTGTGGATAGTGGAGAGGGTGCAGTGTGTGGATTGCAGTGAGGCTCTAGCTATGAATGGTGTTGGGCGGCAGTGAGCATCAGGCTGGGGGCGGTGTGTGGACATTGGTGAGTATCAGGCTGGGGCCGGCGTGATGAGGGCAGTGAGGGTAACCCTCGGGACATTGTCTCAACGGCACTGAGGGTCAAGGTGGGGATGGTGTGTGGACAGCGGTGAGGGTCAAGTTGGCGGCGGTGTTTGGACGGCAGTGAGGGTCAGGTTGGGGGCAGTGTGTGGACAGGGGTGAGGGTCAGGCTGGGGGCCGTGAGTGGATGCCAATGAGGATCAAGCTGGGGGAAGTGTTGGAAGGCAGTGAGATTCAGGCTGGGTGTGGTGTATGGGCAGCGTTGAGGGTCAGGCTAGGGGCGGCGTGTGGACTGCAGTAAGGGCCATGCTGCGGGCAGTGTGTGGACGAATGTGAAAGTCAGGCTGAGGGCTGTGTGTGGACGGCGGTAAGGGTCAGGCTGGGAGTGGTTTGTGAACGGCAGTGAGGGCCAGACTGGGGCGTTGTGTGGACGGTAGTGAGGGTCAGGTTGGGGGCGGTGTTGGATGGCAGTAAAGGTCAAGCTGGGGGCGTTGAGTGGACGGTGGTGTGGGTCAGTCTGGGGTCATTGTGTGGACGGAGGTGAGGGTCAGGCTGGGGCGTTGTGTGGACGGCGGTGAGGGTCAGAATGTGGGTGGTGTGTGGACGTCGGGGATGGTCAGGCAGGGGGTGGTGAGTGAGCGTCAGGCTGGGGTCGTTGTCTGGACGGGGTGAGGATCTGGCTGGGGTCAGTGTGTGGATGGCAGTGAGGATCAGGGTGAGGGTGGTGTGTGGACAGCAGTGAGGGTCAGGCTGGGGTTGTTGTGTGGATGGCAGTGACGATCAGCCTGGGGGCAGCATGTCGGCGGCGGTGAGCGTCAGGGTAAGGGCAGTGTGTGGACCACGGTGAGGGTCATGCTGGGGGCATTGTGTGGACGGCAGTGAGGGTCAGGCTGGGGTGCGGTGTGAACGGCAGTGAGATTTAGGCTGTGTGCAATGTGTGGGCATCATTGAGGGTCAGGCGGTGGGTGGCGTGTGGATGGCAGTGAGCGCCTGGCTGGGGATGGTGTGTGGACGGCGGTGAGCATCAGGCTGTGGGCAGTATGTGGATGGCAGTGTGGGTCAGGCTGGGGGCGGTGTGTGGGTAGCGTTGAGGGTCTGGTTTGGGGCTGTGTGTGGATGGCAGTGAGGGTCAGACTGGAGGCTGTGTGTGGATGGCAGTGAGTGTTAGGCTGGGGGTGGTGTGTTGATGGCAGCACGTGTCAGGATGGGGTCTGTGTGTGGATGGTGGTGGAGGTCAGACTTGGGGCGGTGTGTGGATGACGATGAGGATCAAATTGGGGTCGGTGTGTTGATGGCAGTGGGGGTCAGGCTGGGGCAGTGTTAGACAGCATTTAGGGTCAGGCTGGGGGTGACGTGTGGACGGGGAGAGTGTCAGTCTGGGGGTGGTGTGTAGACAGAGGTGAGACCCAGGCTAGGGGCAGTATTGGACTTTGGTGAGGGTCAGGATGGGTGCGGTGTTGGATGGTGGTGGGGATTATGCTGGGGGCAGTGTGTGGACGATGGTGAGTTTCATGCTGTGGGTGGTGTGTGGATGGCAGTTTGGGTCAGGCTTGGGGCGGTGTTTGGATGGTGGTGAGATTCAGGTTGGGTGCGGTGTGTGGGCAGCATTGAGGGTCATGCTGGGGGCAGTATGTGGACAGAAGTGAAGGTCAGGCTGGGGGCTGTGTGTGGATGGCGGTAGGGGTGAGGCTGGCGGCGGCATGTGGACAGCGGTGAGGGTCAGACTGGGGGCAGTGTGTGGATGGCAAAGAGGATCAAATTGGGGGCAGTGTGTGGATGGCAGTGAGTGTCAGGCTGGGGGCAGTGTTAGACGGCATTTAGGGTCAGTCTGGGGCTGATGTGTAGACTGTGGTGAGTGTCAGTCTGGGGGTGATGTGTAGACAGCGGTCAGACCCAGGCTAGGGGCAGTATTGGACTTTGGTGAGGGTCAGGATGAGTGCGGTGTTGGACGGTGGTGGGGGTGAGGCTGGGGCGATGTGTGAACCGTCATGAGGGCCAGGCTGGGGGCGTTGTGTGGGTGGACGGGAGGGTCAGGCTGGGGGCAGTGTACGAACTGCGGAGAGTGTCAGGCAGGTGTGGTGTGTGGACGGTTATGAGGGTCAGGTTGGGGACGGTGTGTGGATGGCGGTGAGATTCAGGCTGGGTGCGGTGTGTGGACAGCAGTGTAGGTCAGACTGGGGGCAGTGTGCGGGTGGTAGTGAGGGTCAGGGTTAGGGCGGTGTTGGATGACGATGAAGGTCAGGCTGGGGGTGGTGTGTGGATGGTGGTGAGGTTCAGGCTTGGAGCGCTGTATGAGCGGTGATGAGGGTTAGGGATCTTCCAGATCTCCACATCTCTCTAACAAACTATCCTCCAGTGATGAAAGCCCTCCCTATATTTGTATGCTCCTCCAATCCATAGAACTGTCCCAGTCTTTGCAACTTTGTCCTGCACCTTGAAACCTCCTGAATGCTGAGCACTCTTCAGGCACTGCACTTTCTCTTTTTCTGTTACTTTCCCCTGCTCTTCGAAATCCCCCTGTCTGTATGATCCCCTACAGTCTCTGCAGTGCTCCCAATTTCGAATTAACAACTGCCTCCACAACCCTCCCTACATCTTTTACTACGTCCAGTCCCTTCAGCGAATTCGCCATTTTCCATTCTAATCCACTTCGGACAATGGCTGTCAATATCTGAAGCCGACACTCTCTCTCATCTTCAAGTCTCTCTATTATCCGTTTACATCTTCAGACAACACTACTGTCTGTACCTTTCTTCGCTTCCCATTCTTACACTAACTAAAGCCGATGTATCTTAGAACTGTCCTAAATGTTTTCTTATCTCTGCTAACTGCTTCAACCCCGCCACTATCTCCATAAGCATCTACAGCCCCTAACGCCCTTCATTTCCGTTTAAACACTTCCAGTCCTGACAACACCCCAATCTATGGAGCTCCTTGAATCTTTGCTTGTTGGGTAATCCCTTGAAGTCCCTGCCGATTTCCCGATCTTCGCACCAACCCGGATCTTGGTGATTCTCCAGTTCCCATAAGACTCAATTTCAATGTCAGCTAATCCAATCCCTAAATCCAGCTGTAACCTCCTTATTCTTCTCAAATTCTTCGATCTGAATTTATTTGAACCTCAACTTCCAACTCCCCCAACCCTCCTGACCACAGGAAAATCTTTCAATTTGTGCTATCCTTCCCATTTGTGTAACTCTCTCTAACCCAGTAACCTGACATTCTCCATTGCCTTCCTATCTAGGTAGCTTTGAGAACCTAGAAGCCTTCTTATAACAGTAAATGTCTTCCGTCACTGCAACGTTCCATATCTCTGTTAGTATATAAAGTACATTTCTCCCTGAAACACCCCCTGTCTGTGCCTCTCAGATTGCCTGCCTCTCCCTACATCCATCCCTATCCCTATCTCCAGAATCTAATCCAGATCCCTCTATCTCTGTGAATTCCTCCAATCCCCAAACCCATTTGTCCCACTGACATTCTTGACCTGATGTAACTCTGTTTAGCTCTAATCTCCTCGAATCCCTGTAAGCCTCCCTATCTCTGTGACGTCTACCCAGCTGTCCAACCCCCCCCCCCCTCTACTGAGGAATGACTGCCTACATTTGCAATAAGGCAGATGGAATGATAGTGAACAGATATGACGTAGATGAAACGGCGGAATGACCATCGCTGGGAAGGTAACATTGAAGGGTTATTGGGACTTAGGCAGGACAGGCAAAAAGCCACCAAGTTGTGAAGAAAGGATGAGGTTAATGTATAAATGTGACAGT
Source organism: Chiloscyllium punctatum (assembly GCF_047496795.1). NCBI lineage: Eukaryota > Metazoa > Chordata > Chondrichthyes > Orectolobiformes > Hemiscylliidae > Chiloscyllium > Chiloscyllium punctatum. Next base: position 41,763,284 of record NC_092766.1, read on the forward strand.
CATGTGCATCTGAAGATCACAATTTGGAGTCTATTTGGATGGACCTCAGAATAAACAAGCAGCAGCAACCATGAGCAGGACTTCTTTTATCGGCAACAGGCAGTGATGGTAATGTAAATATGGTTACGTTCAGGACACTGAATATACATGCAGCAAGGGCAGGACAGAAACTGTGTGTGACAGTGGTCTCCATTCCGACTGGATAACTAATGAGTCTCAGGGCTGTAATGGATGGATTCCTGGATTGTTTACGAGATGGTTTTCCATGACATCATATCAAGGAACCACCTACAAAATTGTCTATTGTAGATCAAATATTGTGTTATAATCAATATCTAATAATCCCATTTTATGAGGGGTTTTGTGAGCAGAGACCCATAATGTTATAATGTAGATACTGATTTGAGATGTAGGAGCAGAATTAGGCCATTTGGCACAATGAGATGCTCTGCCCTTCAAACAGATCATGGCTGACCTGATGATCATCAACTCGACTTTCCTGCCTTTTCCACAAAACCCTTGTTTCCCTGATTCATTAAAATGTGATCATTTCTGCTGTAAATATTCTTAATAACCAGGCCTCGACAGCCCCCTGCAGTCAGGAATTCCCACAGAGTAACTACCCTCTGAGTGAAGACATTCCTCCGTATCTCCATCTTAAATGGGTGAGCCCTTGTTGGAATTTTCTGCCCTATGGTTACAGATTCTCAAACAATTGAAATGAACGGTAGTGACAAATATAATTATTGCAGATGAAATGAAAATTAATTGAGTTGGCTTTAATGAACAGGGGTATACAAGGTTGCAGGAGGTTACTGATCAGTTGGAAGGATATGCAGAGAAATGGCAAATTGAATTTAATCTGGACAAGTGTGAGATGATGTCAAAGTCAAGAAGAACGTTAGGATACTGAGGGACATTGATATACAGAAGGATCTTGGTGCAAGTCAGTAACACCCTGAAAATAGCAAAAGAAGTGTTTCAGATGGGAACAAAAGAAAAGGGAACATGGCCTTCATCGGTCACACCGTTTTGAACAGTGGTTTGCATCTGATGTTGTAATTGTATAAAATTTCTGTTTGGCCACATTTGGAGTACTGTGCGCAATTTTCATCTTCACATAATAGGAAGGATGTAGAGGCTTTGGAGAGGGTACAAACGGAGTCTATCAGCATGTTACCTGTGTTACGTTTTTAAGGGTGTATTAGGTGTTAATAGGAAATTAAACAAAGTTGGATTGCTTTGTGAGAGTATCAGAGGCTGACAGGTGACCAGGTACAGGAACGTAACGTTAGGAGAGGGATAGATAATGTGGACAGTCAGAATCTCTTTTCCAATGTGTAAGTTTCAAATACTAGAGTGCAGAGTTTTAAGGTGAGAAAGAGAAAGTTTAAATGAGGTACGTGAGGCAAGTTTTGTTTTACAGAGAGTGGAAGTTGCCAAGCGAGGACATAGAAACAGAAAAGTGAGTAAAGTTTTGAAGTGGCATTTAGACAGATAGATGAACGGGCAGAGAATAGAGGGATATGGACCATGTACATACAGATGGGATGAGTTGAAAATGACATCAAGGTGGGCTGAAGGGCCTATTGCTGCACTGTTCTATTTTCTAACTTCCTACCATTTAACCGATCAAAACACTTCAAAATCTTGCATGTTTTATTCAGTTTCTCTCTCAATTGTCTCAACTTCAGGGGGATCATTCACAATCTATTCCACCTCTTCTCATTATAAAATCCCTCCATTTCCAACATCAGCTGAGTGAAACTTCTCTGGTCTGCCTCTGATACAAGGATATCTTTCCTTTTGGGCACTCATATTGTTCATAATATTCGAGGTATAGTTTGACTTGTACCTTGCATCGTTTTAGTAAGACCTCCCTATATTTAGACTCCAGTCCCTTTGTAATAAATGGCAGCCTTTGATTTGCCTTCTCTCTTACTTGATGACCTTGTAAGCTACTTTTTTCAGATTGATAAACAAGAACTTCCGCAACCCTTTATGATTCCATTCTAAAAACGAATACTGTTAGCCTGACAGTAAGTCAGGAGCATGCTGAAATGAGTGAGAAACGACATATCAATAAAAAATAACTGGACCCTTAGAAACACGTTTTATACAAGAGAATTTGTTTTTGAGCCTGTTGGATTTTATTTGTTGGTGTGAATATAAATGGCAGAATAAAAAAGCGTGTGGCGGGGGTGTTGGTACGGAGGGTATGGTGCATTTGAATTTTCAGAAGCCTTTGTGCAAGTTCCAATAAGGGCTAAAAAAAAAACTTGGTAGAGAATAGGGTCCCTTAAATATCAATAAGGTCACCCATGTGCGAAACCCGAGGAGATGAGTAAGATCTTAAACAAAAAAAAAATTATTGTCATTATTTACTGTGGAGAAAGACATGGAAGCTCAGAAACCTTGGGAAATAAATTGCTATGTCTTGGGAGCAATCGTCAACAGAGAAGGGAAATTGCTGGAATATTAAAACAAGTAAAGGTATATCAATTCTCAGTAGCTCATTCGGTCAATCCGAGGATATTGTGGGAAGCTAGGGAAGAGATTGCAGTGTCCCTACCAGAGATATTTATATTATCAACAGAGACATTGAGGTGTCGGAAACTGGAGGGCGGCTAATGCTGTTCCATCACTGAAGGGCTGCAGGGAAAAGCCAGGAAATTACAGCCCCGTGAGCCCACTACTGGGGAAGTTGTTGGATGGGATTCTGAGAGAAAGGAGTTACGTATCTTTGGAATGGAAAGGGCTGACGAGAGACAGTTAGCATGGCTTTGTGAGTGGAAAACCGTGTTTCACAAACCGGATTGACTCTTCGAAGAGGTGGCCAAGAGAGAGATGAAGGCAGAGCAATCAATGAAGTCTACATGGTTTTCAGCAAAGCATTTGACATAATTACAAGCGATGTAGAACATCTAAGGAACAGGAGAATCGACGTTTCGGGCATAAGCGCTTCTACAGGAAGGGCTTATGCCCGAAACGTCGATTCTCCTGTTCCTTGGATGCTGCCTGACCTGCCGCACTTTTCCAGCAACACATTTTCAGCTTTGATCTCCAGCATCTGCAGTCCTCACTTTCTCCATGTAGAACATCTAGTCAAAGAGGAAGAACAACGCTCACATAAGGTTGAGGACGCAAGGATCGTTAGACCTCTATAGGGTTACATGTGAGTGGCACGTTGGCTCAGTGGTTAGCACAGCTGCCGTATAGCACCAGGGACCTGATTTCGATTCCAGTCCGGGGCGACTGTCTGTGTGGAGTTTACACAATCTCCCCAGGTCTGCGTGGGGCTCCTCCAGGTGATCCAGTTTCCACTCACCGCCAAACATGTGCAGATTAGGTGAATCAGCCATGGTGAATTAGCCATAGTGTTCAGGGATGTGCAGGATTGACACGTTAGTTAGGGTAAATGAAGAGTAATAGGGTGGTGGAATGGTTTTGGGCAGGATTTTCTTCGGGGGTACGTATGGAGTTGTTGGGTCAAATGGCCTGTTTCCAAACTCTGGGGTCTCACTGGAGGTAGCCAGGAAGGAACTGAAGAATGGACTTACGACAGCTAGAATGGGACATGAGAAAGCTTTGTTGGGAAGGATTAAGGAAAACCGTAAGGCATTCTCCACTTATGTGAGGAACAAGAGGATGGTCAAACTGAGGGTAGGGCCGGTCAGGGATAGTGGAGGGAACATGTGCCTGGAGTCATAGGAGGTAGCGGTGTAGGGGGTAGTGAAATTTTTAAACAGTTAGCTGCCTTTTAGTCTTTTCTACCTTATAGTAAACACAAGCAGACACTCGAAACTGTTGCCGGACCTCCCCCATGTTTATATGAATGGAACGGTTGTAACAGCTTTCCTCGATAGTTGAGATACCGCCCTTAACCACAGTTGTACAGCATCATCCATATAAGGAAAGAACGGGAAGCTCGAACACTGATTGGCCAAGTGAATGATAAAATAATCGCAGGCACCAGAACCCAAATAAGGAAAACAGTGGGGAATCCGAGCACTCGTTGGTCAAGACAGCAGTAGGAGACCCAGCCCACATATACATGTATATAATGCGTGGAGATTGCAATGCTTGTGTGTGTGTACCTTTGGGAACAACACCCGACTTTGCAAAGTTGAATGAAAAAGTTTTGGAGAGACTCCTCCGTGTCTTTGTTCCTGGGAAGGGAAATAAAAGTGCCGTAGATAGGGCCGGACAGCCACTTATCTCGCACAATTGGGGGCTCGTCCAGGATGAAATAATTATTGCCGGGGGGGACAGTCTCTTCGGCTCACGAATCAAGCCTGATTACAACAAAGACGCGTCTAGTATATATTTATACTTCTCACTGATCAGCTTGGTCCGTCGGCCGTCGGCCAAGAGAGGATGTGACCCGGCTCATTTAAAAATAATTTTGAATCCTGGAAAAGGAACACACGGACGAGTGCTGGGACGACCGGTTAGTGACTATACACGGGGGTACACACATTTAAAAAGCCAGACAACTCCGTGCACGGATCAAGGGAAGAGATTCTTTTGTTCTTCCTTGTTGGCCGCGTGGTTTTGACGGTCATCTGTGAAAACGCTTTGGGCGTTTAAGACCAGGACCGAAGATAGACCATGGGAAATCAGCCTTCTAGATTTACTAAGGAAAAGTCAGGGAATACTGCAAATGGGAAAGAAATACCCCCCGATAGTCCATTAGGTCGGAAGTTAAGTCTATGGACGGACAGTAGTAGAACGAAGGACTTAAAGAAAGAGACCATGATAAAATATTGTTGTTTTATATGGACCAAAGAACCTATCCGCGCCCCCTCGGTAGTTTGGCCCGAGTATGGGTCTGATAAAGACTCGGTGTGTCAAATCCTAAATGTATATGTTAACAGAAAACAACCGATGGCGAGAGTCCCACGCGTCTCTATCCTCTGATTCCCCAAACAGACCCGAGGAAGCCCCAGAAGTCTTGGGACATCCTCACCGACGGTTTGCCACCGTCTGCCCCGACCCCGTATATACCACCCGCGCACAACCAGGCGTCCAGCGCGGATCTCCCTCCTGCGACGGATAATTCCGAGTCCCAGCAGACTATGACCAGTGAGGAAGGGACTGCTGGGGGGGGGCACAGGAGAGGGCGCAGAACTCACCCCAGGCACTAGGAAATCAGTCCGACTCGAGATGCGGAAAGGTCGAGAAGAGGGATTGAGATCTGGGAGGAGTGACAATACTGAACAGCTGAACCCCTTACGAGAGGTGCCGTTTGGGAACGAACGGACCGGGTTCGTAGTACAACCTTTAAATTCTGGGGATATCCAGCAACTCCGTAATGAACTACCCCATCTACTGGACGACCCCATCAGTGTGGGAATACAACTGGACCAATTTCTGGGGCCCAGTCTATACACATGGGCTGAACTGCAGGCCATGATGAGAATACTATTTAATTACGATGAAATTGTTATGATCCGGAATAGTGCAATGGCCACTTGGGATAGCGAGCATCAGGACGGCCCTCAGCGTGGAGAGCAGAAGTACCCCTCAGAGGACCCCCGGTGGGATCATAACGACGCGGGGGGACGAGCCAATATGGCAGACCTCAGAAGCCTTATAATCAGGGGGATCCAAACCTGCGTGCCCAAACAGCGGAATTTAGCGAAAGCATTCGAAGTTGGACAGAAAAAGGATGAATCCCCGAGTGAGTTTTTAGACCGTTTGCGGGAGTCCATGCGAAAGTATTCAGGTTTCGACCCCGATGGGGAAATAGGCAAGGGCATGCTTAAGGTGCACTTTGTGACTAAGTCATGGCCTGACATTCAGAAGAAATTACAGAAAGTGGAGGATTGGGCTGAAAAGGATGTTGCAGAATTATTACGGGAAGCACAGAAGGTGTACGTTCAGAGGGATGTAATAAGGGAGAAACATAAGACAAAAATGATGGTGGCAGCCGTACGGGAAGCTTGTAAGTCCACTGGAATGGGGGAGGGAGGTTATGGGGTGGAAAGAGGAACGTCGAAGAAACGTTGGAGAGGGAGAGAAGCGAGATGGGGTAGAAGTGAGAGAGGAGGATCTTATGGAATTGAGCACCCTCAGAAGGCCGGATGTTACCATTGCAGAAAATGGGACACTTCAAAAGGGATTGTCCCGAGTTTAAAAGGGAAAGAGAAGGGATGTATGAAATGGAGTGTGAACAAATGGATTAGGGAAGTCAGGGGAGGATCGGAACACGGGCCTACCAAGAACCCCTGGTAAATTTACGGGTGGGCCCATTTAGACAAGATGTTACCTTCTTAGTTGACACAGGCGCCTGCAGGTCCTCAATTCCCCTCCATCCTAGGGGGGTTGGCTTCCAAGCGAAAACACTAAACATTTCAGGAGTTAAGGGTGGGGTTTTTAGTGCGAAAATATTCGAACCACAACCCTTGCGTCTGGAGGAGGAGGTGCTCCAGGTGAAACTCCTTCACCTCTCCCACCTTCCCTATGGGTTGTTGGGACGGGATTTGACAGTCACTACTCCCCACCAGGTTAGAACTATCCTGAATCAGAAGGCCGGGAGGTGGCTGACTGACTCGAGAATTCTGAAATATGAAGCCATATTGTTAGACCGAGAAGACCTCCGAATAGAAGTCGGGGGCTGCCATAACCCGGCGGACTTTCTTTGGAAAGGGGAAGGGGAGGAGGAACTGGAACACTGCTGTTCAGACATAATAGAGTACCAGAGTAAAGTGAGGGAAGATCTGAGGGATACCCCCTTACATGCAGGAAGGCGGTGGTACATTGACGGGTCCTCTCGAGTGATAGATGGGAAGAAACACAACGGTTATGCAGTCATTAGTGAGACTGGTTGGGAATTAGTGGAAAGTGGACGGCGACCGAATGCCTGGTCCGCACAAACGTGCGAATTGTACGCCTTGCACCGGGCCCTGAGGAATTTAAAGGGAATAGCCGGGACAATCTACACTGGCTCTAAGTATGCCTTTGGGGTAGTACACACCTTTGGGAAGATCTGGTAAGAAAGGGGAATGATAAATAGTAGAGGAAAGGAGTTGGTCCACGAGGAACTAGTAGCCATGATCTTGGAGGATTTGTTGCTGCCACAAGAGATTGCTGTAGTACATGTGAAAGGGCACCAGAAAGACGATAAAATAGAGACCCTGGGGAATCAATTGGCAGATGAACAGGCAAAATTGGCTGGGATGGGGAAGGAAGTAATAAACTGCCTGGTAAGGATTCCCCAGATATCCGAAATTACCGAAGTGCCCACGTTTACTGACAAAGAAGAAACTCTTCTTGCGTCTCTGGGGGGTAAAAAGGATAGGGAAGGCAAGTGGACCTTACCCGATGGCCGCCAGCTACTAAATCGACCGTTGACGCGGGACATTATTGCCCGTCTACACCAAGGGGGTCACTGGGGCGCCCAGGCACTGTGTGATGCCTTCCTGCGCCGATATGCTCACCCTGGTCTGTACACGCTAGTCAAGCAGGTCACAGGAGATTGCATAACATGTCGAAAGATTAACAAAAGGGGGCTGCGGCAGCATGCAAGACAAGGGGGTAGGAGTCCGGCCTATAGGCCGTTTGAGTATGTCCAGGTAGATTACACTGAGCTCCCCCCCATAGGTCACCTGAAGTATCTATTAGTAGTGGTAGATCACCTGACAGGATGGGTGGAAGCTTTCCCCACTACCACGGCAACGGCACCTCAGGTTAGCAAGATGCTACTCGAGCAAATCATCCCACGATTTGGGCTACCCCGCGCTATTGACTCTGAACAGGGGAGCCACTTCACCTTGACCATCCTCCAGAATGTAGTGCAAGCAATGGGGATTGACTGGGATTTGCACACCCCCTGGTGTCCCCCCTCCTCGGGCAAGGTCGAAAGAATGAACCAGACCATCAAAAAGCAGCTAACCAAACTCACTAGTGAAATCGGCCTGCCTTGGACCAAATGCCTACCCCTTGCCCGATTGCAAATTCGCACCCAGCCAAGGCGGGATTTGGGCGTCTCCCCTTTCGAAATGTTATTTGGCCTCCCGTTCCATGGGCCAAAGGGGGAACCTCCTGTATTCGAGTCTCGGGATATGTTTGTGCAAAAATATGTGGTGGCTCTGGGGTCTGCTCTATCTCGTTTACGCCAACAGGGACTTTTGGCACAGACGCCACCCCTCGAGTTTGCGGTGCACACCGTCAAGCCGGGCCAGTGGGTCCTGATTAAAAGCAGGAAGCAACGTACCCTCGAACCAACTTGGGACGGTCCCTTCCTGGTACTCTTGACTACCGAAACGGCTGTCCATACGGCCGAAAAGGGCTGGACACATTACACTCGAGTCAAGGGACCAGTGCCACAACCGACGGAGGACGAACGAACCTCTCTGACAAAGGCATCTAAGGAACAGAGACCCTGAGAATGAACTAATCGGACTTTGGCGAGTCTAAAGGAACTGTGCCCTCGGGCTACGGGTGTCGCGAAAAAATGCGGTCAATCGTATTGTTAACTTGCTATGCCATTATCCTTGGGCTGGGTCATAGTGTGCGTGTTACCCAGTTTGGCCTCCGAAAAAAAAAACAAGTAGAGGACCGTCAGTGGTTCTCCATCTCCGTGCTTGCCAACCAATCAACACAGACATTTAGCTTAGAACTATGTGGGTTGGTGCCCTGTAGGACTAAAAGTCAACTGAATCAAACTAAGCGGAATCGAGAGAGAGAAAGGGGATTCCAGGGTCAGACGTTAGTATTACAATTGCATGGTAGGGAAGGCCTAAATAGGCCTCCAGCCCCCGGGGTCCAGGCTATGGTTTCAGTTGTCCGTGATCCCATCACCCTGGACGGGATTGTGGGCAGAATCAGTGCAATCCGCTCTATTTGACCATAAAGAACTTAGAAAAGAACGGGGCGAGCCTTAATAGAAAAATACTGGGTATTAGAGTTGGGGGCCAGGGAGGATGGGGGGGATGCAGCTGTGCTGCACGTATATCACGGTCATTGAAGCTGAGTCTGGGGGCTCATCCACCACTGATGAGCAGGAAAAGATTAGAATAATTGAGGTGACGGATTTGGAAAAGACCTTTGAAATAGAAACGGGATACGGGGAGGCGAATGCCTAGATGGAATGGGTCAAATATACTGTGAGGAGCATGAAAAGGAGTGATCGCTACGCATCCACGAGTGCCCGCCCTAACCCTCAAGTGGTCCCATTCCCGCTGGGATGGGAGAAACACCCACGAGCCATGGACTGCATGATAAGGCTGTACCAGGACCGAGAGTCCTGGAACGACCCCACTTGTCGACCCTTGAGTTTGAAGTTTCCCCCCGTCAGGTCTGAGGGGGCGCCCCGCCAACCATCATTCTCAGGGGTAACGGGTACGCACCAGGCCTGCGTCTCTCGGACGGGACAACAGTGGGACGACGATGTGGGGACATTTGACAAGTGCAGCGGATCAATTCGGCTGGTCAATGAAACTACCGGGGGCGGGAATTACTCCCACATTCATGTGCCTAGGGCAGACCTCTGGTGGTACTGTGGTGGGAGGGTTCTGCGACCGACCCTGCCCCAAAGATGGACGGGCACTTGTGCAATCGTTCAATTGGCCATCCCATTCACCCTGGTATTCGAAAAACAGGAGCGACCCCGTTCTAGTGGAAGAACTGAGAGAGCTTTGGAGACCTCTTTCGATGATAACATATATTTAGATGCCATAGGGGTCCCCAGGGGTGTTCCTGACGAATACAAGGCTAGGAACCAGATAGCGGCGGGTTTTGAGTCGTCACTGTTCTGTTGGGTGACCATCAATAAGAATGTGGATTGGATTAATTATATTTACTACAATCAGCAGAGGTTCATTAATTATACCCGGGATGCAGTGAAAGGAATAGCAGAACAACTGGACGCCACTAGTAGGATGGCGTGGGAAAATAGGTTGGCCTTAGACATGATGTTGGCAGAGAAGGGGGGTGTTTGTGTCATGATAGGCACTCAGTGCTGCACTTTCATCCCCAACAACACAGCCCCTGATGGGTCCATCACCCGCGCCCTGGATGGACTCACCACATTGGCGGACGAACTGGCCGAAAACTCGGGCATCGACTCTGGCCTCACAGACTGGTTGGAAGCTTGGTTCGGTAAATGGACGGGGGTGGTCGTTCCCTTTCTTGTCTCATGTATAGTGGTGGCAGGGGTACTCACTGCCCTTGGGTGTTGCGTTATTCCCTGTGTCCGGGGATTAACTCAACGACTGATCGAAACCGCCCTTACTAAGAGGGATGTTCCCTATGGGCAGGTTGAACGAATAAATCTCGAGATGGAACAACGTGAATCCCTCTTGGGCGGGGGTAGTATTAGAGACGGGCAGTTTGATGAACAAGCTCGGGAGTTATTAAATGCCCTGGAGAAGAAACTTACGGTTGAAAAATTACAGGCCATAAGAAAAGACACGGGGGATTTGTAGGGGGTAGTGTAATTTTTAAACGGTTAGCTGCCTTTTAGTCTTTTCTACCTTATAGTAAACACAAGCAGACACTCGAAACTGTTGCCGGAACTCCCCCATGTTTATATGAATGAAATAGTTGTAACAGCTTTCCTCGATAGTTGAGAGACCGCCCTTAACCACAGTTGTACAACATCATCCATATAAGGAAAGAACGGGAAGCTCGAACACTGATTGGCCAAGTGAATAACAAAATAATCGCAGGCACCAGAACCCAAATAAGGAAAACAGTGGGGAATCCGAGCACTCGTTGGTCAAGACAGCAGTAGTAGACCCAGCCCACATATACATGTATATAATGCGTGGAGATTACTATGCTTGTGTGTGTGTACCTTTGGGAACACCACCCGACTTTGCAAAGTTGAATGAAAAAGTTTTGGACAGACTCCTCCGTGTCTTTGTTCCTGGGAAGGGAAATAAAAAGTGCCGTAGATGGGGCTGCACAGCCACTTATCTCGCACATTTGTTGCTGTATCCAAGCCCAGTCCCTACAGTTATCACTTTCTGTAACCTCCTTCTTTCTGAAGAAACATCCAGTGTCTACACCCCTCTGTATTACTGACTTCATCCAATCGCAAAAATAATCACCACAAACCTCACTATCGCAGTAAATTCTTCCAGTTCCTCCCGATCTCTGTACACCATCCTTTCCTTATCACACATTCCAAATGAAGGGCTCCGGCCCAAAGCGTCTATGTTGCTGATCCTCGGAGGCTGGAAAAGCATAGCGGATCAGGCAGCAACACACTCTTGATTCTGATCTCCAGCATCTGCAGAGCTCACCTTCTCCTGGTGGGACAGAATGGCCTACAACTGCGCCTCTTTCCTATGTTTCTGTGTAGCACTCCCTGGCTCTGTATCTCTGCCAGTCCCCACTATCCCCACTATCTGTGTAAACTACACAATCATCAATCACTGGAATTTTCTCAGACCATGGAATACTCCCCATCTATCCAATCTCTTCCAGCCTCTCCAACCCTCCCAATCTGATTCCTCCTGCAGCCCGATAACCCCACCTATCTTTGTAATTTCCTTTATCCGCTGGAACACTCCCTATCTCTGGAATATCATCTCCTATAGCATCCCTCCATTTGTGTGTTCCTCCAATCACTATGGCGGCGCCTACCCCTGCGGCGTTATCCCACACACTGAATCCACTTCCAACACTGAAACCTTCACTGTTTCTGTTACCTTCTCATGCAACCACAGACCTCCCTGTCGGTATGAGCTTCTGACGTTCATCAGTCCTCCATGTCTCTGCAATCTACACCAGCCTCCGAGCCCTCCTTACATCTGTCACCTGCTCCAGCCGCTATATCACTTCCCATCTGTCAGGCCAACTCTGTAACTGCTCCTGCAGTTATATCACTCCCCATATGTCAAGCCTACTCTGTATCTTCTTCGGTAGCTATGTCACTCCTCATCTGTCAAGTCTACTATGTAATTGCTCTGGCCGCTATATCACTAGCCATCTGTCAGGCTCACTCTGTAACTGCTCCAGCAGCTCTATCACTCCCCATCTGCCAAGTCTACTGCGTAACTGCTTCAATAACGATATCACTCCCCGTCTCTCCAACTTTGTAAATGCACCAGTGATATTACTCCCCATCTAGCAAGCCTACTCTGTAAGTACTCCAGCAGCTATATCACTCCCTATCTGTCAGACCTGCTCTGTAACTACTCCAGCAGCGATATCACTCTCCATCTGTCAGACCTGCTCTGTAACTACTCCAGCAGCTATATCACTCTCCATCTGTCAGGCGTACTCCATTCCTCACAGACTGTGGAGATCATTATCTCAATAACCTGGTCCAGGCCTTGAAAGTCTCTCTGTACTCAGAGTACTTCTCCAGCCACAGCAACAATCCACATCTCTGTTTGTTCCTCCTCTCCCTCCAGCACCTCAAACACTCTCTCTTTGTCTGACTTGGCAACTCTCCCTTTGCGTTCCGTATTTTTGTCCCAAAAATCTCCCTGTATCTGTAACTCTCCCTGTCCCTCTCCCTCTCCCTCTCTCTCTCTATCCCACCCTGTCAAAGTACGCTCCTCCAGTATCTCCATCCATCTACTCATCTCCATCACCTTCTCCAGTTCTTACCCTTCCCGTCTGTGTAAACATCACCCTCCCCTACAACCCTCCCTACCGCAGGAACCTCCTCCAGTTTGTGCAATGCTCTCTATCCGTGTAAGTGTCTCCAGGCCTTATTGCTGTTGCTGTGTCTGTAAGCTCTGCCACACTCTCCAGCCTTCCCATTGATGTAACCTCCAGAACCTCATCATCTGATATCATTCACTGCAGCCATCCGTATCTCTGTTAGTGTCTCAATTCTATTCAAAGCTCTTAGTCTCTGTAAATACTCCCTGTCTGCGTAAACTACCCCATCCTGCACTGAGAAGCCTCACTGTCCTTTTGATCACCTGTAGTCCCTTCGGATCTCCCTGTAACTTCCCTGACTCCATTGAATACAGCTCATCTCATGTTATAACTCCTTATACTCATGTTATAACTCCTTATACTCAAGTTACTCCCCATCTCTGTGATATTCTTCAATCCCTGCAATTTTCGTTCTTTTTCTCCCGACCTTCCAATCCCCCTGATCGATGGAAGGTTATTGATTCCTTGCAGCATGTTTAATACCTGAAGCAGCTTCCAATCCCTCAATGCATCCTGTCGCTATAACCTCCTCAAATACTACAGCTTTGTAACTGTCTTTGTACTATCTTCCAACATCTACAACCTTCTCGATTTCTGTAACCTCTTCCATAACAGCATTCCACATCCGTGTATAATGGATGGGAATGCTGCAAACCTGTTTTCACAGCCCTCACTAGCTCTCTGAACTCCTGCAGCCTTACAAACCTTAGTATCGGTGGCTCCTCCAATCCTTACAATTTACCCTGGCTCTGAACTGCTCCAATGCCTTCAAACCTTTCTAACTCAGTAAACGCCTGTACAGCCAATGAACATCCTTATCAGTGTATTGCTGAGGCCCTACAACCCTCCCTACCGCTCCAAATACCACCCTCCCTATCTTTGTAACTCCTTCAGGACTGATAACCCTGTACCTCTCTGTGACATTTTTCATCCCAACAACCTGTCTGATCTCTAACCACCAACAGTCACCTCAAACCACCCCAACTCTGTAACATCCTCCACTCTCTACAACCCTGCTTTTCTCTGTAAGCTTCCCGAGTGCCTACATTCGTGTTTATCTCCGGTTACAGATCCTTTCTCAGGGAAGCAATGTCTCAGTACAGATCCTGTAAGAAGACCAAAGAATCTTCGATGTATCAGTAGATTTGCCTAATTTTCTAAATTCTCATGGGTTCACATTCAACCTTCTCCAGCTTTTCTCATCAATATCCCTTCATTTTGAGGGACAGTCTGTTGAACCTTCTCTGGGCTGCCTCCAATGCAAGAACATTTCCCTCTAGATAGGGAACCAAACCTGTTCACAGTATTTTCATTGTGAGCTGACTGGAACCCTCTATAGTTATTACAAGCCTTCCCTATTGTTATTCTCCATTCCCTTTGGAGTCAATCCCAGTATTCTATTTGCCCTTTCGATGACCTGCTGATCCTGTATACCACCGTCCTGAGATTTATACACAAGAATTCCCAAGTTACTTTGTGATGTAGCTTTCTGCAGTCTATCTGAAACCAAGAGGTTACGGTAAGAATCAGGAAAGTGTTGGAATGTATGGTAAACGATATGGCAGAAATGATAACTGCACAATTCGAAAGCAGATGATTAAGCACGTCCCGTAAGCCCATCCCAATGGCACAGAGGCAGCGCGGTGGCTCAGCATTGCTGCGTCACAGCAACAGGAATCAGGCTTCGATTCCAGCCTAGGGCGTTTGGCAGTGTGGAGATCTCCCTGTGTCTGTGTGGGTTTCCTCCAGGTATCCCTGTTTCCTCCCACAGTCCAAAGATGTGCAGGTTAGGAGAGGGGGCCATGGAACATTGTCCGCACTGTCGGGTTTCTGTGATCAGATATAGAAAGATGTCACTTGGACCATCGAGTCTATTCCACTATTCGATGATGGTGGAATTGTTTCATTTACTTAGTCCCTGTAACCCTTCATCCCCTTACTCATTAAGAACCTATCTATCAGGCGAAAGTGAGGGCTGCAGATGCTGGAGGTTAGAGTTCAGAGTGTGGTGCTGGAAAAGGACAGCAGATCAGGCAGCATCCGAGGAGAAGGAGAATCAACGTTTCGGGCAAAATCCCTTCATCAGTCCTTTCCTGATGAAGGGCTTTTGCCAGAAATGTCGATTCTCCTGTTACTCGGCTGCTGCCTGCGATGCTGTTCTTTTCCAGCACAACACCCCTGACAAGAACCTATCTATCTCTGAGTTAATACACTGAATTACTTCTGATCCATAGCCCCCCCATACGCAGTGAGCTCTCCAGATTATCGCCCTCTGGCTGAATAAATTGCACCACATCTCCATTCTAAAGGGGCGTCCCTTCACTCTGAAGCTCTCTCTTTGGGCCCGAGTCTCTCCGAATTATGGAACCATCTTCCCCACGTCCACTCTATCCAGGTCCCTCAGTATTCTGTACGTTTGAATCAGAATCTGCCACCGCTGCCTAAACTTCGTCGAGTGTAGACCGAGAATCTCCAACTGCTCCTCATGTGACAAGCATTTCATCTCTGGGATCTTTCTGGGAATTCTGTTTCCCGTATCCCCTCACATCCGTTATCCAGACTGTTAATGTCCAGCATGTTCAGCGTGGTCCCAACGGTGCCCCCTGTGGAACTCCACTTGTCACTGGCTGACTCCTTTATATCTGCTCTCTGTCTTCTGACAGTGCCAGCATCTTGTTCTGAAAGCAAGATGTCTTTTCATAAACACTGCTGGCTTTGTTTTCCTGTCTGGCTGTAGACAGCAGAGTAGATAAAAAGGAGGAATGGTTTATTGGGATTTTCATAAACCTTTTAACAAGGTCCCATTGAAGCGGTGGATAAGCAAAATTGGCAGATGTGGGATTGGAGGAATGCACTGGCATGGATTGGGAATTCTTTAAAAGACGGTTAATTAAATGGAAGAAAATGGATTAGTGCTTGACATACAACTAATTTCAAATGGATTTGATGTATTTGATGGTCGGACAAAATCTAATGTTCCACATTTGTTGGTGACACAAAATTAGCTGGGAATGTGGGTTGTATGGAGGAAGCAAAGAGAACATGAACTGTCTGTGAATTTCCCTTCTTTAAAATTCAATGATGGACCATTTTCATCACTTGCTCGGCCATCATTTCCTTCCCATCTGTAATTCCGTGGTGAAGGTGGTGGTCAGTTGTCTTCCTGACCCATTGCAGTCCTTTGGGTGTAAGGACAGACACATTGCTGGGAGGATGGAACGTGACTTGGACGGCACCTTGGAAATTCTGGTGTTCCCGTGCACCTGGAGCTCCTGTTATTTTAGGGAATAGTGGTTCCGGTTTTGTGAAGGGCTGCTGAAAGCGCCTTCCTGAGTGACCTCAGTGCTGCTTGTTGATTTTTCTACAAATTCCTTCCTTCATTCATTCACAGACATATGCATTGTTGGCTGAGTCATCATTTTTTTTTATTGAAGGTTTTTTGAATTATTGAAGTTGGTGGTGAGCTGCCTTCTTGAGTGACTCCACCAGCCGTTGGAACTGTTGTTATCTGTGTCCCCTCCAGCAGGCGCTCCAACACTCCTCATATCTGTAACATATCCCACATGTGCCACTGTAACTGCGTACAGACAATTCAGCTCTCCCTTTATAGGTGTCATACTCCTCTACATAGAACTCTTATAGTTCCTCACAATATCTCACCTCCTCCATTCCCGTCTGCGCTGTTGATCTTGAAAATTGTTTAACTATTCCTGTTTAAACTTCTGATCAGCATTCAACTCTTCCATTTTAAATTTGTAACCTCTCAGTATCTGTATCCCTCCATATCACTGTTAGAACGTATAACACAGGTTCCCCTCCTTACATCTCTATGAATTACCATGGCTGGATATGTTTAATTCACACTTTTCACGCTCCTTATCCATCTCACCTCGTCTAGCCCCTACAATCCCACCATTTCGGAATGTTCCCGTTCTCTGCACCGCCTCTTGACTTGAGGGTCCTTGAATGCCACCAGTGCTCCAATGATCTATATCCCCCCAGTTATTATAAGTCTTCTAACTCTGTAACATCCAGCTGTGTCAAGTACCTTACAATGCTTCCTGGCTGTCAATTTGCATTCGTTGAAGTCTTTCTATCTCTGTAAGCAGTTCACAAAAATCCATTTAGACTCGACAAAGCTCCGTCAAAAACGAACCACCAATTCTCTATTTCCTTTGCCTTATTCAGTTCCTGCAAATCTCCCTGTATCTTCCAGTAACCTGCTTTAGACACTGCACGTCTGCCTACCTCTCCAGATAGCCTGTTCCATCCCCTCCAGCTCGCTCAATCACTGTAACACCCTCTGCCCCTTCTAATCCTCCTCTTTTTCACTGTCTTCCAGGCACAGCGACAATCCTGTGAGGGAGCAGTGCGGAATGGGTTATGATAAATCTCAGCTCACGCTTGAGGAATACAATTACCTAGGAGTCACAAAGAGAACCTGAGAGAGAGCAGCACAGAGCTGGAGATTATAAATCAGCAGCGAGGATTGAGGCCGATTGGGACTTGGAGTTGGAGAAACAGCAGAGCAGGAGGCTGAAAATCAGCACCGAGTCACAGAGGGAGTGACCGTGTGATGGAGACATTTTGAGCAGGAGCTTGAGGCTCACTCACACCTGCGCGTTAGAGGCGCCAAAGTGTGAGGAAATAAATCAGCACTGAAAATCGAGGCCTCGTCATACTGGGAGTCACAGAGACGGTGACATTCTGAGGGTGCAGAGTGGAGTGGGAGCTGGTGGATTATACGTCCCTGGGAGGCACAGAGACAGTGATGCTGTGAGGGAGCAGAGTGGATTGGGAGCTGGTGGATTACACATACCTGGGAGTCACCGAGATGGTGACCCTGTGAGATCTTCACAGAAGAAAATGAAAGTTCATTTGCTGATAACAAACCGTTACTTGCTGTAACTTGCTGCAAAATGACATTTTCTTTCATGGAATTAGGGCTGAAAGCTGAATTATCAGTAATAAGTGAAAGTCTGAATCAGTATAATAAAGAATCTCAGTCAGGTACAGACTGATAGGCGAATGCATGTGAAACGTATACCTCTGATGTTAACTTTATCCAACGTAATTCATTGACTAAACACGTTTCACCTTATGTTCTGGAAGTGCAGGTTGGTCAAATGGGAAACGTTTTCTGTTACATTGGGAAGTCATAGCCCCTGCTGGTGTCCAAAATGAACACCGGGTCATGCAGCTCAGTTAATGACTGGATATTCTGTGAGGCATCTATGATGCTGAGAGTTAGGTGGATAACACTTAAAGGGAGGGGATCACACTGCTGTCATAACGGCCTGTAAGAAGGAAGGGAATGGGTGATCAGTCAAGAGATACGGTCAGGGAATACATTATTACCCTGTGGGGGAGGGGAGGTGAGGCTCCCTCCCCGTTCAGTTTCCCAGTTTGGAAACTAATGAAGATGTGGGCTGCTCAGAGGAATGTAGTCAGAGCCATGTCTGTGGCACCACAAGCAGCCTGACTGTACAGGAGGGGTGGGAGAAGGAAGGAGGCGTGATAGTCACAGAGCAGTCAGGAAATTGAAGAAGGTGTCAGTGTTTCTGTGACTGTCAATGTTATTCCAGGATCGTGGTATCAAGAATGTCACTGTGTCCATCAAGTCTGCTCCACCATTCACATTTCACTGATCGGTTTTTTCCAGCCCGTTTTACTTCTTTCCCACTTTGATCCCATGGCAATCAAGAACTTTTCTATCTGTGTTTTAAATCTACTCAATGTCCTTGCATCCATAGCTTTCTGTGGCATTGACTTCCACAGATTCCCACTCTCTGGGTGAAGAAGATTCCCCTTATCTCTGATCTAAAAGGTTTTCCCTTTACTCGAAGGCTGTGCCCTTGGTTAGTCGTCTCTCCTGTCAATAGAAACATCTTCCCAACGTCCACTCTGTCCAAGCCATTCAGTATTCTGTAAGTTTCAATCAGACCTCCCCTTGTCCTTCTAAACTCCATCACGTATAGTGCCAGAGTCCTCAAACATTTCTCATCTGTTACGCCTTTCATTCCTGGGATTTTTCTTGTGAACTTCCTCTGGACCTGTTCCAGGTCCAATGCATCCTTCCTGACGTGTGGAGCCCAAAGTATAACATATTCAAAAATGATATAAAGGAAAGCAAAGGATGAAGTGTACAAGTATTGGTTCAGGATAGTGTTAGTTAATGAGTCTGAGATTAAGTTGATGCCTTCAAGTCCAGAATGAATTTGGCTGGATCTTTAGTAAAAAAAAACCTATAAGGTTACGCTGTAAGGAACCGTCTGTGGGCTGCCAACTTGTGAAAAGGATACAGAGCTGGCAACATGATAGTGTTGAGAAACTTGCATTATCCACATACAGGCTGGGATTGCATAGAGGAGAGCTTGCTGCAGGACGATGTGCCCACCCCAAGGAACCATGTCCTGTTGAATCTTGGAAAAGTGGTGGGGAAAGTGGATCCAGTATCAGGTGGGAATATTTTCAGGTACGATGATCATTTTATTACAATGCTCAGGATGATGGTAGAGAAGGCTGTGCATTGACTAAGTTTGAGAAAAATTAATCGACTGGGAGCTGCCTTCACTGGGGTAAGAATGTATCTGGGAAAGTATGGCCAGAACACCAAGTTGGTCAGAAAAATAAAAATTGAACAATGGGTTCCATCAATGGCTTGGGTCAGTTCGAGGAATAGTTCCTCACACTTGAAAGGCAGGGTAAGCAAACCCAACACTCCCTCGATGACAATGGAGCAAAAGGTTAAGGTGAAGAAGAACAATTGAATAGCTGTCAGATAGAGAACAATGTTGTGAACCAGGAGAAATGCTGAAGGTTTAGGGTAGAGATGGTAGAGCGGAGGGATTTATAAGGGAACGGAGCGCCAACATAAAGTTGTCACACCTCTAAGGGAGCGTGCAAAAAGATGAAGTAAGGCTGATTCCACACTTGAGAGAGGATTTATGCTGAGAAGAAGGGGAATGGCTGAGTGTGAGCTGAATACTTAATCTATGTCTTTACCAAAGTGGCCGAACCCACCCAGGCCATGGTGACAGAGGAGGAAACTCTGTCACTAGAAAAGTACAAATTGATGAGGAATATCTTTTTGGCACAGGCAACAAACGTGTTTCACGGTTTTCTCCCTCGATATGTGTAACATTAAATCATTCATTCATCCATTCATTCATGTAATAAAAGGGACTGTATCAATTTGGAAACAAAACTGACTGATGGGTAGGAAATCGAGAGGAATGGTCACTAGATTTTTAATTCAGGCTGGAGAAAGATTTTCAGTGAAGTTCTGCAGGATTCAGTTTTGGGGACCTCATTCATTTTGATATGTATGAACTATGTACATCTGGTGTGCAGGGACCCATTCAAAGCTTACAGTTGACGCAGCACTTAAAGAAATTGTAAACTGTGAGGAAAACATTATAGAGCTCTAAATTTACATCGCCAACTTCTTAGAAAGAGTAGAGACGTGATTGATGAAGTTTGGCATATTGAAATATGAGACAATGCAAATTTCCAAAAAGAACATTAAAAGATAATATAAAATAGGCAGGAATACAGAAACAGAGGATGTGCAATGATCAATGAAGTTTGTAGGACATTAAACATAGGCAAAGCCTACAGTGTTCCGGTCTGAAGAAATATTGATAGTGCAAGAGTAAGGAGGTGATGTTGAATTTGCATCAAACACATTCGACCTCAACTGGAGTATCGTATACATTCCTGGGTGTCACATGATAGGACTGATATGAACACATTGGAAAGGATGAAGAACTGATCTAAAAGAGTATTTCCAGGAATGAGTAGGATCAGACTGAAAATGTTGCAACTGTTCTCACCAAAGTGAAGGTGGCTAAGAGGAGATCGGATGCAGTTTTTCAAACTCATAGGCAGACTGAATAGATTAGATTTTATAAAACTGTGCCCATTCACAAAAGGAGGGAAAAACGAGAGGGCACAGATTTCACGTTATGTACAACAGGAGAAATCTGATTGAAGTAGTCAGGATACACTTGGATGTGTTGTAAATGGAAGTTCAATATACATGTTCAAGAGGGGATTGGATGATTATTGCGACTAAAAGAAATGTGTAATCATATGGGGGAAAGTAGGCGATCAATACTCTGCAAAGAACTCAGATGAAGAGCTGTTGCAAACATCATGGGTCAAATGACACCCTTCTGTGCCTTAAGACTTCTGTGTGGTTTGGTGCAGTCTCAAGAGTTCTTCAACTCTAATAATACGGTGTCTCCGTAACCTCATTGATCCAGTGCGATCCATTCTTACCTCTGAAAACATCCATCAGTCAAAGCACCCCTCCTTATCTCTGTAACTCACACAGGCCATGTTATAAACCTTCTTTCTCTGCAATCTCCTCTAAATACTCCCTCTCTCTGTAATAATTCTCAAGGCCTGACAGCTCTCCTTTGTCTGTAATTATTCTGATACATAGAAAGCTCCCAATCTTTACAATCTCCTCCAGCTCACGCAATCATCAGTCTATCAATGTCACTAACTCTCTCCCGCCCTGACAAATCTCATGATCCCCATAACCTCTTCCAGCCATTACACTGTTCATTATTCAGTGCACCTTTCTCCGTCCCTTACAAATCTGACCATCTTTTAAACTTCCTCAAGTCCCTACAATTTTCCCTGTTGTCTAACGTGCACCAATGTGTGGTCTTCTGTGTAAAATCCTCGTGTCCCTACAGCTCTGCCGATTCTGTAACCACCTTCTGTCCCTACACAACTCCCAATCTCTGCAGCCTCCACATTCTAAATCCCACCCTATCAGTGGAAACACCTCCAGGTCTTCTTATTTCTGTAATCGCCACCAGATCAAAAGAACCCTCTATGTATCTTGAATCTTCATTAGCCCCTTCAAATATCACTGTCTCTGAAATTCCTCCCGCTACAGCAATACTTCCTATGAAATCTTGTAAGAAAAGTCACATTATTTTCAGGAGAACCTCATCTTATTAATCACCTGCAGTGCCAATACAAGGTTTTCTTTTGTCTTCTGCAAGGTCTCTATCTCAAACCCTTCACCTATAACGTCCTAATTATCTCTAATCTCATTCACAAACTTGATCGGCCTGTATGTCTGTGACCTTCTCCAGGAGGAGGAATGGCTTTTCGGGAGTAGGGGTAGATTTTGTGTTTGTTTGGAGGATGTCATAAATGTATGACTGTTTGTAGAAAGGAGAGGATTTACAGAGATGGGAAGGGTGACAGAACTTGAGAGATGATGCAGAGACTGATATTTGTAGGCACAGAGAAAATAATCTGTGGTTTGCCTGTTTAGCTATAGTTTGAAGAGGAAAAAATGCCATTAAACTGCAAATGTATGGGCCTATTATTGAGTTTGGGATCTGCCTGTTCTAACTGTGGGACTCCATACTGAAATAGGTGTGAGCAGCTGACCCCGAAAAGGCTGGGCAGAATCTGTAATCTTCCAAATCGTATTTGGGAGATCAGTTCCAGGAGAGATGAGAGCAGCCGGCAATATTCAGGCAAGTAAACAAGCATGGGATTTTCCTGATCTGACTGTGGGACTCATTTCCAGAATGAATGCGAGTATCTATAAATATCTAATGCGCTGGGTTTGTTCAGTTCTGAATGTACTTACCTATTCTGTGTCTATATCTGCATGTGACTCCGAACTGACATTGTTACAGCAGAAGTGACTGCTGAAAGACAGCAAATCCCAGGTAGGAATACTTGACCAGGGTCAACTCAACAGACCCTCAGAAAAGATTAAATTCTCACTTCCTGAAATGTTACAATTGAAAATTATTTTATGAGAACAAATCTTGTTTCATCTGGTGTGAATTCAGTCTGCATCATTGACCCGAATCTCTATGGTAGGACAGATCAGTTCACCTGTCACAGTGTGGGCTCTATCTGTAGGCCTTGTGTGCCTTAACTACTTCTCCCAACACCACTCAGCCCTCCCACCATCTCCCACATCCGTGGGATTCTTTCTCTGATACAGACAGACACGGGAATCATTTTCATCAGGTTTTATGGAGAGTTTCTCTTTGCAAGTTTACGGTAGACAAAGTATTGATCTGGCTGATCCAGCTCACTTTTCAATTCAACCCAAACCTAAAACTATCTTTGTACTCGTAATGCCCTTCAGTCCCTAGAACAATCCATATCTCTGTAATATCCCACTGTCTTCGCACGCCTTCCAATCTCTGTAAACTTTTCCCAAATTTACATTCGTCATGGTTTCTGGTACTTGCTGTCATCCCCAAATTCCTTCCTGTTTCTTCAACAAGGCCAATGAAACAGTCGAACAAATAGAATGAAACAAGACCGATATGGCTGCAATGTGACCAAGACTGAGAGCCAGATAATCAAAGGCTTTCACCATTTATTCAAGAAGGATAAAAAGGCCACCACAGTGAAGCAGCGTTGTATATAAAGGCTGTGATCAGTATTTTTGTGATGCTAATCCATTTTACATACTACTCCTCTCTGTCCTCTCCCCGATCCCTTTGCATTGATTCTCTAGATATTGTCTAAATATTAGAAATTTCTACAGCACAGAGAAGATTACCCTCGAAATTGTCTGCACTGACAAAAAAGAAGGTACCACCCAGCATCATCCTTTCAAAAACAATCATTGTTATGGTACCACAGAGACTGTATGACATCAGGTTCAGATCTAGGCACATAATTAAAATTTTCCAGAGTTTCTGCCTCGACTCCGCATCCATGCATGACTCCCAGATCCCTTCCTTACTCTGGGTGAAATAACAACTTTCCTCATCACTTCTCAAATATTTCTACCAATTACATGAAATATTTGCTGCTGGTAACTGAGCTCTCCATTAAGAACAAGACAGTCTCTCCCTCTCTATCCAGGCCCTTAGAACATAGAACATAGAACAATACAGCGCAGTACAGGCCCTTCGGCCCTCGATGTTGCGCCGATCAAAGCCCACCTAACCTACACTAACCCACTATCCTCCATATACCTATCCAATGCCCGCTTAAATACCCATAAAGAGGGAGAGTCCACTACTGCTACTGGCAGGGCATTCCATGATCTTACGACTCGCTGAGTGAAGAACCTACCCCTAACATCAGTCCTATATCTACCCCCCCTTAATTTAAAGCTATGCCCCCTTGTAATAGCTGACTCCATACGCGGAAAAAGGTTCTCACTGTCAACCCTATCTAACCCCCTAATCATCTTGTACACCTCTATCAAATCACCCCTAAACCTTCTTTTCTCCAAAGAAAACAACCCCAAGTGCCTCAGCCTTTCCTCATAGGATCTTCCTACCATGCCAGGCAACATCCTGGTAAACTTCCTCTGCACCCGTTCCAGTGCCTCCACATCCTTCCTATAGTATGGCGACCAAAACTGCACACAATATTCCAGAAGCGGCCGCACCAGAGTCTTATACAACTGCAGCATGACCTCAGGACTCCGGAACTCAATTCCTCTACCAATAAAAGCCAGTACGCCATATGCCTTCTTCACTGCACTATTTACCTGGGTGGCAACTTTCAGAGATCTGTGTACATGGACACCAAGATCCCTCTGCTCTTCCACACTACCAAGTAGTCTACCATTAGCCCAGTAATCCATCTTTTTATTACTCTTACCAAAGTGAATCACTTCACACTTAGCTACATTGAACTCCATTTGCCACCTTTCTGCCCAGCTCTGCAGCTTCTCTATATCCCGCTGTAACCTGCCATATCCTTCCTCACTGTCTACAACTCCTCCGACTTTCGTATCATCCGCAAACTTGCTCACCCAACCTTCTAACCCTTCCTCCAGGTCATTTATAAAAATGACAAACAGCAATGGTCCCAAAACAGATCCTTGCGGAACACCACTAGTGACGGCACTCCAAGATGAATCTTTGCCATCAACTACTACCCTCTGTCTTCTTCCAGAGAGCCAATTCCTAATCCAAACCTCCAACTCACCCTCAATGCCATATCTCTGTATTTTCTGCAGTAGCCTACCATGGGGGACCTTATCAAACGCCTTACTAAAATCCATATATACTACATCTACCGCTTTCCCCTCATCTACCTCCTTCGTCACCTTCTCAAAGAATTCAATAAGGTTTGTGAGGCACGACCTGCCCTTCACAAAACCATGCTGACTATCCTTGATCACATCATTCTTATCCAGATGTGCATAAATCGTATCCCTTATAATTCTCTCTAAGACTTTGCCCACAACAGAAGTGAGACTCACTGGCCTATAGTTACTAGGATTATCCCTACTCCCCTTCTTGAACAAGGGAACCACGTTTGCTAGCCTCCAGTCCTCTGGCACTACTCCTGTAGACAAAGAGGACACAAAAATCAAGGCCAATGGCTCTGCAATCTCCTCCCTTGCTTCCCAGAGAATCCTAGGATAAATGCAATCAGGCCCAGGGGACTTATCTATTTTCACCCTTGCCAGAATTTCCAACACCTCTTCTCTACATATCTCAAAGCCATCCATTCTACTTATTCGTGCCTCAGTATTCATATCGACAACAATGTCCTGTTCCTGAGTGAATACTGACGAAAAGTATTCATTCAGCGCCTCCCCAATCTCTTCAGCCTCCACACGCAACTTCCCATTACTATCCTTGATTGGACCTATTCCTACCCTAGTCATTCTTTTATTCCTAACATACCTATAGAAAGCCTTAGGGTTTTCCCTAATCCTACCAACTAAGGACCTTTCATGTCCCCTCCTTGCTGCTCTTAGCTCTCTCTTCAGGTCCTTCCGGGCTACCTTATAACTCTCAATCGCCCCTATTGAACCTTCACGCCTCATCTTTACAAAGGCCGCCCTCTTCCATTTAACAAGGGATTCCAACTCCTTATTAAACCACGGCTCCTTCACACGACCCTTTCCTCCCTGCCTGATAGGTACGTACTTATCAAGGACACTCAATAGTTGCTCCTTGAACAAGTTCCACATATCAATTACGCTCTTGCCTTGGAATCTACTTTTCCAATCCACACATCCTAAGTCATGCCTCAACGCATCATAATTTCCCTGCCCCCAGCTATAACTCTTGCCCTGTAGTACACACTTATCCCTCTCCATCACTAGAGTAAAAATCACCGAATTGTGGTCACTGTCCCCAAAGTGCTCACCTACCTCTAGTTCTAATACCTGGCCTGGTTCGTTACCCAGAACCAAATCCAGTATGGCCTCACCTCTTGTTGGCTTATCTACATATTGTGTCAGGAAACTCTCCTGCACACATTGCACAAACACTGACCCATCTAACGAACTTGAGCTATAGCTTTCCCAATCAATATCAGGAAAGTTAAAGTCTCCCATAACAATCACCCTATTACTGTCACTCTTCTCCTGAATCATCTTCGCAATCCTTTCTTCAACGATTCTAGGACTATTAGGAGGCCTGTAAAAGACTCCTAACAGGGTGACCTCACCTCTCCTATTCCTAACCTCAACCCAAACTACCTCAGATGGCAAATCTTCATCCATCTTCCTTTCCACCGCTGTAATACTATCTTTGACAAGCAAAGCCACACCCCCCCCTCTTTTACCCCCACCTCTGACCCTACTAAAACATTTAAACCCTGGAACCTGCAACAGCCAATCCTGTCCCTGATCTAGCCATGTCTCCGTAATAGCCACAACATCGAAGTCCCAGGTACCAACCCACGCTGCGAGTTCACCTACCTTATTTCGTATACTTCTGGCATTAAAGTATACACACTTCAAGCCACTCTTCTGTTTACAGGCACGATCCTTTAAGATTGATACCATATTCCTACCCTCCCTACACTCCAGGTCCTGCACCCTAAAGTTACAGTCTGGGTTCCCATGCCCCTGCAGAGTTAGTTTAAACCCCCCCCAAGAGCACTAGCAAACCTCCCCCCAAGGATACTGGTGCCCCTCAGGTTCAGGTGCAGACCTTGACAACATGAGCAGGTTAATCAAATCTCCTCTCAGCATCCTCCACTTCAAACTTTCCTCATAACTGCATTATCACTTTTCCAGGATAACAAATCTCTTCAGTACCATTTCCAAGAGTGAAACATGCTCGAAATGACAATTCTCCCGGCACTCTGCTATCTGACCTGCTGTGCTTTTCCCACACCACACTCTTTGACTCTAATTTCCAGCATCTGCAATCCTCACATTCTTCCTGTACACTCTCCATTCTAATTCAATCCTTCCATGTGATATAGTGACCAGAATTACATGCAACACACAGGCTGTGACTGAACTAATTATTTAGACAGTTCTAGTATTAGTTTCCTGCTCTTACATTCTGCACTTGATCTGAGAGAGGAAATGCTGCCATTTGCTGCATTATCTAGATTATCAACGAGCGCGGCTACCTTCAGGGTAAAAGCAAATTACTGCGGATGCTGGAATCTGAAACCAAAAGAGAAAATGATGGAAAAACTCGACAGGTCTAGCAGCATCTGTCAGGAGAGAAAAGGCTGGCATTTCGAGTCTAACTGACCCTTTGTCAAAGCAAACAAAAGTGAGAAATAGGGAGTTATGTATACTAGGATCTGTCCACACTGACAGTATGTTCATTTATTGTGTATTCTTTCTATTGATTGCTGTCCCTAAATGACTTGACTTGCACTTCTCCAGGTTGCTGGTACATTCAACTGGACCTCCTAGCTTCCATCTGCTGTGTGTTCGCTCATCAAATCGAGTAAGTCACGTCAACTGTACAAGTCTCTGCATGAAAACTAAACAGCCAGATTAACAACACACAGCTTTCCCTGCAGAAATTCAGACTGACAGTCCTGGATTCCTCTGGGATTTTCTAAGGGACCATTCTTCCTGCCTCGCAGAATTCCGATCTGTAAGTATTCAGTCAGACCCTTGCTTGATACTAAACTAAGCTACAATATCAGCAGGTCTCTGACACTTTACCTCTACTCAGTGAGGAACCGAAAATGATGGACAATGAGCAAACATGGCAGGTGATTTTTCTCCCCAGCTTCTTTTAAGGATGTGAATCTCCTGTATAGGTCCTCTCTCTCTTTAAGTATATAACTTACAATAGTTTGCACGGCAAAATCTGCACAAGACAAAGGGCTGAATCTTTTGACTTGGCCAATCTCATTTCTGTCAGTTTCATGGAGGGTTTGTTTCCACAAGTGGATAGAGCTTGTAAGAAGGTCTATGTGTATTAACGTTCATTAGCAGAGGGATTGAATTCAAGAGTCGTGAGGTGATGTTGCAGCTGTACAGTACCTTGGTAAGGCTACATTTGGAATACTGTGTGCAGTTCTGGTCGCCTCACTTTAGGAAAGATGTGGAAGCTTTGGAGAGGGTGCAAAGGTGATTTACCAGGATGTTGCCTGGAATGGAGAATAGGTCGTACGAGTAAAGGTTGAGAGTGCTAGGCCTTTTTCTCATTGGAACGGCGAAGGATGAGGGGTGACTTGATAGAGGTTTGTAAGATGATCAGGGGAATAGATAGAGTAGAGAGACTTTTTCCCCAGGTACAACAGAGTGTTACAAGGTGACATAAATTTAAGGTGAAGGGTGGAAGGTACAGAGGGGATATCAGGGGTAGGTTCTTCACCCAGAGAGTGGTGGGTGCATGGAATGCGCTGCCTGTGGGAAAGGCAGAGTCAGAATCATTGGTGACCTTTAAGCGGCAATTGGATAGGTACATGGATGGGTGCTTAAGCTTGGAAAAATGTTCGGCACAACATCGTGGGCCAAAGGGTCTGTTCTGGGCTGTATTGTTCTATGTTCTATTTTCTATGTAAGTCTAAGTGAATGTTCTCATAATAACAACATCCTGAATCTGCCTCATTAACTACATTCTCTGCCTCTACGTCCTTTCTTTCATCTGATACGAGCCCAATGATTATTTTCCGCTTTGTTATCAGTATAAAAACTGCCCACTGCCCAGGTTTCCCAGAATGCACCGAATTCCCTGCTACAGATGCCATTTTTAAAAAGTCATTAAACTCTTGGATTGTCAGTCCGAAACTGCCCTGGACATGACGACGAGGTTGTGGAGGGAGAGAGGGGGGTAGATTGGGAAACGTAGAAAACTGAGGGCCCCATTGTGTGGCTAAGCCCCTGAGGTTCTAGTGGGTGGCATGGTACAGGACAGGGACATTATCTTCCTCCAGGATAAATAGACAAAGTCTTTTTCCCTGGGGTCGGGAGTCCAGAACTAGAGAGCATAGGTTTAGGGTGAGAGGAGAAAGATATAAAATAGACCTAAGGGGCAACTTTTTCACGCAGAGGGTGGTGCGTGTATGGAATGAGCTGCAAGAGGATGGTACAATTGCAACATTTAAGAGGCATTTGGATGTGTATATGAATAGGAAGGGTTTGGAGGGATATTGGCCGGGTACTGGCATGTGGGACTGGATTGGGTTGGGATATCTGGTCGGCTTGGACGGGTTGGACTGAAGGGCCTGTTTCCATGTCGTACATCTCTATGACTCTATGACTGGCGGGGGACGCCATCGCACCAGACCTGCTAGCTTGTCTGAGATTGACCCATGGGCCAGTGAGGTGCCAGCCTTCTGCGTGAATGCCCAACAGTGTAGGAAGGATGTCAGTGACCAGGGTAAGTGCTAGCATCTGCAGTTTGTGAGCTTGCCCCTTTCTCTCTTCTGTGTGTGTGTGTGTGTGTGTGTGTGTGTGTGTGTGTGTGTGTGTGTGTGTGTGTGTGTATCTGTGTCTGTTACTGCACCCACCTCCCACCAAGACTCATGTTCTCCCACTCTCACTAAATGCAGCACCTTGCCTCGGTTTCTATCTGACCTCTTCTCTGTCCCGCTCGCCAATTCTGCCTGGTGTCTGTGCTGCCCACTTACTCACTCAGGACACCTCCCCACCTTTCCCTCGGCTGTCTCAGCACGAACAGCTGTACCAACCCCTTCCATCTCCCTAATACCTCTTGATAATTCTCTCATTCCAGAAGGAACAATCCCACAATAGGACAGAAAGAGCCAAGAGAGGTATGAGACAGCCCAATATTCAGCCCCTCACTCCCTCACAGGAGAAGGATCCTGACCCTAACAACCACAAGAGGCTGGCTGACCTGTCCAAGCTCCCGGACTGGGATCTGCGACTCCCCCTGACTCACTGTGCTGGGCACCATGACAGACCGTGTCCAATCTCCCAGTCAGGGATCTGAGATTCCTCTTGACTCACTTTGCTGGGCACCATGACTGACTGTTGACAATGATACTCAGCTTTCTGAGTTTGTGTCTGTGCTAAACACTAAGACAGTACAACAGGCGGGTGAGCCTGGTAGCTCTGGCTGAGGGGAAACACTGTTGAGGGCAGGGCAAGGCAAGGCAATAATTCTGTGAGCATTCAAGTCAGCTCAAAGTGAGTGTGTACAAACATGGAATGAGCAGCCCAGAGGGACAGCCCATGACCTGGATGGGTGTCCCTGAGCACAGTGTCCTTGCAGCAGCATTGCAATGAGAGTTCTCAGTGCACTGTGAGCTGCAGCTTTGAAGTACAGAAGCGTATTGTTAGTGGGTCGGAGATGTGCTGGGATGTCATGGGTGAGGCTGGCATGTGACAGATGCCAGCATTGGTGGGTGTGGAGTGCATGCAGCTTCTGGTCATGTGGCGTCCCCCGATACGTTGGTGTCCAGGCGAGAAGTCTGCAGAAGCGAGCCACGAGATGAAGTCACCAGGTACCAGCTCTGACATTCATGTCAAATTCTTCATATTGAGTTTCCCCACAGTGGGGGAGGATATGAAGCTGCAAGTTGATGAGTGGGGGGGAGGGATCCACAATAATGTGGCTATTGATCATCAGTAATCATTCAGTCAGCATCTCGCTTCTCCGGTGATCAAATCTTGACTTAAAGAACAGTCCCGCACAGGAACAGGCCCTTCAGCCCATTAAGCCCGCACTGACACATGATGTCCTTCCAATGTTAAAACAAATGTTTTTTGCTCCAATACCCTCTATGTCATTCTATTCCCTACTTACTCAGACTTGTGCCAAGATCCCTCTTAAACCTTGCTTTATTGGCTTCTTCCCCTCTATCAGTGCATTTCAGGCACTTCCACATTCTGTCTGGAACAGCAAAAAAAAACCTTACCTTTCACATCGCCTGAACTTTCTCCCTTTTACCTAAAACCTACGGTCCTGAGTAATTGATATTTCTACTCTGGGTGGATAAAAGCCTCTAACTGTCCTTCTATCTATGCCTCTGATACCTGATCTACCAGGTAGCCCCATAGCCAATGATGTCTTGGTGGAAACAAACCATGTGTGTTCAATTTCTCCTTCTGACTAATACCCTCCAAACCAGACAACATC
This sequence comes from Chiloscyllium punctatum, assembly GCF_047496795.1. Lineage (NCBI taxonomy): Eukaryota > Metazoa > Chordata > Chondrichthyes > Orectolobiformes > Hemiscylliidae > Chiloscyllium > Chiloscyllium punctatum. Next base: position 41,794,195 of record NC_092766.1, read on the forward strand.
CTGGTAAAACTTTTCCATACCCTCTCCAACACTTCAACTTCATGTGGCAACCAGTACTGCACCCAATATTATAAATGTACCTCGAACTAAGTTTCTCTACAGTTGCAATATGACCTGCTAATGTTCATATTGCATGCTCCGATGCCTGTCTGCAAGTTTGCCATTAGTCCTCTTGATCACCCTATCCACCCGTGTTACCACTTTCAGGGATCCATCTTACTAAATGACCGCTATCCCCTTTCACTTCATTTTCTATATGAGCCTGCATAAGGAACCATATCAAAGGCCTTGCAAAGGTCCAAACCGCCAATATCCAGCACCGTGCCCTCATCATTCAATTTTGTCACTTCTTCAAAATACTCAATCAAGTTTGCGAGACAGGATATTCCCCACACAACTGTGTTGCCTGTTGCTAGTAAATCCAGATTAGAGTACTATTGGAGCTGCACTCATTCAGATTAGTGATTATTCCATCATATTCCTCACATGAACCTTGGAGAGTAGATTAGATTCCTTACAGTATGGAAACAGGCCCTTCGGCCTAACCAGTCCACGTCAACCCTCGAAAGAGTAAGCCACCCACACCCATTTCCTTCTGACTAAAACACTTAACAATTTAGTATGGCCAATTCCCCTGGCCTGCACATCTTTGGATTTTGGGAGGAAACCCATGCAGACCCAGGGTGAATGTGCAAACTCCACACAGTTAGTCACCCAAGGCCAGAATCGAACCCAGGACCTTGGCACTGTAAGGTAGCAGAGCTAAAAACTGAGCTACCTTGCCCCTCGCGATAGGGGAGGTATGTTGTACTGTGATAGTTACTGTACAGTGGGAGGTATGTTATGCCGTTATGGTTACTTTACAGTGGGAGGTATGTCGGGCCGTGATGGTTGCTATACAGTGGGAGGTATGTCGGGCCGTGATGGTTACTGTACAGTGTGAAGTATGTCTGAGTGTGAAGTTGCAGACTGCATGAACTTTGCAGAGTATGATTCTGCTGCTGCCGATGGCCCTCTGCATCTCATGGCTGCATCATCATTGGTTAGCCAATCTGTATAAAGTCTGTCCCATTCAGCATGAAAGGGGCTACATATCATAGTGAGGAGGGTCTGCAAAATGTGAAGGTAGCCCTTGGTCCCCATTGTGGAGTGACCATTCTTACTGATATATGAAATGGAGAGGCGTATCTGCAGCAAGCAGATCGGTGACAATGTGGTCAATTATATGTTTCGCTTTTATTAATTCCACCATAACCTGCCACAAAGCAGGCTAGCTGCCACAGGATCCAGCATCAGTACTAACATTAGAATGGATTCCCTACAGAATGGGAACTGGCCCTTCTGCCCAACCAGTCCACACCGACTCTCCAAAGAGCAACACACTCCTCTGAATAATGCATTGAACACTATGGGCGTTTTACCATGGTCAATTCACCAGAGCTGCACATCTTTGGAATGTGGGAGGAAACCCACGTAGACACGGGGAGAATGCGCAAACTCCACACAAGCAGTTGCCCGCGGCTGGAATCGAACCTGGTACCCGGGTGCTATAAGGCAGCAGTGCTAACCACTGAGCCACCATGCCACCCTATATTGCCTATATACGAAGGAGCTATCCCCCTCTGCCTGGCTGTGTCCTGTTAGAGGGACCGAACCTACCAGAGAGGGTGGTGATGTTGCCTGGGACATAGTCCTATTCACAGAATCCTGCTTTACAGACAATATCTGACTGTTGCTTGATTAGTCCATGGGAAATAGATACCAGGTCACTTTCACATTTTCTGTAATGAAGAGTTAATATCACTTAATTTCTTACATATTATAAAATAAACCAAACATCATTGTTTTTCAGTTGAAAACAATTGAAGTGAACAATAATTGAAATACCAGAGCGCACAGCTAACTATTACACAATTCAGTGACTGTAGTAAATAGCCGATTCATGTTCAGATCAGTGAAAACACCGTCTCGCAGTCAGCAAAGCTGTTGGAAATGACTTTGAGGAAAAGCCTTAATTCAGACACAGTGTTATTGGGCCTCACCACGACCTCCAAAATACTGGCCATCTCCAAAATCTGTCCAGAGAGCTCCCAAACTGGAGCTGGGTAGTTACTCACACAATCCCTCACAATAGACTGGTTAGAGACATACCTGAACAACGGGGAGATGTGTGGGGGCAGACTGGTCAATGGACTAGCACGTGGCGCTGGTCCAGATGCAGTTCAATACTTATAACAACGACCTGTAAACAGCCATGTCTTGCAAGTATAGCTCTTGTGTTCCACCTAAACTCTGTAATTCTGTACCTTGGACCCGATCCTGAATGAAGGTGTTATAAAGGTGATGAACTCCTACAGCACATGGCATCTGCCATTGAATCCCTCATAAACAATATCCAGTGTATGATAGCCCCACAATGTCAGTATCCAAACAGAATTGTGCAGCCCCATTGATGGACAGCGTGATCCCAGCCCAACGACCTTGTGTGTGACTTGAGCTGGAAATCTCTGTGTAAATGTTTGGAACATTGTTATAACCATTAACAACCATTAAGTAAAGTCTCTTTACGGAAGGTCTGATAACCTTTCATAATACCAACTTTTAGATTGTCCAATAAGCACAAAATTTACCCATTTATTCAGTACACTGTTATAACAACAATATGATGTAAACTCACAGGTAGGTAGCATTGAAATGATGAATCTCATTGCCACACCCAAGACCAAATTGTTATTAAGTACAAGGACTTTGAAAATACACAATTACTTTCCCTTGTATTAATATTGTTAACTAATAGTCTATTCTCCTGCTCCTCAGATGCTGCCTGAACGTCCCAGTTTTTTTTTTTCAGAACCACACCTTTTGACTCTGATCTCCAGCATCTGCAATCCTCACTTTCACCCTGCTAATATTCATCATAATCATTTTCGTGGCAACAATGTCACTGTGTGTTTAAGCATGTTCCAGTCAGATCTGAGTACGTTTTCTGTTGCTTCTGTCTATCTCGGAGCTCAGTAATGTGGGATGACAATGCCAGTGTCTGTGGTGCTTGGTATGTAGGCCATGCCTCTGAGAGACTGACAGATTGTTTCAAACATCATATCCCTTCAGCTGTTCACAACAAGCAATGTTGGACGAACCAGCCTGAGATCACAAAACCCAAAACCGTGTCCAGCATTGAACAGGTCTAGACAATACTTTTCTGTTATTTTATTCATGAAATGTGATTGGGACAGCATTTATTGATCGATAGTGAACTTAAAACAGTGACACTGAAGGAACGGCAATATACTTCCCAATCAGGATGGTGGGTGGCTTGGAACAGAACGCGAAAACGGTGGAGGTCCTGTGTATCTGCTTCCCTTGTCCTTCTCGATGGTCGGGGGTTTCAGAGGTACGTTGTAAGGAGCCTTGGTAAATTTCTGCAGAGCACCGTGTAGATGGCAGGTATTGCTGCTACTGAGCGTCAGTGGATGAGGGGTGAAGCTGCACCCACACGGCCAAATGGAAGTATTTAATCACACACACATTAAACATGTGTCGTAGCAATAGGTGACAGGCTTTCGGAAGTTTAGAGGTGAGTTATTCCTGCAGAATTTCGAGCCCCTGACATATTCTTGTAGCTAAAGAATTTATATGCGTCAAAAAGTGGCGCTGGAAAAGTAAAACAATTCAGGCAGCATCTGAGGTACAGGGGAAGGCAATGCTTCAGCATAAGCCCTTCACAGGAATGGGTAATGAAATCATATGGTCAGTCCAGTTCAGGTTAACAATAATCCCCGCGATATTGCTTGGTGTGTGTTCAGTTATGGTGGTGGAATTGAACGTTAGTGGATGTGTTTCAATTTTTCATTGTTAGAGGTAATCGTTGTCTGGTACATGTGTAATGGAAATGGTTTGTCACTGTTAAGCACACAACTGCATATTTCCAAGTCCTGTTCCATTTGGACAAGGACTGCTCCAGTATCTGAGTAAATCACGAATGGTGTTGAATACTGTCCAATCATTGGCAAACATCCCCACTTGTGATTTTACAGTCTTTTGTGAAGCAGCTGAAAATGATAGGGCCTAGGACAGAGAGCACTCTTACAGCTCAGTGATGCTGTCCCTCTCTCTGAGCTAGGAAGCTTGCTTCTCATTCCACCTGCTCCAGAGGTGTCTAACAACATATCTGAATGGAATAATATTTCAATATCTACAACACAGAGCTGCGTGAAGATTTGGTTAGCTCAATCAGTTGGATGGCTGGTTTGTAATACAGATTAATGTCAACAGTGTGGGTTCAATTCCTGGGGTGACTAAAGGACTGTCCTACTCAATCTCTACCATAATTGAGGTATGATGACGGTCCAGTTAAACTACCGCCAGTTGCCTCTACCATCCTGTAGGAGTCTGGTGCCCTACCTTTGCATTTCTGATCTACAGGTTTCCCCGCCCCTGGGGAACTGCAGCGAAGCTGAGATGGCTGCTCTCCACCAACCCCAGCCACCTTCCTTTGCACCAGGTGTAACTTCTACCAGTGCAGACGATTCCTGTTTGCCGCTAATCCTGGATACGACATTTGGTCAAATGCAGTTATGATAATGTTAAAAGTGAAGTCACTGTCACCTCACCTCTCGAATTCAGCTGTGTGTTCTCTGGTTGTACATCATTAAACAAAGGCTTCAATGAGCCCAAGGGATGAGAGCCCAAACTGAGCTTTAGCGAGCAGGTTAGTACTGAGGAAGTGCTGCTTGATCCCACTGTAGATGACATCTGCCATCCCTTTATTAATGGCAGGGATTAGAGCAATGGGGTAGTCACTGATTGTCCGATGTTTTGTCTGTATGTGTACAGAACACACCCAGATAGTTTCCCAAATTGTCAGGTAAGTCCCAGTGCTGTATCCCAGTAGGAACAGCCTGAATGGAATGTTATCATGGCCCACAGCCATTGCATTCTCCAATCCCTTCAGCTGTTTGGAAATCCCACACAAAGTGAGTCGGATTAGCTGAAGACTGCCATCTGGAGGAGACTAAAATAGATCATCCCACCGATATTTCTGTCTGAACATTGCTGTGAATGTTCAGCCTTAGAGTTCTATTGTTGTGCTAAGCCCTTCCATCATTCAGGTAGGTGGTATTGGTGTATTTTTCTCCACCAGTGAGTCGTGTGATTGTCCACCACCACTCACCCGGATTGTAGAGATTAGGTCTGATTCACTGGTTACATCTGTGTCTCATTTGCTATTTATACCATATGGTGAGTAAGTGGCCCAATTTAGTAACTTCATCTCATTCTGAGGTGCATTTGGTGCTACTAAAGTCAGGCCTTCCTGTTTTCTCCATTTATCAAGGGTGTCTCCCTGGTTTGATGGCCGGGATAAAGTGGAGCATATGCCAGGCAGTGAGAGTGAAAATTATACTGGAGTACAATTCTGCTGCTGTTGGTAATGACCCGAACCACTTCACACAGGCCAGTGCAAAATTCCAAAATCTATTGGAAATCTGCCCTGTTTAGCACAGTGATGGTATCACATATACACAGGGGTCTTCACGATGTAAAAGTGGAAAATGTCTCCATAAATACTGTGTGCGGTAGTCACCATTCCCAATACGGTCATTGAACAATGTGTCTGCAGCCGGTAGGTTGGTGATGGTGAGGTCAAGGATGTTTCTCCCTACCCGGTGCAGACGCAGTGAAGCAGTTGTGTCCTTTTAAACTCAACCACCTCGATCAGTAACGCTGCTTCTGAGCTCCTCTTGGTGATGGTTTTGAAATGGCTCACCCAGTATACATCCGCCAGCTCTGTCAGACACTGTGCTTCCTCCAAGTGTTATTCAATGTAGAAGGACACTGATCCACCAGCTCAGGCAGGGGAGTCAGCAGGAGGTTTCCGTGTCAGTGTTTGATCTGACCCCGTGAGGCTGAGGGAGGGGGGTCAGCAGGAGGTTTCTGTGTCAGTGTTTGATCTGACACAGTGAGGCTGAGGGGGGATGGTCAGCAGGAGGTTTCTGTGTCAGTGTTTGATCTGACACCGTGAGGCTGAGGGAGGAGGGTCAGCAGGAGGTTTCTGTGTCAGTGTTTGATCTGACCCCGTGAGGCTGAGGGAGGGGGGTCAGCAGGAGGTTTCTGTGTCAGTGTTTGATCTGACACCGTGAGGCTGAGGGGGGGGGGGGGTCAGCAGGAGGTTTCCGTGTCAGTGTTTGATCTGACACCGTGAGGCTGAGGGAGGGGGGTCAGCAGGAGGTTTCCGTATCAGTGTTTGATCTGACACCGTGAGGCTGAGGGAGGGGGGGGGGGTCAGCAGGAGGTTTCTGTGTCAGTGTTTGATCTGACACCGTGAGGCTGAGGGAGGGGGGTCAGCAGGAGGTTTCTGTGTCAGTGTTTGATCTGACACCGTGAGGCTGAGGGGGGGGGGGTCAGCAGGAGGTTTCTGTGTCAGTGTTTGATCTGACACCGTGAGGCTGAGGGAGGGGGGGGGGTCAGCAGGAGGTTTCCGTGTCAGTGTTTGATCTGACCCCGTGAAGCCGAGGAGGGGAGTCAGCAGGAGGTTTCTGTGTCAGTGTTTGATCTGACCCCGTGAAGCCGAGGAGGGGAGTCAGCAGGAGGTTTCCGTGTCAGTGTTTGATCTGACACCGTGACGCTGAGAGAGGGGATTCAGCAGGAGTTTTTGTGTCAGTGTTTGTTCTGACACAATGAGCCTCAAACCTCCTCCAAACCTACCCCTTCTCAATCTCTCTCTCCTTCCCCAAACCCTACATTCCTCTCTATCTCTATAACCTCCTCCAAACCTTCCACCCATCCCATCTATGTAACTTCCTCCAGCCCCTACTGCCTTTGCTCTCTATAACACGCTCCATGCACTATACCCCTTGTATATCTCTCTAACTTCCTCCAAACCCGACACCCCTCCCTATCTCCTTAACCATTTCCAAATACTGCACCCCTTCCTAGCTCTCTAAACTCCTCCAAACACTACTCCCTTCCCTATCTCTTCAAACTAGTCTAGACCCTGCACGACATTCTATCTCCTTAACCCATTCTAAACCCTGCTCTCCTCCCTATCTTTCTGAACCCTTTAAACCCTATACCTCTCCCTACTTACTCAACCCCACCAAACCCTTTCCCTATCTATCTAATCCCCTCCAATCCCGACACCCTTCCCTATCTCACTAACATGTTCCTAACCCTATGCTACTCCGTATCTCTCTCAAACCCTGCACGCCTCCCTATCTCTCTAACCCCTCCAAACCTACACATTTCCCTATCTGTCTAACCCCATCCAATCCGTTACCCTTCTCTATCTCTCCAACCTCCTTCAAACCCTATACTACTCCATAACTCTCTCAATCCCTGCACGCCTCCCTATCCCTCTAATCCACTCCAATCCTTACACCCCTCCCTATATCTCTAAGCCCCTCCCAAATCATATACTACTCCCTATCTCTCTCAACCCGCTCATACTACCCGCTAATGTTTTATCACGCCTCATATTTACGCTTCTACATCCGTTTTAAATTTAGCCTTACACATATGGTAGTGGCCTCCATTGACCTGCTCAATTTGGACCTGCTTTAAACTTCTCTTTCCGATTTAATTCCCTTCCTACGGCAGCAACTGACTCCATAATGACTAATAATGAATCACCACCTCCTCCTTTACCACTCTCTGGTGCTGCCTATAGTTCTTGCACCGCAGAATATTGAGTTGTCAGCCCTGATCTCCCTCAAGCACATCTCTGTAATGGCAAAAATGTCACAATTCCACGTGTCACCATGTTCCCTTATCACATCTGTCTGTCCGATAATATACCCAACATTAAGGGAAAGCACATCCACCCTGGAATATATTGCCTTGAATACTCTGTACCTCGGAGTTCTTCAGTCATTGACTGCTCGTTATCAAGCTGCCTAATTCATGAACCAAAACTGTAACTCTGGGACTGAATGAATATTTGTTGAATGGTAATTTCGTTTTCAGTAAATGTATTCATCAAATGCAACTTTCCAGAACTGAACGGTCAGCTCTAAATACAGCGAGTTTCTGCTGATTAATTGCCTGCTTAGTGTGCAGAGGGGACAGCCCTTTGTAATGGAGAAAGTGAGACCTGGAGATGCTGGGGATCAGAGTCGAAAAGTGTGGCGCTGGAAAAGCACAGCCAGTCAGGCGACATTTGAGGGGCAGGTGAGTCAAAGCTTTGGGGATCAGCCTTTCATCAGGAAGGCATTGGTGCCTTCCCATGTTTTCCATTCCATGATTAACAGGTTATAGGGATCCATATGTGTTCAGGATAGCAGCACTGTATAGAGCCCTGAAATGGAAAACAGTCAATCAGATAGTTGGACAGTGAGTAGACATGGTGAGGTGAAGTACAGACTGATTGAAATACAAACATAGGAATAGATAAATCTTCTAGGCGAGACGGGATCCACCCTGGCCTACTACAGGAAGAGAGTGAAGAGATTACTGTACCTTTGGAGATGATCTTTGCGTCCTCACTCTCCATTGGAGTAGTGCCAGATGATTGGAGGGTGGCAAATGTCACTCCCTTGTTCAGGAAATGGAATAGGGATAATCCTGAGAATTACAGACCAGTCAGTTTACATCAGCATTGGGTAAAGTTTTCGAGAGAATTCTAAGAGACAGAATTTATGATTAATTCCAAAGCATTTTGTTTAGAAATAGTCAGCATGGCTTTGTGAGGGGCATGTCATGCCTCACAAACCTTACTGAATTCTTTGAGGATGGGATCAAACACATTGAAGAAGCGAGAGTAGTGGATGTGGAGTACATGATTTTTAACCAGGCGTTTGGTAAATTTCCCCATGGTAGGTTCATTCAGAAAGTAAGGACGCATCGGATACAGGGAAACCGGCCTGTCTGGACGCAGAATTGACTGGCCCATAGAAGACAAAGGGGGGTGGCAAGCATTCTGTCTGGTGCTCGGTGACCATTGGTGTTCCATTGGGATCGTTTCTGGGACCTCTGCTATATTTGTGATATTTATAAATGACTTCAATGAGGAAGAGTGTAGGTAGATTAGTAAGTTTTTTCAATTTAACAAAGCATGGTGGAATTTTGGGTAGTGTGGAGGGCTATTTTAGTTTGCACAGGACAATGACAGGATGCTGAACTGGGCTGATAAGGGACAGTTGGAGTTCAACCTGGAAAATTGTGAAGCGATTCAGTTTGGAAGGTCAAATTTGAATGCATAATACACGGTTAAATGTAGGATTCATTAAATGTAGGATCTGATGATCCATGTCATAAATCCCACAAAGTTGCCACCTAGGTTGATAAGGTTCTTAAGAAACCAGATGATGTTTTCATTAGCATGGGGTTGAGTTTAACAGTGAGGTTATGCTGCAGCTCTATGGAACCCTGGTGAGATCACACTTAAAATGCTGTGTTCTGTACTGGTCGCCTCATTATATGAAAGATGTGGAAGCATTGGTGAGTGCACTGAGGAAATTTATTAGGATGCTGCTTGGACTGGAGGGCAGGTCTTGCAAAGAAAATTCAGGGAACTAGGTTTTTCTTCTCATTGGAATGAAAAAGAATGGAACTTGACTTGATAGAAGTGGACAAGATGATTAGAGGCATAGATAGAGTGGATAGCCAGAAACTTTCACCCAGGACCGAAATGGCTATGATGAGGGGGCATGGTTGTAAGGTAATTGGAGGAATATTTATGGGAGATGTCCGAGGTAGGTTCTTTACACAGAGAGTGTGGGTGTGCGATAGGCACATGAATGATCGTATAATGAAAGCTATGTAGGTTAGTCTGACCTTAGAACAGGATAAAATGTCGGCAGGACGTCAAGGGCTGAAGGGCCTGTACTATGATTCCTGTTTCACCAAGCTGGTAGATTCTCATCAATTCTTGAGTGTGTGAGGGCGTGATGTGTGTGAGATCAGGAAGCTTTGACGAGGAGTTAGGTCAAAACTTACATTTACGTTGTGCATTGTTACAGTCACCTGAGTGCCAGTACAATATGTGTATGTCACCACACACCAAACAGAATCCGCCAAGTTCAGTTATTGACGTGCTTCTTGGTCTGCCGTTTGCTGCTGCTTTCTTCAGATATATTCTGTTTGGCCTTCCACAGAGATGTAAAATTTGATTTTGATACTGGTGATAATGAAGGTGACATTTATTGGGTATGGATTCAGAGGTTTCTTTGTGAGACTCAAGATAGTGCATCAGACTGTCAACTTTTTAACGTCTTTTCCCAGCATCCGGTCCAGGGTGCAGATGTATAGAGTCCGGGAGGCAGGCCAGGTGTCAGCACCATCAGTAAGTTGTGCGGTGTGATTCTGACACTGCATGTCGACACATCTGCCCACTGGGCCAGGCTCTGACTGAAGATGGTTTTTTGAAGCCTGGTTGCTGGTCAGCCATTGATATCTAATTTGGACATTATTTGTAGCTACACTGAGAACAGTGATAGTCTGTTAGCGAGCTCTCACCTTTCCCAGGGTGGAAATCCAAATCATTTGTTGTGAAGAAATGTTTGACTGACTGCCCTGACCCAGGTTAGAAACTCTTTGCACAGGTTTAGGAGCAGCTCAGTGTGTCACTCAGCATCACAGGCAACTGTGAATTCCAGTAACACTAAATGATTTCAAATCTTTTGGAAGCCATTTTTTAGCGTAGCCCAATGCAAGGTGTTGAGTTTACTGACCCGAACAATAATCAGCTGTTAGCTATGTTTCGTGAATTGGGCAAAAATGAGATATGAAGTATGATTATTCAACTGAACTATAATCTCTGAAAACAATTAGGTCAATTCTATATTTATGGGAGTAAAGTATAAGCTCCTATCAATTTTTGTAACACAAAAGTAAAGAATGCACATTTTATTTTATATCGAATAAAGAACATGGCACCTAACTGTTGTGATCAGAATTATATATTCAATGTCAGGATTCAAAACAATGCATTGCCACTCCAACATTTTTAAAATGGTCGGCTTCTGAATGATTAAATGTTCAGAGTGAGTAAACGATTGAACAATCAAATAGAATTAGCATTCTTATACATTTATATATAATCCATCAGTTAAATTTCTCAGTGAAATGTACGAGCTTCAGCTAATAGCCAGCAATTTAGAAATGGCAAAAATTCAACATGCACTGTGAATGATTTATGTTATCAAATTTTAGTGAACAGTAATTTGAAAACTGCCGATTTTTAGGAAGAATGATACTTAATATGAAATGGTGGACAGTGGGAAAAAAGGACATATTATGGTGTGAGGGAAAAGTCAGAGCTTTTCAAAGAGATTTGTGCCAAAACAAATCGTTATCAGAACATAACATTTAAAATATACATGTTCTTTGTAATAAATAGACTACATAATGAGACTGACCTTGCAATATTTGCATTTTAAATGTTTATCCTGCACCAAATAATCAGATATTTGTGAGCACTTAAAACGGGAAATAATCCGATACTGACTTTTATTTGCATCAGACACATGATAGAGTACAAGCCTTTAAAGTACAGGAGGAGGCCATTGGCCACTGTGTGTGCACCAGCTCCAGTAATGTTTCCCAAGCACCTTCCATTTGCCAGCCCTATCTCCGTAGCCCATTAAATTCATAATTTCCAATTATACATGTCCAATTCTTTATTGAATCGTTATCTACAACTTTACCAGGCAGTCTAATCCAAATCCTAACAACTCTCTCAATAAAGAAATATTTATGTACCTCAGTCCCAGCTCTTCTGCTGACCATTCTGAAATTAGAACTCCTTGATGCTGTAATGCCAACTAACGGAAAAAGAGTTTTCCTGTTTTATTATGCAGCTTTCTTCATACTTTTGAGCACCAAAATAATTTCACATCTTTGTCTGTTCTGCTCCAGGAAGAATAAGCCTTGCAAGTACTGTAACAAACACTACATTGGAAAAACAGGCAGAAAACTAGCCACCTGGATGCATGAACAACAACTAACCAGAAAAAAGACATGACCCACTATCACTAGATCCTTATATACGGATGAGGAAGTAAATTATTTTGACTGGGTCTGCACATCCATCTAGGACAAGCCAAACAGAGACACGCACCAGAATTCTGAGAAGCATGGCAATCCAACCGGAAATCTATCAACTAACACATCGAGTTTGATTCCATCTAACACTCTCTGAGGAAACGGACCAGGCATGAAATCACCAATGCTGGAAATTACATCACTGACTCAAGGAAACCTAAACACTTAAATAGAAAGTGGGACATAACGCTAGCATTTCATCGGAGGCTCACTGATAATGTTCCCTAGTACAGTGATGAACCATCTGAAAATGAACTCTCCAACTCAGCGAGCAAACTGACATCCAGAAGAAATATAATTTCTCTCGTCCTTTCTTTAATTAAATCCTTCATTCCAGTTAACATTCTGACTATTTATAAGGTTATTAGTATTCTTCTGGAAAGTAATGTAGTGTCGGTCTGATTGTGTGTGTGAATGTGTGTGTGTGAGAGAGAGAGACAGAACAATCCTCTGTAATCTCTGAATTACTCCCCGTGCCATATGGAAAAGAGGTAAGGATTAGGACGGAGGAATAGCTTAACGTGTTGTAAAAATCTAGTTCAGGGTTGCTGGTTTCAGATTTTTGGATTATTGGGAATTCTTCCAGGACAGGTGGGACCTGTACAAAAAAGTCAGATTGCATCTTAACTGGAGGAGCAACAACATCCTTTTAGGGAGCTTTGCTAGTGCATGTCGAATGGTTTTAAACTAAGAAACCAGGAGTTTGGTAACCAAAGCAGCGGGTCTGAAACTGAGTAGAAGGTCGAGATGAATAGCACATCAGGCATGGCCAGTCTAATGACCATGCTGAGGGAAGGAATCATATCAGTTCACATTGTGAGATGGAAGTTGAAATAAATGATAGAGATGAGGATCAGGTTTATCAGCGATTCACAAATGAGGACGGAGAGTGTGGGGGATGTGACGGATTGAGGTGTGAGAGATCAGGAAGACAGTGCACAAGAAAATATTAAAGGGTAAATTTTGAAGGGGTGGATTGGAGTGGGGAATTCTGTGATAAATAACTGGCAGCAAAACACAGGAAAACGTGCTGTTTGTCAAAGTGAATATCTGGGAAGTGATTTCTTATGCTTCAGAGAAATAGCACCCTCATAGCTAGAAGTCTGCATTATACTGAAGTAAAATCTGTGTCCATGACACTGCTGTAGCTATAATAATGGTGGTAAACAGTTGGAAAAATGCTCGTGCTGTTGTTAGACAATGCTTGTACTGAGCATGTGAATTACCCTGGATGTTCCCAGAGATTGCTTGGATGCTGTAGGTGGAGAAAGGGCTGAAACTCCATGAGTTGATTCTGGTTTGCAATCTCGCCACTTACTGAGTCCAGTCAAAGGAACAAACCAGCAACTGCCATTGCTTATTGCTTCAGAATATATCAGAGCATTCATGGCTGCCAACGCATAGAATCATGAAACGAATTAAAGGCCTATCACATCTGTGCCAGCAAGTGCACATCCAAAGGCTTTGTACACGTTTGTGAGGTTACCTCCCTCAACGACACTCCTAGACAATGCATTCCAGATTCATACCACCATTCCATAAATTCTCTCTCAAATCCCTGCCTTTCATTTAAAAAATGCGTTCCTTTGTTTTGACCCTTTCACTAAGGGAAACAGCTTCTGTTTATTCATCCTCTCCATACCCCTATACTCCAGTATACCTGTAGCAGGTTCCCTCCTCAACCTTCCCTGCTACAAAGAAAAAACGAGCAAATTTAGCCCTCCCCATTCGTAGTTTGAGTACTCACTTGTCTTATTACTTCTGACATGCATCACCCCACATTTATTAGTGTTACATTTCATCGGCCATTGATCTGGCTATCTGAATAATCCATTTATATTCTCCTGATTGTGAGCCACTCAGCTCAGCTTTGTGTCATCCACAACATTGGTCAGCATTCCACTGCCCCCCCTCCCCATTTTCCACATGCTCACTATCGTCATTTATGAATATCACAAACAAACTGTGATTTCCTTCCTGTTTCCCAGATGTTATTCAGAGGAAGATTTGAGAATTCCAGTCTCTGTTTTTTCTTATTTTGATCAATTTACAGAGTGATTTGGTTAACATCTTTTATGAGGAAGCCAGAAATAACAGTTTCGACAGAGAGTTGAATTCAGCTTTTACACTTTGCATGTTTTATTCATAAAAATTGTAAATAATTTAGGATGAACTCGGGTTTTCCATCTTGCGGTGGAACATTAACCTTTTGGAGGCACTGCAATAGCCAGAGCTGGAGACATTTTTCATCTGCAGGTTGGACACAGACTAATTCATTGTTTGTTGAAATCAGCTAGTGTGATGAGGATAAATACTCAATTAAATTCTATGTTATGGACAAACTGAAGGAGATCAAATCATATTCTCATGTCTACCTTGAATTGGAAGCAAATACAAACTGTAAAGAAAAATCAAAAATGTTGAAACACCACACAAGACAAGAAAAAATAATCCTCTGCACTTGATACAGAAAGATAGAGTACATGTATCATCTTAACAAGAATCAAGTGATAGAAAAGAAAGAACATGAAATATTTTCTTAATTTTGAATGGAACCTGATCTCGATTTTCCTGAAGAGTGATGTTTTCGCATCCAATCCCGCTTCCCCAAAAACAAGATTTTCCTTGTCACTAAAATTTCATCCGTCATTCTTCCTCCTTCGTCCTACTCTTTCCTCACACTCCTACTTCCCTTGCACTACCCCTTATGCTGGTACATGCTCTTCCACTGATGATTTCCCTTTACACCCTCCTTCTGTCACTCCCACCGTAAGTTACACCAATTCCCCAATTACTCACACTTCATCTGACCATCGCATTCTCTTTTTGCTTTCCAACTGGGATGATGGGAGCCGCTGGCTTCTGTTCTGCTATTTATCATCAGTGAATGTTGAGATTGGGATGATCAATGTCCAATCGGAACAGATAATAGTGTGTGTCTGTCACTGTCTGATGCACCGTGAACAGGATGGTTTTTTTCCCCATGGTCCAGAGTAGAGTATCTTTCTGTCTCTGTGTCACAGTGCATAACCAAACAGCCTCATCACAAATAGGATGAACCTTTCCTCAAAATCAAAAGTCCATGCACCAGTTTTCCCTTAAACATTATGAGTACAGTGAGCACATTGTTCAAACAAGCCGTGTTTTACACTTTTGCTTTTTATTATTTTAACAGTTTACCTCTTTTGAGGTGACATCAGAGTAACTTCCCTTGCAGCAAAGTAGCATTTGATTCATGTGGCATCACGGACCCTGAGTAAACAGGGGTCAATGGGAATCAGAGGAAATTCTGTCCTGGTAATTTCCTCACTGAACGATGACACCTTCCCCAGAGCTTTTGAGAATGATAAATAAACTCTGCCCTTGCCTAATACCTGCCAAAAGCATGGATGACCTTGTCCTGTTAATAACATCAACATTTATTATGTTTTCACAGTTTTGTCTAAAATCTCAGAAAAGTAAGGCTTTGCTGATTGAGTGTCACTCCAAAGAAATCAGGGCATTACAATAAGATTATGTACATTTTCATTTAGTTACTTCCTGAGGACTGATCTTGTGATTGTAGTGCCAGTGATATCAACATTTTATCTGTGCAACAGCATCACATCTCATTGGCTCAAGGCTACACCACTCCCCAATTCTATTTCTTTCTCCGGCTCATTCGCCATGCTCATCAGATATATGAGGCACACAAGATGCAATAACACAGAGATGCCTATGACCCCTTGGAACCTGACTCCCCACCTGTGCCTTGCACTCTGACTGCATCCCCTCCCCCAAATGCACCTCCTGTTGTATCTTCACATTCCCTCCTACCCTTCCACACTTTGATGTTGAATTTTCTGTACTTAACAATGGTCTCAGCGTTATCTCGCTGTGCCCCGATTTTAATGAATTTCGGTACGGCATGACGTTGAACTCTTCTCCCACCATCTTCTCCTCGATGCCCATTTCTTTGGGCAAAGATTCTGTTCCCTGTTCCACAGACTCTTCGAATAGCTCCAATACTCTTCCTCCACCTGTACCTCTCCCACTGCTGTTTGCTTGAACTCAACCTGTTCATTGAGAATGTTCGATGTGACATTGATTGTCTTAATTTATCTGCATCCCCTCACCCAATCCAACAAATCACCATCTGAACAGGCTGTACGCCGTGTGCTTTGCTCCAACCCTGACTTTGTTATTCAGCCTGTGCTGGTAAGGGTGATGCTGCTGTAGTCTGGTCGACTGACCTCTACATTGCAGAGACTGAGGGCCAGCTCTCAGTTATCTCCTCATATCACCTGCTGGACCATGACCCGACCATGGCGCATCAGGCCATTGTATCAACGATGATAATTGACCACATTTCATCTGGACATTCACACCGTACTTGCCCCCACCTAACTGTCCCCAAGCTGATGGCCCTCTGATAGCAGAGCTCACTTCTATCTCCTCCTGAAAATCCACAAACAGAACTGCCCGGGCAGACCCATAGCTTCAGCCTGCTCCTGCCACACAGAGGGGGTGCATGGATACACACGTGGGCTCCAGCCATACCTGTTTCTTCAAGGGGTACATAGACAATTCCCTGTTCCACTTCTGTTCCAGAGCCATCCACAACTCTTTCTCCAATGCATAGATTATACCATCGATTCTGCTTCTCTCTCTTGTCCTGAATTTGAAAAAAACATCGATTTCATTTCCAATTTACATCCCTCCCTCACTTTCACCTCATCTTTATCTGATTCATCTTTTCCTTTCCTCGGCATCTCTGTTTCCATTTCTGGGGATCGACAGGCCACTAATATCCAGTATTAACCAACCGACTCCCACAACTACCTGGAGTATACACCCTCACAACCTGTTTCTTGCTAATACTCCATTCCATTCCACCAATTTTTCTGTCTCCACCGCATTGCTTCTGATGATGTCAATTTCCAAAATTTCCACTTTCTTCCTCAAATGAGAATTTGCCAGCACTGTTCCCGAGAGGGCCCTCAACCAGGTCTGACCTACGTCTTGCATTTCTATTCTCACCGTCTCTCTACCCTCCTGCAACAGTGAGAGAAATCCTCTTGTCCTGGCCTACCATCCCACCAGCATGAAGTGGATCATCAGCCGCCATTTCCCCCACCACCAGCAAGGTGCCAATACCAGATACATATTTTCCTCCTCAAAATTGTCTGCCTTCTGGAGGGACCAGGACACCCTGGTTCACTCTTTATTCACTCCCATTACCCCACCCTCACCCCCACCACAGGCCCACTTCACTTGCCCCTGCAGAAAGTGTAACATGTTCGCACTTTTGTCCTCCTTTCTCACTATCCAAGAGCCCAACTACACCGTACCGATGAAGCAGCACCTTACCGAAATTTCCCACAATGGTCTACTCTATTCGCTTCTCACAATGTGGTCTTCTCTACATTGGGGAAACTAAAGGTAGACTGGGTGACCGCTTCACTGAACATCCAAAGTGTATCTATGCAAATGACCCTGAGCTTCCAGTTGCCTGCCAGTTTAATACCGCATCCTATTCCCTGGCCAATATCTCTATGTCAGGCTTGCTGCAGTGTTCCAGGAAAAGTCTATGCAAACTGGAAGAACAACGCCTCATTTACCGTGTGAAGACCCTACAGCCCTTCAGACTCAAAATCAAGTTCAATTATTTTGGCCCTGAACTCCCCAATGTCCTCGTCCCCGACCAATAATATACCAGGCCTAGTTCTCACATCGCCTTCCATTACACACCCTCTATGTTTAGCCACTAACAATTTCCATTAACAGCTGTCCAGCCCCTTCTGGATATCAACCAACATTTTCCTAGCTCCCATCAGTTCTGATGAAGCGTCACTGAACCTGAAACGTTAACTGTGATTTCTCTTCACGGATGCTGCCAGACCGACTGAGCTTTAGAAGCAACTTCTGTTTTTGTTTCAACATTTTCATGGCACGTTTTCACAATCCAATACGTCATCAATATTTAGAGCCTTGTCAAACATAGGAAATTTGTAATTTCTCATTTAATGTCTATAACAAATTACTCGAGATCCAAGTGAGACAGGGGCTTTGCTGTTAACGTTCAGATCAGACAATTTGCCGCAGTTCAGAAAGAAAAGAAATCGAAAGAGCTGGAGCAAAACTCAGCAAATCTGGCAGAATTTGAGCAGAGATGCATAGAATTAGCCTTTGACTTTTCAGAAATGTCACATCATAATCAATATGTTAACTCTGTTTCTCTCTGCAGATACTTCTTCATGTTTTTATTTCGTTTCTCCACCATTTTCAGTTTGTATCTCATGTTTGCATAACATTATTCTCATGTTTCTTTACAGGTCCATATGCTGACCTTGGTTATATTTGGACACTGTGGTCCTATTACAGTTGGTGTGTCTGTGACACGTGTCTTAAGGCCGAAATCGGTTTCATGTATAAGATTCAAAGAGAAAAAAAATCATGTTTCTGAATATACTGCAAATCTCAGAAAACCACTGTATTAAAACACTTGTCATTGCAAATGAACTCCATGATATAATATGAATCGATTTTTGTTGATGGAACAGTCTGTGTCCTTTATTGAACAAGCCTGTCTTGCCCATCCCCCTCCCCCCCCACCCCCAATAGGCTTTCAATATATATCACAGAATTATTACAGCAAAGGTTGAGGAAACACAACCAATTGTCTCTTACAGCTTAGAATGAGCTGTCTCTCGACTGTTATTCTGCATACTGGCAACTGAAAGCATTCTATTCTTGTGATATGGTAACTGCTCTGCCCAGGACCATAAGAAACTACAGACGGTTGTGTGCACAGCACAGACCATCACGGAAGGCAATCTTCCATCCATTTATACTTCATATTGTCACCGAAAAGCTGATAACATAAAAAAATCTCTCCCAAACCTGTAATGATCTCCGACAACCTCTTCCAACAGGAAGATGATAGAGAGGCTTGAAAACATGGACCAGCATACTCAGGAACACTTTCTTCCCTATCGTAATTAGACTGACGAATTGATATCTCTAACTTCAAATAATACTAGTCTTGCTAATAGCGATCTTGTTTTGCACATCTCCTGTGCAGCTGTAACCTTATATGCCTCACTCTGTTGAAGTACCTCATGAGCTGTGTTTTTTTGTCTACTATCATGTTCCTGCACTACTCACAAAACAAAGCTTTCCATTGTACATTTGACTAAAATGGATCAAATCAAATCAAGTAAAACACATGGACTACAGTGGCTCACGGTCTTCTCAAGAGCAGCTAGAAAAGTGAAGTAATGCTGACCCAGCCAGTGATACCCATATCCCATTAACGAATATAAGAGATGACCACCGTTCAGGGCAGAGAGACAGGGAGATAAAATCGCTTTAAACATTGTCTTAGACATATACAGGTTTCCCTTTATTGAACAAGCCTGTCTCTCCCCCCCACCCCCCCACCCCCACCACCCCCTCCATTGGCTTTCAATACATATCACAGGATTATTACAGCAAAGGTTGCGGAAACTCAACCCATTGTCTCTTCCAGCTTAGAATGAGCTGTATCCCTTACTGTTATTCTGTATACTGGCAACTGAAAGAATTCTCTTCGTGTGACACGGTAACTGCTCTGCGATGTTAAGTACAGTGTTCCTTTCATAAGCCGATATGGTGTAAAGTGAAGAAGCATTCATTTGTATGGGAAAAATTTCGGCAATCTTCGTAAAAGTGAAAATCCTCTTTGGATTTGTTTTGATTAGCGAAAACAGGTCCTAATGTAGGTTATTTGGAAAGGGAAGCGTGGAAAAGCGAACTTTTGAAAAGCAGGATTTACATGGGCATGTCATCAGCGAACTTGCAGCTGGCATTGTTTGGAATTTGGCAACACAGCCGTGTGTGGACAGTGAGTACAGTAGGGCGCTGAGGGACACAGCCGTGTGTGTACAGGGAGTACAGTAGGGGGCTGAGGATGCATCCTTGTGGTATCCAGTGTTGAGTGTGATTGTGGTCGAGGTGCAGATACCTCTCTTCAAAGATTGTGATCTGTGGGTCTGAAACCGGGGGATCAATTTGCAGAGGGTGGAGCTGCGACTAAGGTCACGGAATTTTGAGATCAGTCTGGAGGGGATATTGAAGGTGGAGCTGTAGTCAGTGAGCAGGAGTCTGGTGTAAGTGTCCTTGTTGTCAAGATGTCCCAGGGATGAGTGCAGGGATTGGGGTATGGCATCCGTTCTGGACCTGTTACATCAGTCGGCAAATTATAAGGGATCAGGTCAGGCTGGGAGACTGGAGCTGATGTGGGCCATAACCAGCTTCTCAAATCACTCCATGTTTATTGAGGTCAGAGCCACTGGGCAGTAGTCATTAAGGCACGTTACATGTGCTTTCTCACTTACGAGGATGATGGTGGTCTTCTTGAAACGGGTTGGTACTTCAACTTGTAAGAGGGAGAAGCTGTAGTTGTATATGAATACCTCTACCAGTTCGTCCTCATAGGCTCTGAGTACACTGCCGGGAACATCATCCAGGTCTGTCTCTTCCCTTGCCTTGACTCTCAGGAAGACTGATCATGTCTGCAGCGGTGACAGCGGGCACAGATACATCCGGGGCTGTCGGGGCAGGTTTCAGCCTGGCAGTCACACAGTCATTCATCATAGACATTCCTTCCCCCACCTCCCTTCATCGTCATCAACACACAGTTTGTCCAGACAGAATGCTATCAATAGACTGGGATTGTGCGCCATAATGAAGTGAACTCACCACAAAACGGGGCAGGGTGTGCTTCTACTGAGAGTCCATGGAGCAGGGAGTGAAGACTTTGCAAGTGTAATTCCACTCAAGCCATTGCTTCAACATGAATGGAGTCAAGCACCTTGAGTGTTGTGCCTTGTAGATGGTGGACAGTCCTTAGGGAGCCAGGAAATGTATTATACATGGACAAACTGGAAAAAGGACCTGAATGCAGCTTTGCTAAGTTGGAAGATGATGCAGTGATGTTTGCTGGGAAGATGATATTGAGGAAGTGGGGAGGCTGCAGAAAGACTTGGACAGTTTAGGACTGTGGGAAAACATGTGGCTGATGGAACACAATATGGAATCGTGTGAGATTATTCACTTTGATAGGCGGAATAGAGGCAGACACTATGTTCTAATAGGATCCATTAAATCTGAAGCCCAAAAGGATTTTGAAGCACTCGTCCTCCCTTATGGTTAATGTGCAAGTTCAGTTGGCAGTTACGAAAGCAAATGCAATGTTCACGTTCATTTCAAGAGAACAAGAATACAAGAGAGGACACGTACTGTTGAGAATGTAATGGGCAATGGTCAGACGGCATTTTGCATATTGTGAACTGCTGAGGGATGACGGCTTGTCATATGAGCGGCAGTGTGTGTACTCGATGGAACTTAGAAGAATGGCGGGGGGGGGGGGGGGGCATCTGATTGAAAGTGATCAATTACTGCAAAGATTGATACAGTCAGTGTGTCGAACATATTTCCACTAGAAAGAAAGACAATGCTAAAACAGCACAGTGCAGAATTGTACGTCTCTGATCTGCTCTTGTAATTATAAGTTGATTTGACTTCATGTTCTGGTCAATTGTAACCCCTGTGAAATAGACGGTGGGAGGATTCCATGTAGCCAGTAGTCCATTAATCTGTTGAATGTAAGCTACTATCTGTGAATCTTACCTGGCGGGAGTACATTGTCTCTATTATGATTGTCATTAATAATCTGGTCATTTTGAAGGATTGAGCCAGTATTGTTACACCAATATTGTTGATTTTAACTAAAAAGGTGCAATTTATCACAGCACTCAGCAACAATATTTCATCGAATATGTAACACCTTTCCAATAACAGAAAAAGTCGAAAATATTCACTATTAGAAACACTGTTTTCCTGTTCGTGTTCAAATCAGATAATCTGTCCCATCGAGATGCTCAACTTGGAACTATTAATTAAAAAAAATATTTTTTGGATGTGGGCAACACTGGACGGGCCCAGCATTTCTTGCCCATCCCGAGTTGCACTTGAGAAGGTGATGGTGAGCTACCTTCTCGAACTGGTGCAATCTACGTACTGTGCGTTGACCCACTAGTGATTAAGGAGGGAATTCTAGTGTTTTGAACCAGCAACAGGGAAGGAACTGCGATATATTTCCAAATCAGGATGTTGACTGGTTTGGAGTCGAATTTGTAGTTGGTGGTGTTCCCAAAAGTCTACTGCCCTTGTCAGTCTCCATGGAAGTGTTCATGAAATTGGAAGGAGCTCTTTGAGGATTTTTGTGGAATTTCTGCATTGTGTCTAGTAGATAGTACGCACTGCTGTTCCTGAGCGACCGTGGTGAAGGGAGTGAATGCTTGTGGATGTGGTGCAAATCAAATGGGCTGTTTTGTCCTGGATGGTGTCAAACTTCTTTAGTGTTGTTGGGGCTGCACTCAGTCAGGCAAGTGAGGATTCTTACATCTCATTCCTGACTTGTGCCTTGTGAATGTTGGACAGACTTTGGGAAGACAGAAGGTGAGTTAATCGCGCAGTATTCCTAGCCTCTGATCTGCTCTTATCTGTGGTGAGTCCAGTTGAGTTTATAGTCAATAATACGCCCCAGGATATTGATAGTGGGGAAACTTAATTATGATAATGCTGCTGAATAACAAGTGGTTATGTTGTTTCTTATTCGTGATGGTCATTGTCTGGATTTGTGTGGCACGAATGTTACTTGCAACTTGTCAGCCCAAGCCTGGATAATCCCCACTCCCGACCTTATGATGGAAGGAAGGTCATTGGTGAAGCTACTGAAGATGTTTGGACCTAGAACATTATCCTAAGGGACGACTGCAGAGATGTTCTGGAGCTGGGATGACTGATCTCCAACAACAATGACCATCTTCCTATCTGTCAGGTATGACTCCAATAATGCAGTGTTGGCCTGCGATAACATTTTTGCTTGAGGTCTTTGATGTCACATTTGGCAGAATGCAGCCTTGATATCAAGGGCTGGAATTCAGTTCCTTTTTCTATGTTTGAACCAAGGCTGTGATGAGGTCAGGAGCTGAGTGACCCTGGTGGAACACAAAATGGGCGTCCCTGAGCAGGTGCTGCTTGATAACACTGTTGATGACACCTTCCATCGCTTTACTGATGATGGAGAGTAGACTGATGAGGCGGTATTGAGTCGGGTGGAATTTGTCCTGCGTTTTATGTACAGAACATACTTGAACAGTTTTCCCCATTGTCTGTAACCGTACTGGAACAGCTTGTCTAGGGAAGCGGGAAGTTCTGGAGTACAAGTCTTCAGGACTATTGTCAGCATGTTATCAGGGTTATAGCCTTTGCAGTATCCAGTACCTTTAACCGTATATTGATATCAGTGAATCGAATTTGCTGAAGACTGCTATCTGTAATGATGGGGACCACGGGAGGAGGCCGAAATGGATCATCCACTCAAAACTTCTGACTGGAGATTGCTGTGAAATCTTCAGCCTTAACTTTTGATCTGATGTTCTGGGATCTTCCATCATTGAGGATGGGGATATTTGTGGAGACCCCTACTCCAGTGAGTTGTTTGATCATCCACCACCAACCATGATCGGGTTAGGAGGACTGCAGTGCATAAATTTGATGCATTCATTGTGGGATAGCTCAGTTCTGTCTGTCCCTTGCTGTTTAAGTTCTTTGGCACGCAAGTATTTCTGTTTGGAAGCTTAGCAGATTAACATTTTATTTTTGTATATTCCTGGTTTTGCTCGTGGCATGCCCTCCTGCACTCTCCATTGAACCAGAGTTGATCCTCTGCCTTGATGTTAATATTTGAGTGGGGGGATATGATGGGTCGTGACATTACAGTTTGTGCTGGAGTACAGTGCTGCTGCTATTAATGATCCACAGTGCCTTATGGATGCTAGTCTTGAGTTGCTAGATCTCTTCGAAATCAGTGTCATTTAGCATGATGATAGTGCCAAACAACACAACCGAATTTATTATGAACGTGACCACGAGACTTTTACCGATACTTTCATGGGCAGATACGTCTGCAGTTGGTAGATTGGTAAGGATGAGGTCATGTATGATTATTTTCACCACCTGCTGCAGACCCAATCTAGTAGCTATGTCCTTTAGGACCTGACCAGCGTGATCAATAGTACTGCTGCCAATCCATTCTTGGTGGTCGACTTTGAAATCTCCCAGCCAGAATACACTTTGTGCCCATGCCTCAGTCAGTGCTTTCTCCAAGTTTTGTTTAACATAGAGGAGCACTGATTCAGATGAGGAATGAAGTTACGTGGTAATCAGTCAGAGAATTCTTTGTCCATGTTTAATCTGAAGCCATGGGACTTCATTAGGTCTGGAGTCAATTCTGGAGACTCCCAGAGCAACTACCGCCCGACTCTATCTCACTGAGCTGCCCCCTCTGCTGGATCGGTCCTGCCTTTGGGGCAGGACATATCCAGGGATGGTGATGGTGGTGGCTGGGTTATTGTTGTAAGGTATGATTCCGTGAGTATGACTATGTCAGGCTGTTGCTTGAGTAGCCAGTAAGGCAGTTGTCCCAGTTTTGGCACTACCCCTTAGATGATATTAAGGAAGACTTTGTAGGTTCTACAGTGATGTTTCTAATGTTGACTTTTCCAGTGCACAGTTTGATGCCAGGTGGTCCAGCCGGTTTCATTTCTTTGAAACTTTGTAACCATTGGTACAAGTGAATGACTCACAGGACCATTTCATGGAGCGATTGGGAGTCAATGACGTTGCTTTGGGTCTGGATTTGCATGTTAGCCAGACCAGGTGAGGTTAGAAGATTCCTTCATTGAAGGATATTAATGATCCAGATGGACTTTTCTAAAAATCGGCAACGATTTTATTCTCATAGGTAGATTCATAATTCCAGAGATATATTAAAATTATTGAATGGAATTTCCACCATCTGCAGTGGCGGGATTCGACCTGGCTCCAAAGGACAGGAGCTAATTTTCTGGATTGATAATCTATCGGTAACACCATGAGGCCTATTTGGAACCACATGTTGTACTCAACTGCTATTTCTTGTG
Source organism: Chiloscyllium punctatum (assembly GCF_047496795.1). Taxonomy (NCBI): domain Eukaryota; kingdom Metazoa; phylum Chordata; class Chondrichthyes; order Orectolobiformes; family Hemiscylliidae; genus Chiloscyllium; species Chiloscyllium punctatum. The sequence continues at coordinate 41,819,244 of NC_092766.1, forward strand.
TTGCCCTGTTTTTCATTCATTGATTATGTTATTCTGGAATTTCATCCATCATTAAATCCTGATTGAAATACACAGTCATGAACGTCGTCTCCACTGCTTGAATTTCATTCAATCTGTTTGGTTTGAACAGATATTTCAAGGCAGCTGCACATCAGAAAAGAACAGGAAGTAAGAATGGCTGACTGTGCACTGTACCTGTCACCGGACCAGCATGTCTGGGTATGTCAGTTAGTCTGATCTTCGAGAAGGATAAAAGATTGGCAGGACGTCAAGGGTCGAAGGGTCTGTACTGTGCTGTACTGTTCTGTGTTTTACGTTTCACCCAGCCTGTGGATTCTTATCAATTGTTGAATGCTTGAGGGAGTGATATGTGTAAGATTAGGAAGCTGGGGAGGGGCGTTAGCACCAAACTTCCAGTGATGTTGTTCATTGTTCCTTTCACCTGAATGCCAGTCTGTGTGGTGTCCTACACCAGGCAGGCTCCGCCAAGTTCAGTTATTAACGTGATTATTGACTTTTCATTTGCTGCTCTTTTCGTCAGATACAATCTGTTGGGTGACCCATGTATTAATCAGATTTTTGCTAAATTGAGTGAATTAGGCAAAAATAAGACATCAACTATGATTATTCAACTGAACTATAATCTCTGAAAAGAATTAGGTTGATTCTATATTTATGGATAAAAAAAAACTCCTGTCAAGATGTCCTAACATAGAAATAAAGAGTGTACATGTTATTTTATTTCGAACAAACAACATGGATGTAACTCTTCTGGCGATCAGAATTACACACACAATGTCAGGATTCAAAACAATGCATTGTCACTCCAACATTTTGAAAGCGGTTGGCTTCTGAATGATTACATGTTCAGCAAACGATTGAATAATCAAATAGAATTAGCATTCTTATAGAATTATACATAATCAATCAGTTTAATTTCTCACTGAAATGTACAAGTTTAATCTATTTGCCAGCGAATAAGAAATGGCTATTATTCAACATGCACTGTGAATATTCAACTAAATAAATGATTTGTGTTATCAAATTTTATTGAACAATAATTTGAAAACGTTTAATTTTTAGAAAAAATGTTATTTAATTTGAAATGCAGACAGTGAACAAAAACAATAAACATATTATCGTGTGAGTGAAAAGTCAGATATTTTCATAGACTTGTGCCAAAGTAATGACAGATTTGTTTTCGTAATTGGAATTCAACATTTAAAATATTCATGTTCTGAGCAATAATTAGACTATATAATGAAGATGGTCTTGCAATACTTGCATTTTAAATGCTTATGCTGCACTAAATAATCAGATATGTGCGAGCATTTACAATGGGAAATAATCGTATACTGACTTTTATTCACATCAGACACATGATAGAGTGTGTGCATCAGCTCCAGGAATGTCTCCAAAGCCCCTCCCATTTGCCAGCCTAATCTCTGCAGCCTGTTAAATTCATATTTCCAAATACATATCCAGATCTCTTTTTGATCTTCATCCACAACTCTCCCAGGCAGTCCATTCCAAATCATAACAACTCTCTCAATAAAGAAGTTTTTCCTTATCTCAAACCTGGTTCTGTTGTTGACAATCTTGGAATTAGAACTCCTTGATGCTGTAATGCCAACTAACGGAAACAGAGTATTCTTGTTTTACTCTACAACTTTATTTCATACTTTTGAGCACCATAATAAGTTCACATATTTGTCTGTTCTCCTCCAGAAAGAATAAGCCTTACAAGAACTGTAACAAGCACTACATTGGAAAAACAAGCAGAAAACGAGCCACCTGGATACATGAACAACAGCTATCCAGAAAAAAAGACATGACCCACTATCACTAGTATCTTTACCTACAGATGAGGAAGTACACCATTTTGACTGGGTCCATCTCGGACAAATCAGAGACACGAACGAGAATTCCTAGAAGCAGAGCATTTCAACCGAACTCTATCAACAAACACATCGATTTTGATTCCATCGAACACTCTCTGAGAAAAAGAACCGGACATAAAATCACCAATACTGGAAATTATATCACTGACTCAAGGAAACCGAAACACACAAATAGCAAGTGGGACATAACAGCAGCACTTCACCAGAGGCTCACTGATAATGTTCCCTAGTCCAGTGGTGAACCATCTGAAAATGTATTCTGCAGCTCAGCGAGCAAACTGACATCCAGAAGAAGCGCAATTTCTCTCATCCTCCCTTTAATTAAATCCTTCATTTCAGTTATCATTCCCATTATTTTAAGGTTATTTGTATTCTTCTGCAAAGTAATTTGGTGTCTGTCTGTCTGTCTTCTGAACGCGTGTAAGTTTTTATTTGGGGGGGCGGTGCGAGAGAGAGAGAGAGAGAGAGCGAGAGAGACAGACGGAGAGAGAGGCAGAGACAGAGAGAGAAAACCATCCTCTATAATCTCTGGATTACTCCCCATGCCATGTGGAAAAGAGGGATGGATGAGGAAGGCAGTATAGCTTAACTCGTTGTTAACAAGCTCGTTCAAGGGTAGGGATTTCAGATTGTTGGATCATTGCGATCTCTTCCAAGACAGGCGAGGAACTGTACAAAGAATACAGGTTGTATCTTAACTGGACGAGCACCAACATCCTTGTCGGGAGGTGTGCTAGTGCAAGTCAGATGGATTTGAATAAACCAGGAGAGTGAGAACCAAAGCAGCAGATCAGGAACTGAGCAGAAGGTCGAGGTGAATAGGACATTAGGCACGGACAGTCTAATGACCATGCCGAGAGAAGGAATCAAATCAGTTCAAAATGTGAGTTGGGAGTTGGAATAAATTATAGAGATTAGGCGCAAGTTTTTCAGGGATTAATAAATAAGGATGGAGAGTGTGGAGGATGTGAGGGAGTGAGGTGTGTTGAGCAGAGAGACAGTGCACAAGAAAACGATAAAGTAGAAAGAGGGTAGGGTGGGGAATTCTGTGAGAAACAACTGGCAGAAAAAAACACAGGAAAACTTGCTGTTTGTCAAAGTGAATACCTGGGAAATAATTTATTATGCTTCAGCGAAACAACATCCTTATTGCTAGATGTGTTTATTATAATGGAGGAAAAGCTGTGTTGAAATTATGGTTGTAACTATAATAATGGTGACAAACAGCTAGAATAGTGTCAGTGCTGTTGTTGGCCAATGCTTGCACAGACCATGTGAATTACCCTGGATGTTCCCAGAGATGGCTGGGCTGACTTTGGTTGAGTAAGTGCTGAAGCTGCATGAGATGCTGCTGCTTTGTAATACAGAAACTTACTGAGTACCATCAAAGAAACAAAGCAGCAAATGCCATTGCTTATTGTTTCAGAATATACCAGAGTGTTCACGGCTGCCACTGCAAAGAATCATGCAATGAAAAACATGCTCATCACGCCTGTGCCAGCAAGTGCACATCCAAAGGCTTTTAAACGTTTGTGAGATTACCTGCCTCAACCACCTTCCTAGACAATGCATTCCAGATTCAGGCTACCCTCTCGGTTCGAAACACGTTCCACAAATTCTCTCTCAAACCCATCCCTTTGTCTTTAAAAGTGTGACCTTTATTTTTTTGATCCTTTGACTCAGGAAAACAGCTGTTGTCTGTTCATCCTCTCCATACCACTTATGCTCTTGTACACCTGTACCAGATTTCCTCCTCAACCTTTCCTGCTGCAAAGAAAAAATTAGCAAATTTAACGCTCTTCTTTCATACTCACTTTTGAGTACTTACTTGTTTTGTTTCCTCTGACTTGCATCTTCCCAATTTATCGGTGTTAAATTTCATCAGGCCATTGATCTGGCTATCTGAATAATCTGTTTCTATCCTCCTGTAGCATAACACCTCCCTCCTGACTGTGATCCACCCAGCCCATCTTTTTGTGTCATCCACAACATTGATCATCATTTCACTGCTCCCCACCTCCGCATTCTCACAATCGTCATTTATGAATATCACAAACAAGCCGTGATTTCCTTCCTGTTCTCCAGATGTTATTCAGAGGATTATTTGACAATTCCAGTTTCTTGCTTTCCCTATTTTGGTGAATTTATGACTGATATAATTAACACATTTTATGAGGGAGCCACAAATAACATTTTCGACACAGAGTTGAATTCACTTTTTACACTCCGCCCCTCTGCATGTTTTATTTATAAACCTTGTAAATAAATTAGGATAAACTGGGTTTGGCATCTTGCGCTGGAACATTAGCATTTTGTGTGGCACTGTTCTTTATAACATTCCCTGCAATAGCCAGAGCTGACGAAATGTTTCATCTGCAGGATGGACGTGGACCCATGCATTGTTTGTTTAATTCAACGGGTGTGATGGGGATAAATATTCAATTAAATTCTATATTATGGGCAAACTGCAGAAAGTCAAGCCATATTCTCATATCCACCTTGAATTGGAAGCAAATACATACTGGAAAATAATCAAAAATATTGAACCACCACAGTAGGGGAGAAAAAAAAACATGTCGTCTGCACTTGATGGAGATTTAGAAATATATAGTACATGTTCAACCTGAACAAGGACCAAGCGATAGAAGAGAGAGTACAAGAAATCCTTTCTTAATTTTGAATGAATTCCAATCCCGATTTTCTTGAATAGTGTTGGTTTCTCATCCAATCTCACCATACAGTCTTTTCTGCATATAAACCAACATTTTCCGTATTACCATCAGTTCTGAGGAAGGAGCACTGGACCTGAAACGTTAACTCTGATTTCTCTGCACAGATGCTCCCAGACCTACTGAGCAGTTGCAGCAACTTCTGTTTTGTTTCAACATTTTCATCGAAAGTTCTCGCAATACAATACGTCATCGATATTTAGAGCCCTGTCAAACAGAGGAACTTTGTAATTTCTCGTTTAATGTCCATAACAAATTACTCAAGATTCAACTGAGATAACAACTTTGTTGTTATCATTCAGATCAGACACTTTGTCACATTTCAGAAAGAAGAAAGAAATCAAAAGAGCTGGAGCGAAACTCAGTAGATCTGGCAACATCTGAGCAGAGATGCAAAAAAAATAACCTTTGATTCGAATAGGACTTTTCAGAACAGTGTCACATCATATGACATATGTCAATTCTGTTGCTCTCTGCAGATACTTCCTCATCTTTTTGTTTCTCTGGCAATTTCTGTTTATATTTCATGTTTCCATTATCTGTATATTTCATGTTTCTTGACAGGTCTACACATTGAACTTGGTAATATTTGGGCAATGTGGTCATTTCTCGTTCTCTTACAGTTGATATTCCTGTGACACCTGAATTACAACCGAAATCTGCTTCTTCTTTAAGATAGAAAGTAAAAACAATTCTGAACATCCTATAAATCTCAGGAGATCTATTTTTTTTAAATATATTTTAGAGGCAGCTGAACTTCATGAAATAATGGGGATAGATTATTGATGATGGAACACTCTGTGTCCTTCATTGAACAAGCTTGTCTCCCCACTCTACAAATGCTTTCAATGCATAACATAGAATTATTACAACAAAGGTGGTGAAAGCTTAGCCCATTGTCTCTTCCAGTTTGGAATCAGCGATATCTCTAATATTATTCTCCTGTATTGTCCCCATAGCCCTGCACATTTTATTATTAGTATCTGTTTTTAATTGTAAGCATCCTGCAAGATATGAACAATATGATCAACCTCAAACAAAAACAGACGTTGGAGGGAAAGCTCAGCAGGTCTGGCAGTAGCTATGAAGTGAAATCAAAGTTAATGCTTCAGGTGCGGTGACCCTACTCAATCTGTATTCCCAATGATTAAATAGTGTGTATATAAAATATAAAATATCCTTGTTGTGAACTATATTTAATTCTATCTGAAGTTAATAGTGTTGATGACATGTGGAATATCATTGTACTCCTCATGCAGTCTCCACAGCCACTGCCCTCATTCCACCCTATCTCCCAGCCAAACGTGACTCATTAATTCAAAAGTCTTAATGAATAAGTTCACTTTTGGTTTGGGACTGAGGAGAAAAAGCGTAAAAATTCCTGCTTTATAGCAAATAAAACAGCATTAAAATATTTGTCCATTTGTATAAATTAATTACTCAAGCATATTATGAATGGAAGATCCAACGATTCTTTATAGGAACAGGGAGAGGAACATTCAGAGAAAATCTCACTTCCTGTCTATGTGCAGAGCAACTGCACCCAGTGACAGTGTATTGGCTGGCGTTTCTTCCCGTGGAGGAGAAATCAGCACAGTAACAACGTCCTGATTGTGTTTTTTATTTGTGGAGGGGCGGAGATTCGGGGTAAGATGTTGACAGCATTGCAAACGTACAACAGAGCAGAGTCATCTAGCCTGCGAAAAGAAAACATCCATCATTCTCCCTCACAACTGACTTCACGAGAGCAATTAGTGATGGGAGATGTGACCAATAGCCAGCGATGTCAGCATCCAGTCCAGTCCAGTTATATTGTTAACTGAATGTGCTGTATTGAAAGCTAGAACAGTTTGCTCAGTGACTGTGATTGATGCCAGTCTCCGTGCATTGTAACTGTGTCACTGGAGGGTTTCCCTCTCCTATTGGTGAGGGGCTTCACTCAGTGCGCTATCCCAGTGTAGGAGCAGATGTATCAGCTCCAACAATAACAAAGATAAGCAGCTGCACAGACGTGGAGAGGACAGATCTGAATCTGCGAATAGTGGACTTGATAATTAAACCAATGGAGAGGAGGCTTTCCTTGGAATTTTCAAAATTTTTCTCTGTTGAGAATTTCTAACATATCGCATATTAGCGGTACTGATTATTATTTTGGGCGGGGTGGAGGGTGTGTTACTAACCTATTCTCGCTATTGTTGGTGTTTTCTACCTCTATCCATTCATTAATCCCATAAACAATTTTGAACTTCATTGCAATTGCTGTTATCTATATTTGTCAAAGAAAGAAACTATTAAATCTTCAATTCAAATTGCAGTCTCCATTCATCTGAAATGCAGACCACTCCCTTACAAACATCTGAGAACAAAACTGTGGACAATCTCAAGATCCCTTTTGGTACTGAACTGATTTATGTCTCGTGTTCTCTCTGTCACGAACCCTGTCCACTACCAGCTCATAATATCCCCAGTCTCCACATCTGCGTCAGTGCTGTGTCTGAACAAACCATTGTCTGCACGTTGGTAAATTCAGACTTTATGTTTCAAGCTCTCTTCTGGCCACTTTTCCAGTTACAAGTATTTTAATCATAAAATTGTTCTTGTCTCGGACGTTACTTCATGATTAGGACAATGTATCAGAGTAGGAATGTCGCTGGATGTAATTCAGGAGCAAAGCTTATTAAACGAAATACATTGTTTCAAGTGATTTGTTTCAAGTCCTACCACAGCTGATGGCAGAACATAAATGAAAATGATAAGAGTTCGAATAAAGTGCATTTCACGAAAAAAACATAAAACCCAGATTTTGTCTGAAAATCTTACTGTTTCACTGATGACTTTAAACAAGTCTAATGTTACTACCCGGTCTGGGTTAAGTGTGACTTCAGACCCATATCAATGTGCTCGATTTTATATTGGCTTCTGGAATGGCCTCACAATCAGGACAATTAGTGATGATTAACAAATGCTGCCCTGGCAGAGATGCCGACTTCCCATGGAATAACAAATTTGAAGCTTAAACCAAATAAAAGAAAATGCTGGAGATCGGAAATTGCATAAGAAATGCAAAGCAAAGAACAGAAAGTGCTGGGAGCTTTCCTGACCTGAAAGCAGTTGGATAATAGTGTGAATAATGCTGGTGACAGGGAAGTCTGCTGTGAAAGGGAGGACGAGTGAGCTAAATCGATAGAGAAAGAGAGAGATAGAAGAAAAAGAGCAAACAACAGGAATGATGATCAGCTGGGATGGAAATAAAATTTGTGATCCACCTCATTTACTTTTGACTTTCCCATTTTCCTGAATACCTTGCCCATGCCGGTACATGTATACCCCGCTTTTCAAATATTCGCTTTATGCCACTTCCCTTTCCGAAAAACCTCCATTACGTCCCATTTTTCGCTAACCAAAAGAAATCCGAAGAGGATTTTCACTTTTACCAAGAAAGATGATTTATTTTCCCACATAAATTAACGCTATTTCACTTTACGCCATATCAGCTTATGAAAGGTTTTGTAGGAACACTCTACTTTCAGATACTCAGGGAAACTATGTATATCTAAAATCATGTTTAAAGTGATTTGATCCCAACTGTCTGTCTTCCCTGAGTGTCATCATCTTCTTAAATTTATTAATGGGATATCGGTATCGATGGCTGGGCCAGCATGAATTCACTTATTTGATTGCCCTTGAGAAGACTTTGTGCCTCAATGGCACTTAGACAGAGTGAGGCACACAAGGTGACAGCTGCACAGGAGGTGCGCAAAGCAAGAGCGACTTTTGCAAGATTAATATTATTTGAAAAGTTCGAGATTTCAATTCGCCATGTAATTACGGTGGGGAAGAAGGTGTTCCGGAGCATACTGCTCCATGTTTTCAAGCCTCTGTATCTCCTCCCTTTTGGAGGAGGTTGCAGGAGACCACTACCGGTTTTGGAGAGATATTTGATGTTGCCAGCCTTTCACTGACAATGAGAAGTATAAATGGATGGAAGATTGTCCTCCATGATAGTCTGGGCTGTGCACACAACCGTCTGTAGTTTCTTATGGTCCTGGGAAGAGCTGTTACCATCACACTATTATGCACATGAACAGAATGCTTTCAGTAGCCAGTATGCAGAGCACTGGGAGAAGGCAGTTCCAAAATATTTAGATGTAACAATTGGTTGTTAAATGGAGGTCCAAGTTCTGGTTGCTGTTTTGACAACAATTGAAATTTAACCAATAAATTTAAATTATGGTTAAGATACCAAAACACAAATGAGTTTATCTTATTGCCAACATCCAACCAAAGAGCCATCACATGCTTCAAAAGAATAGAGACGCCATCACCATCACAACGAGGGAGAAATAGACAGACACATATAAGGAGAGAGAGAACACAGCAAGGGAAACAAAATGACAGTCAGTAAAACAGAGAAAGGAAACAAAACAAGAAACAAACAGTCACATGGACATGGAAAAGGGGAGATAATAAGTTCAGGGAAAGAAACAGAAGACAGAGAGAAGGAAAAGACAGGGAAACAGACAGTGTGAGAGAAATAGTGAGATACAAAGCACACAGTGAGCTGGGGATGGGGTCACAGTGAGCTGGGGATGGGGTCACAGTGAGCTGGGGATGGGGTCACAGTGAGCTGGGGATGGGGTCACAGTGAGCTGGGGATGGGGTCACAGTGAGCTGGGGATGGGGTAACAGTGAGCTGGGGATGGGGTCACAGTGAGCTGGGGGTGGGGTCACAGTGAGCTGGGGGTGGGGTCACAGTGAGCTGGGGATGGGGTCACAGTGAGCTGGGGATGGGGTCACAGTGAGCTGGGGATGGGGTCACAGTGAGCTGGGGATAGGGTCACAGTGAGCTGGGGATGGGGTCACAGTGAGCTGGGGATAGGGTCACAGTGAGCTGGGGATAGGGTCACAGTGAGCTGGGGATGGGGTCACAGTGAGCTGGGGATGGGGTCACAGTGAGCTGGGGATGGGGTCACAGTGAGCTGGGGATGGGGTCACAGTGAGCTGGGGATAGGGTCACAGTGAGCTGGGGATGGGGTCACAGTGAGCTGGGGGTGGGGTCACAGTGAGCTGGGGATAGGGTCACAGTGAGCTGGGGATAGGGTCACAGTGAGCTGGGGATAGGGTCACAGTGAGCTGGGGATGGGGTCACAGTGAGCTGGGGGTGGGGTCACAGTGAGCTGGGGATAGGGTCACAGTGAGCTGGGGATAGGGTCACAGTGAGCTGGGGGTGGGGTCACAGTGAGCTGGGGATGGGGTCACAGTGAGCTGAGGATAGGGTCACAGTGAGCTGAGGATAGGGTCACAGTGAGCTGGGGATGGGGTCACAGTGGGCTGGGGATAGGGTCACAGTGAGCTGGGGATGGGGTCACAGTGAGCTGGGGATGGGGTCACAGTGAGCTGGGGATGGGGTCACAGTGAGCTGGGGGTGGGGTCACAGTGAGCTGGGGATAGGGTCACAGTGAGCTGGGGATAGGGTCACAGTGAGCTGGGGATGGGGTCACAGTGAGCTGGGGATGGGGTCACAGTGAGCTGGGGATAGGGTCACAGTGAGCTGGGGATGGGGTCACAGTGAGCTGGGGATGGGGTCACAGTGAGTTGAGGATAGGGTCACAGTGAGCTGGGGGTGGCGTCACAGTGAGCTGGGGATGGGGTCACAGTGAGCTGGGGATGGGGTCACAGTGAGCTGGGGATGGGGTCACAGTGAGCTGGGGATAGGGTCACAGTGAGCTGGGGATGGGGTCACAGTGAGCTGGGGATGGGGTCACAGTGAGCTTGGGGTGGGGTCCCAGTGAGCTGGGGATGGGGTCACAGTGAGCTGGGGATGGGGTCACAGTGAGCTGGGGATGGGGTCACAGTGAGCTGGGGATGGGGTCACAGTGAGCTGGGGATGGGGTCACAGTGAGCTGGGGATAGGGTCACAGTGAGCTGGGGATAGGGTCACAGTGAGCTGGGGATGGGGTCACAGTGAGCTGGGGATGGGGTCACAGTGAGCTGAGGATGGGGTCACAGTGAGCTGGGGATGGGGTCACAGTGAGTTGAGGATAGGGTCACAGTGAGCTTGGGGTGGGGTCCCAGTGAGCTGGGGATGGGGTCACAGTGAGCTGGGGATGGGGTCACAGTGAGCTGGGGATGGGGTCACAGTGAGCTGGGGATGGGGTCACAGTGAGCTGGGGATGGGGTCACAGTGAGCTGGGGATAGGGTCACAGTGAGCTGAGGATAGGGTCACAGTGAGCTGGGGATGGGGTCACAGTGAGCTGGGGATGGGGTCACAGTGAGCTGGGGATGGGGTCACAGTGAGCTGGGGATAGGGTCACAGTGAGCTGGGGATAGGGTCACAGTGAGCTGGGGATGGGGTCACAGTGAGCTGGGGATGGGATCACAGTGAGCTGGGGATGGGGTCACAGTGAGCTGGGGATAGGGTCACAGTGAGCTTGGGATGGGGTCACAGTGAGCTGGGGATGGGGTCACAGTGAGCTAGGGATAGGGTCACAGTGAGCTGGGGATGGGGTCACAGTGAGCTGGGGATAGGGTCACAGTGAGCTGGGGATGGGGTCACAGTGAGCTGAGGATGGGGTCACAGTGAGCTGGGCATGGGGTCACAGTGAGCTGGGGATGGGGTCACAGTGAGCTGGGGATGGGGTCACAGTGAGCTGGGGATGGGGTCACAGTGAGCTGGGGATGGGGTCACAGTGAGCTGGGGATGGGGTCACAGTGAGCTGGGGATGGGGTCACAGTGAGCTGGGGATGGGGTCACAGTGAGCTGGGGATAGGGTCACAGTGAGCTGGGGATAGGGTCACAGTGAGCTGAGGATAGGGTCACAGTGAGCTGGGGATGGGGTCACAGTGAGCTGGGGATGGGGTCACAGTGAGCTGGGGATAGGGTCACAGTGAGCTGGGGATGGGGTCACAGTGAGCTGGGGATAGGGTCACAGTGAGCTGGGGATGGGGTCACAGTGAGCTGGGGATGGGGTCACAGTGAGCTGGGGATGGGGTCACAGTGAGCTGAGGATAGGGTCACAGTGAGCTGAGGATAGGGTCACAGTGAGCTGGGGATAGGGTCACAGTGAGCTGGGGATAGGATCACAGTGAGCTGGGGATGGGGTCACAGTGAGCTGGGGATGGGGTCACAGTGAGCTGGGGATGGGGTCACAGTGAGCTGGGGATAGGGTCACAGTGAGCTGGGGATGGGGTCACAGTGAGCTGGGGATGGGGTCACAGTGAGCTGGGGATGGGGTCACAGTGAGCTGGGGATAGGGTCACAGTGAGCTGGGGATGGGGTCACAGTGAGCTGGGGATAGGGTCACAGTGAGCTGGGGATGGGGTCACAGTGAGCTGGGGATGGGGTCACAGTGAGCTGGGGATAGGGTCACAGTGAGCTGGGGATGGGGTCACAGTGAGCTGGGGATAGGGTCACAGTGAGCTGGGGATGGGGTCACAGTGAGCTGGGGATAGGGTCACAATGTGCTGGGGATAGGGTCACAGTGAGCTGGGGATGGGGTCACAGTGAGCTGGGGATGGGGTCACAGTGAGCTGGGGATGGGGTCACAGTGAGCTGGGGGTGGGGTCACAGTGAGCTGGGGGTGGGGTCACAGTGAGCTGGGGATGGGGTCCCAGTGAGCTGGGGATAGGGTCACAGTGAGCTGAGGATAGGGTCACAGTGAGCTGGGGATAGGGTCACAGTGAGCTGGGGATAGGGTCACAGTGAGCTGGGGATGGGGTCACAGTGTGCTGGGGGTGGGGACACAGTGAGCTGGGGATGGGGTCACAGTGAGCTGGGGATGGGGACACAGTGAGCTGGGGATGGGGTCACAGTGAGCTGGGGATGGGGTCACAGTGAGCTGGGGATGGGGTCACAGTGAGCTGGGGATAGGGTCACAGTGAGCTGGGGATGGGGTCACAGTGAGCTGGGGAAAGGGTCACAGTGAGCTGGGGATGGGGTCACAGTGAGCTGGGGATAGGGTCACAGTGAGCTGGGGATGGGGTCACAGTGAGCTGGGGATGGGGTCACAGTGAGCTGGGGATGGGGTCACAGTGAGCTGGGGATGGGGTCACAGTGAGCTGGGGATGGGGTCACAGTGAGCTGGGGATAGGGTCACAGTGAGCTGGGGATGGGGTCACAGTGAGCTGGGGATGGGGTCACAGTGAGCTGGGGATAGGGTCACAGTGAGCTGGGGATGGTGTCACAGTGAGCTGGGGATAGGGTCACAGTGAGCTGGGGATGTGGTCACAGTGAGCTGGGGATGGGGTCACAGTGAGCTGGGGGTGGGGTCACAGTGAGCTGGGGGTGGGGTCACAGTGAGCTGGGGATGGGGTCACAGTGAGCTGGGGATAGGGTCACAGTGAGCTGGGGATGGGGTCACAGTGAGCTGGGGATAGGGTCACAGTGAGCTGGGGGTGGGGTCACAGTGAGCTGGGGATAGGGTCACAGTGAGCTGGGGATAGGGTCACAGTGAGCTGGGGATAGGGTCACAGTGAGCTGGGGATGGGGTCACAGTGAGCTGGGGGTGGGGTCACAGTGAGCTGGGGATAGGGTCACAGTGAGCTGGGGATAGGGTCACAGTGAGCTGGGGGTGGGGTCACAGTGAGCTGGGGATGGGGTCACAGTGAGCTGAGGATAGGGTCACAGTGAGCTGAGGATAGGGTCACAGTGAGCTGGGGATGGGGTCACATTGAGCTGGGGATAGGGTCACAGTGAGCTGGGGATGGGGTCACAGTGAGCTGGGGATGGGGTCACAGTGAGCTGGGGATAGGGTCACAGTGAGCTGGGGATGGGGTCACAGTGAGCTGGGGATGGGGTCACAGTGAGCTGGGGATGAGGTCACAGTGAGCTGGGGATGGGGTCACAGTGAGCTGAGGATAGGGTCACAGTGAGCTGGGGATGGGGTCACAGTGAGTTGAGGATAGGGTCACAGTGAGCTGGGGATGGGGTCACAGTGAGTTGAGGATAGGGTCACAGTGAGCTGGGGGTGGCGTCACAGTGAGCTGGGGATGGGGTCACAGTGAGCTGGGGATGGGGTCACAGTGAGCTGGGGATGGGGTCACAGTGAGCTGGGGATAGGGTCACAGTGAGCTGGGGATGGGGTCACAGTGAGCTGGGGATGGGGTCACAGTGAGCTGGGGATAGGGTCACAGTGAGCTGGGCATGGGGTCACAGTGAGCTGGGGATGGGGTCACAGTGAGCTGGGGATAGGGTCACAGTGAGCTGGGGATGATGTCACAGTGAGCTGGGGATAGGGTCACAGTGAGCTGGGGATGGGGTCACAGTGAGTTGAGGATAGGGTCACAGTGAGCTTGGGGTGGGGTCCCAGTGAGCTGGGGATGGGGTCACAGTGAGCTGGGGATGGGGTCACAGTGAGCTGGGGATGGGGTCACAGTGAGCTGGGGATGGGGTCACAGTGAGCTGGGGATGGGGTCACAGTGAGCTGGGGATAGGGTCACAGTGAGCTGAGGATAGGGTCACAGTGAGCTGGGGATGGGGTCACAGTGAGCTGGGGATGGGGTCACAGTGAGCTGGGGATGGGGTCACAGTGAGCTGGGGATAGGGTCACAGTGAGCTGGGGATAGGGTCACAGTGAGCTGGGGATGGGGTCACAGTGAGCTGGGGATGGGGTCACAGTGAGTTGAGGATAGGGTCACAGTGAGCTGGGGATGGGGTCACAGTGAGCTGGGGATGGGGTCACAGTGAGCTGGGGATGGGATCACAGTGAGCTGGGGATGGGGTCACAGTGAGCTGGGGATAGGGTCACAGTGAGCTGGGGATGGGGTCACAGTGAGCTGGGGATGGGGTCACAGTGAGCTAGGGATAGGGTCACAGTGAGCTGGGGATGGGGTCACAGTGAGCTGGGGATGGGGTCACAGTGAGCTGGGGATGGGGTCACAGTGAGCTGGGGATGGGGTCACAGTGAGCTGGGGATGGGGTCACAGTGAGCTGGGGATGGGGTCACAGTGAGCTGGGGATAGGGTCACAGTGAGCTGGGGATGGGGTCACAGTGAGCTGGGGATGGGGTCACAGTGAGCTGGGGATAGGGTCACAGTGAGCTGGGGATGGGGTCACAGTGAGCTGGGGATGGGGTCACAGTGAGCTGGGGATAGGGTCACAGTGAGCTGGGGATGGGGTCACAGTGAGCTGGGGATAGGGTCACAGTGAGCTGGGGATGGGGTCACAGTGAGCTGGGGATAGGGTCACAGTGAGCTGGGGATGGGGTCACAGTGAGCTGGGGATGGGGTCACAGTGAGCTGGGGATAGGGTCACAGTGAGCTGGGGATGGGGTCACAGTGAGCTGGGGATGGGGTCACAGTGAGCTGGGGATAGGGTCACAGTGAGCTGGGGATGATGTCACAGTGAGCTGGGGATAGGGTCACAGTGAGCTGGGGATGGGGTCACAGTGAGTTGAGGATAGGGTCACAGTGAGCTTGGGGTGGGGTCCCAGTGAGCTGGGGATGGGGTCACAGTGAGCTGGGGATGGGGTCACAGTGAGCTGGGGATGGGGTCACAGTGAGCTGGGGATGGGGTCACAGTGAGCTGGGGATGGGGTCACAGTGAGCTGGGGATAGGGTCACAGTGAGCTGAGGATAGGGTCACAGTGAGCTGGGGATGGGGTCACAGTGAGCTGGGGATGGGGTCACAGTGAGCTGGGGATGGGGTCACAGTGAGCTGGGGATAGGGTCACAGTGAGCTGGGGATAGGGTCACAGTGAGCTGGGGATGGGGTCACAGTGAGCTGGGGATGGGGTCACAGTGAGTTGAGGATAGGGTCACAGTGAGCTGGGGATGGGGTCACAGTGAGCTGGGGATGGGGTCACAGTGAGCTGGGGATGGGATCACAGTGAGCTGGGGATGGGGTCACAGTGAGCTGGGGATAGGGTCACAGTGAGCTGGGGATGGGGTCACAGTGAGCTGGGGATGGGGTCACAGTGAGCTAGGGATAGGGTCACAGTGAGCTGGGGATGGGGTCACAGTGAGCTGGGGATGGGGTCACAGTGAGCTGGGGATGGGGTCACAGTGAGCTGGGGATGGGGTCACAGTGAGCTGGGGATGGGGTCACAGTGAGCTGGGGATGGGGTCACAGTGAGCTGGGGATAGGGTCACAGTGAGCTGGGGATGGGGTCACAGTGAGCTGGGGATGGGGTCACAGTGAGCTGGGGATAGGGTCACAGTGAGCTGGGGATGGGGTCACAGTGAGCTGGGGATGGGGTCACAGTGAGCTGGGGATAGGGTCACAGTGAGCTGGGGATGGGGTCACAGTGAGCTGGGGATGGGGTCACAGTGAGCTGGGGATGGGGTCACAGTGAGCTGGGGATAGGGTCACAGTGAGCTGGGGATGGGGTCACAGTGAGCTGGGGATGGGGTCACAGTGAGCTGGGGATAGGGTCACAGTGAGCTGGGGATAGGGTCACAGTGAGCTGGGGATGGGGTCACAGTGAGCTGGGGATAGGGTCACAGTGAGCTGGGGATGGGGTCACAGTGAGCTGGGGATGGGATCACAGTGAGCTGGGGATGGGGTCACAGTGAGCTGGGGATGGGGTCACAGTGAGCTGGGGATGGGGTCACAGTGAGCTGGGGATAGGGTCACAGTGAGCTGGGGATGGTGTCACAGTGAGCTGGGGATAGGGTCACAGTGAGCTGGGGATGTGGTCACAGTGTGCTGGGGATGGGGTCACAGTGAGCTGGGGGTGGGGTCACAGTGAGCTGGGGGTGGGGTCACAGTGAGCTGGGGATGGGGTCACAGTGAGCTGGGGATAGGGTCACAGTGAGCTGGGGATGGGGTCACAGTGAGCTGGGGATAGGGTCACAGTGAGCTGGGGGTGGGGTCACAGTGAGCTGGGGATAGGGTCACAGTGAGCTGGGGATAGGGTCACAGTGAGCTGGGGATAGGGTCACAGTGAGCTGGGGATGGGGTCACAGTGAGCTGGGGGTGGGGTCACAGTGAGCTGGGGATAGGGTCACAGTGAGCTGGGGATAGGGTCACAGTGAGCTGGGGGTGGGGTCACAGTGAGCTGGGGATGGGGTCACAGTGAGCTGAGGATAGGGTCACAGTGAGCTGAGGATAGGGTCACAGTGAGCTGGGGATGGGGTCACAGTGAGCTGTGGATAGGGTCACAGTGAGCTGGGGATGGGGTCACAGTGAGCTGGGGATGGGGTCACAGTGAGCTGGGGATAGGGTCACAGTGAGCTGGGGATAGGGTCACAGTGAGCTGGGGATGGGGTCACAGTGAGCTGGGGGTGGGGTCACAGTGAGCTGGGGATGGGGTCACAGTGAGCTGGGGATAGGGTCACAGTGAGCTGGGGATGGGGTCACAGTGAGCTGGGGATGGGGTCACAGTGAGCTGAGGATAGGGTCACAGTGAGCTGAGGATAGGGTCACAGTGAGCTGGGGATGGGGTCACAGTGAGCTGGGGATAGGGTCACAGTGAGCTGGGGATGGGGTCACAGTGAGCTGGGGATGGGGTCACAGTGAGCTGGGGATAGGGTCACAGTGAGCTGGGGATGGGGTCACAGTGAGCTGGGGATGGGGTCACAGTGAGCTGGGGATGTGGTCACAGTGAGCTGGGGATGGGGTCACAGGGAGCTGGGGATGGGGAATGGGAGGTGCTGGGGGTGAAGACCAGAGAGAGCTCGGAGTGAGCTGGGGGGAGAAAGATGAGCATTTACTTTGACCTGTACAAAGGTGTACAGGCAGATCATAGTAAGCAAGGATGTGCAGAACGATGGCTATAAAACATGTCTGAGAAGCATATAGGTTACGCTGCACAGCGCATGCGCGAGGCGAGATCAACATGAACAAAATCAGGATTATCTGAGATTAGAGAATACATTCATCAGTCTAATAACAGTTAGGCAGAAACTTTTAATGAACCAACTGCTCAGTGTTTTCAAGCTTCCATATCTTTTGGCCTGATGGAAGTGGTTGTGGGAGACCATTACTGGGGTGTGATGGGTCTTTGATAATGTTAGAACAAAACATTCCAGCACAGAAACAGGCCATTCGATGGTCCTAGCCTGCGCCGATCCAAATCTTCTATCTAAACCTGTCGCCTGTTTTCTAAGGATCTGTATCCATTTGCTCTCTTCCCATTCATGTATCTTTCCAGAAATATCTCAAATGGAACTACTGGTCACAGTTCACCATTTTGCGAAACTCCCTTCCCCTACTATTCTCTGCCTCCTGTTGCCCAGCCAGTTCTTTATTCACGTAGCTAGCGCACCATGTGACTACACTTTCTCCATAACCCGACCTTGGGGAAACATACCAAACGCCTTCCTGAAGTCCATGTACTTGACACCTACAGTCTCTCCCTCATCAGAGCTGAAAATGTGTTGCTGGAAAAGCGCAGCAGGTCAGGCAGCATCCAAGGAACAGGAGAATCGACGTTTCGGGCATCAGCCCTTCTTCAGGAAGGGCTTCTTCAGGGCTTATGCCCGAAACGCCGATTCTCCTGTTCCTTGGATGCTGCCTGACCTGCTGCGCTTTTCCAGCAGCACATTTTCAGCTCTGATCTCCAGCATCTGCAGTCCTCACTTTCTCTCCCTCATCAATCAACTTTGTCACTTCCTCAAAGAATTCTATTGAGTTGGTAAGACATAACCTTCCCTGCACAAAAACTTGTTGCCTATCACTGATAAGACTATTTTCATCCCAATGAGAGTAGATCGTATCCCTCAGTATCTTCTCTAGCAGGTTCCCTACCGCTGACATCAGTCTCACTGGTCTATAATTGACTGGATTATCCCTACTACCTTTCTTAAACAAGGGGATTAACAATTGTCCACTCTTCCAAGACATCAGCCGTGTTCAAGGATATCTGTTAATGCCTCAGCTATTTCCTGTCTCGCTTCCATCAGTAATCTGGGGTAGATGTTGACAGCCTTTCTGCAGCAACGAGCCATGTAAATGGAATCAATAGTTGGGATGTTAGAGTCCGTGTTGGTCAGAGCTGTGCACCCAACCTTCTGTAGTTTCTCACGGTCCTGAGTAGAGTAGTTGCTGTACCAGGCTGTTATCCACCGGGACAATACGCTCTCAATGGTGCATCTGTAGATGTAGCACATGCTGATTTTCCTGTATCACCTCAGGAAGGAGAGGCATTGTTGAACCTTCGCGACCGTCGGACCTATGTGAGAAGTTCAGGACAGATTGTGAGTTATCATCACTCCGAGGGACTTGATGCTCTGCACTCCCTCAAACGGTTGATGTCGATGGGGTGTGTTCCCCTCTTTTATTCTTAAAGTCAGTGATCAGTCCTTTACATTTACCGGATTAGAGAGAGAGGTCATTATCAACAGATCATGCCACCAAGCTCTCTATCGCCTTTCGACATTCTGACGCGTTGTTGTTTAATATCCGTACTGCTATAGTGATGTCATCAGTGAACTTGTAGCTGGTGTTGTTTGGAATTTGGAAACTCAGCCGTGGCTGTACAGGGAGTACGTAGGGGGCTGAGGACACAGCCGTGGTTGTACAGGGAGGACATTAGGGGGCTGAGGACACAGTCGTGGGTGTACATGGAGTAGAGTTGGGGGCTGAAGACACAACCATGGTTGTACAGGGAGGACATTAGGGGGCTGAGGAAATTGCCGTTGGTGTACACGGAGAACAGTAGGGAGCTGCAGAAACAACCGTGGGTGTACAGGGAGTATAGTGGTTGGCTGACGGCACAGCCGTGGGTGTACAGGGAACACACTAAGGGGCTGAGGTCACAGCCGTGGGTGTAGCTAGAGTACCGTAGGGGGCTGAGGGAACAGAAGTGGGTGTACATGGAATACAGTAAGGGGCTGAGGTCACAGACATGGGTGTGCATGGAGGACAGTGGTGGGGGGCGTTAAGGACACAGCCGTGGGTGTACAGAGCGTACAGTAAGGTGCTGAGGGTACAGCCGTGGGTGTACAGGGAGTATTGTCGGGTGTTGAGAACACATCCTTCAGCAGTTTTAATGTTCTATGTTATTGTGGAGGAGGTGTTTTAACCTATCTTCACGATTGTGGGTCAGGAATCTGAGGAGCCGTTTGCAGAGGATCGAACCGAGACCAAGGTCGTGGAATTTTGGGATTAGTCTGTAAGGGATAATGATTTTGAAGGTGGAGCTTTAGTCAATGAGCAGGAGTCTGGTGTAGGTGTCCTTGTTGTCCAGATGTTCCAGGGATGCGTGCAGGCTCGGGTATGGCATCTGTTGTGAACCTGTTACATCAGTCTGCACATTATAGGGCAGCAGGTCAAGCTGGGATACTGGATTTAGTGTAGGCCATAACCAGCCTCTCAAAGCACTTCATCGTCTATAAGCGCACGTTCCATGTGCTTTCTCACTTATGCAGATGATGATGGCCTTCTTGAATCAGATTGAGACTTCGGCTTCTTGAGGGAGAGTCTGAAGTTGTATGTGAATACCTCTGCTAGTTGGTACAAACAGGATCTTTGTGCTCAGCCAGGAACACTATCCAGGCCCATCACTTTCTTTGATTTGACTCACTGAAAGACTGACCATGCCTGCAGCGCTGACAACAGACACAGGTACATCTGGGACTTTTGCGGCCGGTGTCAGCCCTCAGTGACAGTCACACAGTCATTTTTGATCGACATACCCTCCCCCCACCTCCCTCAGTCGTCTTCAACACACAATGACATTGGTTGGTGTGAGCAGCACTCAGTCAGCATTGAGACAGATTGCCATTAATAGACTGGGATCATGCGCCATCAAGTTCTGCATCACCATAATGGGGTAAATTCATCATAAAATGGTGTGCAGGGTGTCAGTGCCAGTGGTGCAAGGAGTGAAGGCTTTGCAGGTGTAATTCCAGTCAAGCCAGTGCTTAAACCTAAATAGAGTCAAGCATCTTGAGCATTGTGCCTTTTCAATGGTGGGCAGTCCTTAGGTAGTCAGAAAGTGCCATTTACGTGAACCATCTGACCTGACAGAAGTTTTGCAAGGTTTGCAGATGATACAATGATGATTGGATTTTCAGGTGATATTGAGGAAGTGGGGAGGCTGCAGAAAGACTTGGACAGTTTAGGACATTAGGAAAATGCATGGCTGATGGAACACCATATGGGAACATGTGAGATTATGCACTTCAGTAGGCGGAATACAGGCAGACTCTATGTTCTAAAAGGCTTCATGAAATCTGAAGCACAAAAGGAGTTGAGTCCTCGCCCTCTCTTACGGTTAATGCGCAGGTTCAATGACAGTTAGGAAAGGAAATGGAATGTTAACATTCATTTCAAGAGAGTGAGAGCGATGAGAATGTAATGGACTATGGTCAGACGTCATTTGGATTATTGTGATCTGTTCTGGGGAAGGATCTACGGGTGTTGGACATGATTTATCCTGGGAATGATGGCTTGTTATATGAGCGGCAGTTCAGGACTCTGTGTGTGTACTCAATGGAATTTAGAAGAATGTGGGGGGGGGGGGGGGGGGCGGCGCATCTGATTGAAGCTGACCGACTACTGCAAAGATTGGTACAGTTAGAGTATAGAAGACATTTCTATTCGTCTTAGAGACTACGACAAAATGGCACAGTTTCAGAGTGAAGAGATAGGCTGAATAGCCTAAATCTATTGCTATATCTCATGCCCTTATGGTCATACAGTCCATTATTAAGTGCAGAGTTGAAAGTCTCAGAGTTGCTCTTGTAACCCTTGTATATATACGATGATTTAACTTCACCTTCTGGTCAATGGTAACCCCTGTAATATGGATGGTGGGAGAATTCAGTGCCAGTCAGTAGTGCAGTAATATGTTGAACATAAGCTGCTATCTGTGAGTCTCTATGATGATTGTCATTTTCAGTTTGGTATTTTTGAAGGATCGATCCTGTTACGCAAATGTTGTTGAATTTAACAAAACAGGTGCAATTTATCACAGCGCTCAGCAACAATACGTCATGGAACACTGAACACCTTTCTAATAACAGAATGGTCTAAAATGTTCATCATCAGAAACACTGCTTTCCTATTCATGCTCAACTCAGACTACTTGTCCCATCAAGGTGCTCACCTTGGAAATTTTACTTTTTTTTCGGATATGAGAATCGCTGGATGGGCCCACCATTTCTTGTCCGTCCTTAGTTGTCCCCTTGAGAAGATGGTGCTGAGCTGCCTTCTTGTACCACTGCAGTCCACCTGCTGTGCATTGACCCACAATGCTATGAGGGAGGGAGTTACAGGGTTTTGACCCAGCAACAGTTAAAGAATTGTGATATATTTCCAACTCAGGATGTTGACTGGTTTGGAGGGGAGTTTGTATATGGTGGTGTTTGCAAAAGCCTGCTGCTCTTGTCATTCTAGATGGAAGTGCTCGTAGGATTGGAAGGTACTGTCTGAGGATCTTTGAAGAATTTCTGCAGTGCATCTTGTAGATAGTACACACTGCTGCTACGAAGCGTTGGTCGTGGAGGCAGTGAATGCTTGTGGATGTGGTGCCAATCAAATGGGCTGCTTTGTCCTGGATGGTGTCAAGCTTCTTTCGTGTCGTTGTGGCTGCACTCATTCAGGCAAGTGGGAGAATTCCATCTCACTCCTGACTTGTGCCTTGTAGATGGTGAAAATGCTTTGGAAAGACAGGAGGTGAGTTACTGACGCAGTATTCCAAGCCTCTGATCGGCTCCTATATTTTTGTGGCGATTCCAGTTGAAGTTCTGGTCAATGATAACCCCAAGTGTATTGATAGAGGGTGTGGAGTGGGGAATGTAGTGACAAATATGCTGCTGAATACCAAGTGGTTATATTGTTTCTTACTGGTGACGGTCATTGTCTGACATTTGTGTGACGCGAATGTTACTTGCCACTTGTCAGCTCATGTCTAGAGATTGTCCAGATCTTGTTGCATTTCGGCACGGACTGCTTCAGTATCTGAGCATTTGTTAATGGTGCTGAACATTGTGCAGTCATCATCGAATATCCACATTCTGACCATATGATGGAAAGAAGGTCATTGATGAAACCACTGAAGATGTTTGGACCTAGGTTTCATCCAGAGGGCCACTGAAGATGTTACCTAGAATGGTGATGAAATGTCTGTAAATGAACATTCCAGTTCATGGAGCAAACCTGCATCAACATTATCCTGAGGAACTACTGCAGAGATGTTCTGGAACTGAGCTGACTGACCTCCAATAACAATGATCGTTTTCCTATCTGTGAGTTATGACTCCAATAACAAGTATTGGCCCGCGATACCCTTTTTGCTGGGGTTTCCTGATGCCACATTTGAAAGAATGCAGCCTTGATGTCAAGGGCTGGAATTCAGTTCCTTTTTCTCTGTTTGAACCAAGACTATGATTAGGTCAGGAGCTGAGTGTCTCTGGCAAAACCCAAAAGGGGCGTCACTGAGCAGGTTATTGCTGGGAAGGTGCTGCTTGATAACACGATTGATGACAACTTCCATCTCTTTACTGATGATGGAGAGTAGACTGATGAGGCGGTATTGGGACGGGTCTAATTTGTCCTGCGTTTTATGTACAGAACATACTTGAACAGTTTTTTTTTCCTATTATTTGTTTGTAACTGTACTGGAACATCTTTCCTAGGGAAGCGGGAAGTTCTGGAGTACAAGTCTTCAGGACTATTGCCGGCAGGTTATCAGGGGTTATACCCTTTGCACTACCCAGTACCTTCAATCGTGTCTTGACATCAGTCAATCGAATTTGCTGAAGACTGCTATCTGTAATGATGGGGACCACGGGAGAAGGCCGAAATGGACAATTCACTCGAAACTTCTCACTGAAGATTTCTGGGAAAGCTTCAGCCTTACCTTTTGCACTGATGTGCTGGGCTCTTCCATCATTGAGGATGGGAATATTTGTGGAGACTCAAGTGAGTTGTTTAATCATCCAACACCATCCATGATCGGACTCGGAGGACTGCAGAGGTTAAATCTGATGCATTCGTTGTGGGATAGCTCAGTTCTGTCTGTCCCTTGCTGCTTATGTAATTTGGCACGTAAGTATTTCATGCCGTTACCTTACCTCTAACACCACGGGACCTTATTATACTCAGTCATTTCCTGTGTGAAACCTTGTCAAAGGCCTTCTTGAAATCCAGGTGGATAACATCCATTGGCTGTGCTTGGTCAAGCCTGCCTATTTCCTCTTCAATGAATTCCAACAGATTTGTCAGTGATGACCTTCCCTTGATGAAGAGATTTTGTCCCATTTTACCAAACACTTCCAAGTATTCAGAAATCTCATCCTTCACAATGGATTCCAGGATCATACCCAAGACTGAAGTTAAGCTATTAATTGTGGATATTTTTTGTCTTTTTCCTCACTCCCTTGTTACAATGGGGTGTCACGTTAGAGGGTGTCCAGTGCTCTGTGATCGTTCCTTACTCTAGTGATTCTTGAAAGATCACCACTGTCCCCCCACACCTTCTGCAGCTATCTTCCTTTTACCTCTGGGATGTAGTCCATCCGGTCCAGGATAATCAACCACCTGCTGGTCATTCAGTTTTTTCTAGCACAATCTCCATGGTGGTGGCCAGCATACTCAGCTCTGGCCCCTCACTGTCTTGAATGTTAAGGTATTACTCGTATCTTCCATCGTGACCAAATTTTTCAGTTCCTCGGCCTATTCTTGTTCACCACTACTACCTCTCCAGTATCATTTTCCAGCAGTTCAATGTCTACTTTTGCATCTCTTTTGTACTTTATATATTGAAAGAAGCTCTTACAGACTTCCTTTATGCTAGTGGCTAGATTACCTCCATATTTAATAATCTCCCTCCTTATTTTATTTTGTTTGCTCTCCGTTTTGTCTTTGTAAGCTTCCCAATCCTCTGGTTTCCCAAACAACCACTCGCTGCATTATATGCGTTCTCATTTGCTTCTATGCTGTCCCTGACTTCCCTAGTCAGCTATGGTTGCCTTATCCTCTCTCTATCATGCCTCTTTTTCCTCAAGATAAATGTCTGGTGCATCCTGAATTACTCCAAAAATCTCCTGTCATTGCTTGTCCACGTTCTTTCCTTCTGGGCCCGTATCCCAGTTAATTGTACCAGCTCCTCTCTCATGCCTCTGTAATTGCCTTTATTCAGCTGTAATACCATTACCTCTGATTCTAACTTCTCCACCTGAAATTGCAGAGTAAGTTCAATCATATTATGATCACTGCCTCCTCTGATTTCTTTTATCCAAAGCTCCCCTCATCTAGTCTGCCTGTTCAAGCTGCTACAAAAAGCCATCTCATAGACATTCCACAAATTCCTTTTCCTACAAACCACTATCAAAATGAATTCCCTGTCCACCTGCATAATGAAATCCCCCATGATCACTGTAACGTTGCCTTTCCTACAGGTCTTTCTATCTCCTGTTTATCTTGCACCCCACCTCCTGACTACTGTTTGGCGGCCTGTATATAACTGCAACAGCATTTTTTCAGCTTTTTGATTCCCCAGTTCTACCGACACAGATTCTACACCATCTGAGATTATTTCATTTCTTCTAATTGATTCAATTCCATTTCTTACGAATGAGACCAATCTGTCTCTCTCCCACATTCCCATCATTTCGACAGGATGAATATCCTTGAATATTCAACTCCCACTCCTGATCCTCTTTAAGTGATGTCACTGTGATGCCCTCTACGTCATATATGCTAATTTGTGTATGTGTCACAAGCTTATTTATATTATTTCTTCCTTGCATTCCGATATAACAGTTCAGTTCTGTATTTACCGTCCTCTTCTCATTGTCATTTGCTTGTCCACCCATTGGTACCTACACGAACCCTAGCCACTGACTCATTCCGCTCCCACTCCAAGTTCGTCTGCACCCCAGATGACATATCCAAAAAGCAAGCACCAGGTAGGCAGCACAACCTTCAGGACTCAATCCTGGTCACAGAGAATATTCAAAGTTTGTGAGAAGATTTGTAGCTCGTGTGTTCGTTGTTGTGGTTCTGTTCGCTGAGTTGGGAATTTGTGTTGCAGACGTTTCGTCCCCTGTCTAGGTGACATCCTCAGTGCTTGGAAGCCTCATGTGAAGCGCTTCTGTGATCTTTCCTCCGGCATTTATAGTGGTTTGAATCTGCTGCTTCCGGTTGTCTGTTCCAGCTGTCCGTTGCAATGGCTGGTATATTGGGTCCAGGTCGATGTGCTTATTGATTGAATCTGTGGATGAGTTTTTTCATGCACAGGATGGTGTGTGTATGGAAACAACTGTGGAAAGAAGTGATGGACACAGGTCCCATTCCAATCTTTAAAAGGCATCTGGATGGGTATGTAAATCGGAGGGGTATGAAAGATATAGGCCAAGTGCTGGCAAATGGGACTAGATTAGGTTGGGTAACCTGGTCGGCATGAACGAGTTGGACTGAAGGATCTGTTTCCATGCTGTACATCTCTCTGACTGTATAACGTTCTGACTGAATGACATAACGTAGGGTCAGATGGCACAAAATCAGTGTGGGTCGAATAGTGTATCCCGAAAGGTTGAATAAAGACACATAGATGGCGTTATGTTCAGGATTCCAAAACGTAGTCAGGGGCTGCGGCACAATATACACCAGGAGATAGAAAAGATGCATAGAAAAGGCAAAGTACAGTAGTCATGGGAGATTTCAATAGACGGGGGGACTGAGAAAATCAGATTGGTAGTGGTTTTCAAGAAAACTAATTTGTGGAGTATCTTCGATCGGGCTTTTTGGAGCAGCTTGTCGTGGAGCCCACTTATGAATAGGCAATACTGTGTTTAGTGTTGTGCAATGAGGCAGACTATTTAAGAGAACTTAAAGTGAAGGAACACGGAGGAAGCAGTAATCACAATATGATTGAATTTATTCTGCAATTTGAGAGGGAGAAGATAGAATCAGAGGTAATGGTATCGTTGGTGTTCCTAGTAAGTCATTCTCTTTGTCTATAAAACCGGGCTGAACTGTGTTTCTGCTCATGTTAGGTAAATTTTGGAAAAGGGGAAATCAGTGTCTTCACTTCCAATCAAAAATTCCTTTCCTGATAAATTCTACAAAGCAAATTGCTATTTATAACTTGCTCACTGATATGCGAGAAGGAATCAGACTGTTGTGAAACTCCATAATCCTTCTAGCCCTGCACAGATCTACATTTCCATATCCTCCCCACTCACCAATCCTGCCCAGTCCCACCATTATGATGTACCGGTATAATCGTCAGCCTCAGTCCAACTTCTGAATATACTTCTTTATTTGTGCCACTATGAAATCTGGATTCATCTGTTTCAAGTCCCTTCTAACCACATGTCCATGCGAAAAGAATTGTACTTGAGATGTTTAACTTGTTCTCTCCACAGAATCTGTCAGACAGGAAGATAGTGCGTGGTGCTCAAGTCATTGACTCTTCATATAGAGGCACAGAATAATGATCTGTTGATGTCTCATGAAGCAAGTTGATGGAATTTACAAGAAACCATCATTATTTGTAATAAACAGAAGCCCTTCTGCTTGCGTCATGTTCTTTCGAGAAGGCAATGGGTTATCCTTCCTTGGTCAGGTCTCCGTGTAACTGCAAACCCACAACAATGTGGTTTACTGTTTACTGTCCGATGGAACAGCTGGACCAGCCACTCAGTTCAAGATTGGGATAACATGCTGGTCTGACCAGGGCTTCACATGCCTCGTGAAAAAGAAGAAAATGAAAGATAACTCCCTCCTACTTCCTGTTTCCCATATTTCTACTGCTCATTTCCATCAGGTAGGCGACTATTCCTCATTTTAGGTGCATTCCATCTCATTGAGTCTGTCACCAAGAGTGATGTCCATCTCGATCGGCACCTCTGGTGCTGGTTTTATTGACACTGACATACAGATGTAAGGAAGCTATAAATTTCGGATCAGTGGCAATATATAGAGAATGATGCTTTTTACGCCATGAGAAAGAAATGGAGACGGCGAAGTGAGGGAAAGTAATTAATGTGATCATCCCTGAGAGATTTGTTGAGGCAGTATTTGGGGCATTGTCCACAGATTTTCTCTCCTTTATAAGGAACTCCTTACCACAGAGAGAGTTCAAAGGAGTTCCACCAAACTAATCACTGGGATGATGGTACCATGAGGAGTAAGTGAAGATTAATCTGTCGCACTGTGAGAGAATAAGATGGGATTGCGTTGAAAGTTCAGGGGGATGGACAATCACACATGATGTTCTCAACAGACACTGATACAGTGATAGATCCCACTGCCTTCTTTTTCTACTAACTTTATTAAATTCTAGATACTTTTAGTACCTCTGAAAGAATTCCCCCCAACCACCCCCACTCCCCCTGTCAATGAGAGAGCAGAAAATCCAGACTTTGAATAAAAACTCCACATATTAATGCAGTGCATTTGTTGAGTGATCCTGCACTGAATGTCATGTTATTCATAATCCCAACATCAGCCACAATACCTTCAATCTAAAACAGTTAACTATTCCCACCAGCTTCTGATCCCCACGGATAACATGGGTCTGCGTTTTCAGAGATGGAAGATGTCTCCTTGAGACTTGACAGAAAACATCTCGCTTCCCTCCTCACTGCCAGCAAACCACGTTAAAGTAGCAATTGTTCCACAGACAATGGAGCCACGATAAACATCAATATCCACTCCTGTGATTTGTCATGTTGGAGCATAAGTGACATCCTCCTGTTCCTCTATAAGCCTTTGCGAGGCTGAATGGCCTCTTCCTGGTCCCGTGGAACAGTTTCGAGAGACCGTTTTGGCTCCACCTGTTCCTGTTTAACAGTTCGATGTGCTGACCAGACCCCTCCTCTTCCTATGTAACTGGCAGGAGTATTGAATGTATTGCCACTCTTGGTGTTCAGTAGATTTGATGGTCTGAATGCTAGCTCATATTCATGTGTAACCAGCTTGAGATGGTGAATGAGCTCCTCTTTTAACTATGGAAATGTGCAATGTCTGGCCCTGCTATTACATAAAGTTTACCAACACTTTAACAGCACAAACTGGAATGCTGTCCGGGCCTTGCTGCACATGGCACAGACTGCTTCAGGAGCTGAGGGGGGAAAATATTCTGAACATTGTGTGATCTTCAGTGATCATCCCCGTTTCTGATGTATTGATGGGGAAGGACATTTATGACGCAGCTGAAGATGATTGTGTCGAGGAAGTTACCCTGAGGATCTCCTGTAGGGATGTCCCGGGACTGAAAGGATTGATGTCCACAACCATGAGCATCTTCCTCTGTGCGATGGCTGACCCCCAGTGGAGAGATTGTGGCTGATTCCTATTAAATTTAATTTAGTCAATGTTTCCTGATACCATCCTGAGTCAACTCCTGCTTTGATATCAGGGTCTTTCACTCTTACATGAGCTGCTGTGTTCACTCTTTTGAACATACAAATAGGTTGTTGTGTATGTTTGGGGCGTGTAACCTTCTCACAGAGGATAGTGAATGTCAGAAATGATCTGGTCAAGAGAGTTCGGGGAGCTATATCACTGAAAGTATTTACAGATGAGTTAGGTGGGTTTTTGACCTGCCATGGAATTGAGGGATGTGAAAAATTGGGAAATATAGCAGAGTTGATAACAACAGTGGATCATCCATAATCTTATACAATGGCACGGCAGGCCTGACCATCCGAATTACCATCCGATCCTGTTCCTTATGCTCTCATATTCTGTAATTAGGAAGTTAATGGTTGTAATTTTCCTGAACATTCCGTTATTGGATGTTGCAGTTACAGAGAACAAAGCAATTTATTAGTCATCTCAGGGTGAGGTATGGGGACTGTATTCACAGTGAATCTAGATCTGCACCATGACCAACAAATGAAGCACAAGTTGCAGAGAGGAGACACTCTATTAATAGACCAGAGGCGTCTTTTGAGCCCGGCCTGGGTTTTGAATTAACATTTTTCAACCCACGCCAAATTTGCGTGACAATTGTGAGGGACAGAAGGAGATCCTGTATTTCTGTGGACCAGGTATTTCGAGCAATTGGCCTCTGTCTACACCTGTGCAGGAGCTGTGAGGGGCTGAATGGAATATAGGAATATCGGACTGTGGAGCAGGAGTGGGCCATTAGACACTTTGTCTTTGCTCTGCCATACACTAAGATCATAGATGATCTGATTGTGGTCTCAACAGGACTTCTTCTGCACGTGCACCATTTTCCTACATTCACTTGTCTATCAAATATTTAACAGACACAACTTTGAATAAATGTAAACATCCAGGCACCACAAACTTCTGGGGAAGGGAACTCCCACTTGAACAGCCCTTTTAGAATTTGCCATTCGTGGTCCAATTAATATTGCAGGTCAGTGTTTCATTTTGCTGTCACACTGCTCCACTTTTTACAACAAATTTCAAAGTTTAGTGATATGGCTAATTATACAAATGTCAGCCTGGCTCATCTTCTAGAATAATGTGAAACACACACACACAGATCTTAAGACAAACAGAAAAATGAAAGCTTTCCAGAGTTTCATAATATTTGAACTCATAACAAATGGATAGATGATAGACTGTCCCAAATGTTATTCGGTACTATGAAGTCATTAGTTTAGATTCCTTACAGTGTGGAAACAGGCCCTTCAGCCCAACAAGTCCACACCGACCCTCCCAAGATTAACTGATCCAGTCCCATTTCCCTCTGGCTAATGCACCGAACACTATGAGCAATTTAGCATGGCTAATTCACATGACCTGCACATTTTTGGACTAGTGGGAATAAACCGGAGCACCCGGAGGAAATCCACACAGACACGAGGAGAATACGCAAACTCCACACAGACAGTCGCCCGAGGCTGGAATCAAACCTAGGACCTTGCTGCTGGGAGGTAGCGGTGGTAACCACTGAGCCGCCGTGCTGCCCATTCTGCTCAGGCAAGCTACTTGTGATGTGATTTCTCCCCAGAATAGTTGGATTTAGCTGAATTCCCTTTGCTTCAGACGGTAGAGAGATTCCAATGAACCTCTCATCAGGAATACTCCACGACTCATCAGGTAGAGGTGAGTCAGAGATTTACTGTTGCCAGTTGGAACAAAAGAAGATAGAGGGATCCGTCGGCTGCTGCTTCTCAGGCAGGGAATATTGTTCTCCCTCTCTGTGTTGAAACATGCAATCATGTCAACTCAACACCAAACTGGGCCGTGTGCGCTCGTCGTGAACATTCTCTGGAATGGATCATAATGGACGATATGCAAATGCATCATTGCTGTTGTTATACGCAATGCCTTTCATTTGCAAAAAAGAAAATTCCTGTTTTATAATTTGATGATTTGTTGGTATGCATATGCTTAATTTTTAAAAATCGGCTGATGTTTTCATAAGATCTGTGCTAAAGTCAATGCATTTTATTCTTAAAATTTATTCCATAGTTTTTGTCTCCCTGAGAAGAGAAAATGTGCATCCCACTGATTTTTCTCAAAATTGTGTATGCCTCTAAAGGATTTCTCATCTAAGACCAAAACTGATAATGTTTCAAAACAAAAGGCCTTCATTCCAGAAAAGTGTGAACAATACATAATTGATAAGCTTCTAGAACTTTTTTTAGGTTAAGGGATCAAAACTGCACATAATGTGCCAGATGTGGTCTTAGCAACGCCCTGTACAGATGTAGACTCGAAAAATGTGATGCTGGAAAACCACAACAGGTCAGGCACTCCCAACGAACAGGAGACTCGATGTTTCGGTCATATTCCTGATGAAGGACTTATACCCGTGACGCCAATTTTCCTGCTCCTCGGACGCTGCCTGATTGGCTGTGCATTAACATCCTCACACTGTTTGACTCTGTTCTCCAGCATCTGCAATCCTCACTTTTACCGGTACAGATGCAGTAAAACATTCCTGATTAAACGTGGTACCTTTTGCCAGAAACACAATCATTCCACTTCGCCTCCAAATCACTTACAGCAAGTGCAGACTAACTACATCTGATTCGTGTAGCAGGATCATGCATACCATCTGTGTCTCAGAGTTCTGCAATCTCTCTCCACTTAAATTGTTTCCCATTGTTTTATACTTCCATCCAAAATAGACAACTCACATTATGCTATATCTGGGGAAGGTTTGCTCACTAATCTCCCTTTGTCTATATCACATTGATCACACACGACCTCCATTTGATGACATACTGTTTGACCAGCTTGGTGTTTAAGCTAATTGGGCTTTGATATATTCAGACCCTTCCTCCAGATCTTTGGTCCAGGTACTGATCGTTGATGATCCCATAGTGATCTCTGAGGCACTCCACCAGTTACAGCTTTGTAATGTGAAAATAAGCATTTATCGCTACTCTCTATTTCCTGTTAGCAATAGCTTCCTGTGTAACAGCTCAGATGTTTACATGGCGTCCTGTGCAGTAAAATGTACTCAATGAGCTAAAATGATTAGTTCTATTTTCCTCTGTAACTTATTAAATAGGCAGAATATACTCCTCCAGTCTCATGGTAACGATAATGACTGGCTAAATGAGGTGCCCCCTATCTTTGTCACAGCTTCAACGGGTGAATGGAGGGCACAATACATAGGGTAGTGGCAGCAATATTTCCCTGTAACAGCATCGAGGTGGATTGAGGGAACAACACATTGGGTCGGGCCAGCAGAATATTTCTGTAACTGCATCAAAGGGTGGCTTGAGGGAACGACACATGTGGTAGGGGCAGCAGTATGTCTCTGCAACAGCATCGAGCATGGATTATGAGAATAACACATGGTGTAAGGACAGTAGCATGTATCTGTAACAGACTCGACGGTGGATTGAGGGAACGATGCATGGGGTTGGGGCAGCAGTATATCTTTCTAACAGCCTCGAGGGTGAATTGAGGGAACGATGCATGGGGTAGGGGCAGCAGGATATCTCTGTTACAGTATCGAGCGTGGATTACGAGAACAACACATGACGTAGGGACAGCAGCATGTATCTGTAACAGCCTCGAGGGTGGATTGAGGGAACAACACATGGGGTAGGGGCAGCAGTTGTCCATTCGGCGCCACCAGTCAGAATGCTCCTGACTGATCCGATTGTGTTTGACTATCCGTCTCCTGTCTGTTCCCAATAAATATTGACTCTCCTGTCCAGCAAAGATCAGTCGAGCTCAGCCTTGAATATCTTCAAAAAACGAGTCTTCACTGCTCCCTGAGGATGAGGACCCTACAGATAATACAACACTAAAGTGAAAGGGGCGACCTTATTTCAATGTGGAACCTGTTATTTTAAACTGTGTTAACCTAACATGAAATCGCCACCTTTTTTGAAATACAAGGACATAATAATTAGGCATAGACATAAACCATTCAGCCCTCTAAACCTGTCCAATAGGACCACTGACCATTTTCAATCAAATATGTATTAAACTCATTCCCTGCTCCTGTCCCAGGAAGAGAATAACTGATAGCATGACACCACACGAGCATTAAAAATGCAGAATTAGGACATTCGGCCCATCGACTCTGATTGCTAGAGAGATTAGAGATTTCTCAACATCATTCTCCTGACTATTCTTCGTAACTCTTGACATGCTTATTCATCAAAAACCTATCTATCTCTGTCTTATAAGCACTAGTGTCTGTGTCTCTGTGGGTCCGTATGTGCACTTGTGTGTGTTGTTCATGTGTCTGTGTGTCTGTGTATTTATGTGCTGACATCGGGTCATCTGTGTATTAGCCTGTGCGTTTTACTTGTGCTTGTGTCTATTTGTGTGCGACTGTCTATGTCTCCGTATGCCAATACCTGTGTGCGGTTCTATCTCCGTGTATGTACGGTGAGTGACATTATATTAGCGTATTTACATATGTCTCTGAATAATTTTGTGTCTGTATCGCTCTGCAATGAGATATTTGTTGTTTTGGGAGGGAGAAAATTGTGAGAACAGACGGAATGGTTAAAGTGCGAATTGCCCTTCACTGAACATTGTCTTTTACTCAGTTGGAGGGACATGGATGTCGAGGAATCTCCCTACGACACGTCCCGGTCCTGTCTGGCTCATACCAGTGTCCTCCCCACATGGTTTGGGGGGTGGGGAGAGGAGGCGGATAAGATATCGGGTACTCCACCATCTGGCTTGGCCCTTCCTCTCCTATTACGGACTGTTTCTGCGGGAATGGGAGAAAGGGAGGGGGAATGGTGATGTGTCCGGAGTGAGTCAGCCCACAGTGTTGTATCCATGCAGTGTTATTAGTATTGGGAGTATAGTGGAGGGAGAGAGTGCGCGGGTTGGGGGGATGTGTGGGTGGTGCTAGGTGCTGAATTCAATAGTGAGAGTGGTAGTGCCTGAGCCTTATTTGGAGATAAGGTATGAGCCTTGTTAGGTGGTAGGTGCTATAACAGGTAGTGAGTGTTAAGGCTCAGAGAGAGTACGGTGAAAGTTAACCTGGCAGAGTGGGGAGGATATTGATGCTTGTCCTGTGATGCTGGTCATTTCTTCAGATCATGTCAGCGTCGAGGTGACCCTTCCAGAATGGTTTGTTCACGTCTATCACTAATAACGCCACAGACCCAGTCCCTCAGATTCCACAGAATCAGTTTGGGTGGATCTTACAAATAGGAAGGAGAAGCAAGTATTAGTGTATTAGTGTATTATTTGCTCTCGGGCAAATTCTGTGCATTATATGCTCTGTAAATTAGATATGCAAATATTGTATTATTTCATGATCTCAAATTGCATCTAAACCGCGTTAACTAAGTGACTGCCAATGTTGTGAAAAATAAATTCCATAAGCGTACAACAGGTTGGTTGAAGAGTATTGCGACTCAAATAAGAGAGCAGGTTATTTTGGATTTGGTGTTGTGTGGTCAGAAGGACTCATTAATAACCTTGCTCTGAGGACTAGAGAGTTTAATATACTGCATTTTACATAGCGCCTGCATACAATCTCGAATGTTTGAACACGGAGTGGTAGACACGAAATGGTCGTGAGAATATTAGAAGCATGGAGTCCTGCAGCTTGAATACAGGCCCTTTGCACCAAAGTGGTCCGTGTCGACCAAAATGTCCATCCATGCTAATTCCATTTCCCTGCCCTTGTCCCTTATTCTTCTAAATCTTTCCTAACCGCGTATTTGTCTAAAAGCCTTTTGAATGTTGTTAATGTACATGCCTCAATCAAACTGCTGTCTGCTAATTCCATGTCTACCAACCTCTGCGTAAAAAGCTTGGTGCTCAGGATCCTTTTTATTCTTTCACCTCTAACCTGATGTCCTCTAGTCTTTGATTCCTAAAACTGGGGAAAAGAATAAGTGCATTCACCTTATTGACACATCTCATGATCTTATACATTTCTATACGATTTCCCCTCAGTTTCTTCCATTTAAAGGAAAATGCCTCTCCAAACTCTCCCTACAACTCAGACCATTGAGTACTGGACACATCCTTGTAAATTTCTTCTGTCCTGTTTCCAATTTAATCACATCCTTCCTATGGCAAGTGAACAAAACCGAACACAATACTCCAAGTGCATGTCTCACCAACGTCCTGTCCAACTGCAATATACCTCTCGAATGCCTATACGCAATGCCCTGACTAATGAAGTGTGCCAAAAGCCTTTTTCACTGCCCTGTCTACGTGCAACTACTTTCAGAGAAGCACGGATCTGAACACCAAGGTCCCCCTGTTCCACTACAATCCTTCAGGGTCTAACATTCACCACGAAATTCCAACCTGGATTTGACTTTTCAAAACGCAACATCCCATATATTAATCTCCATTTGCCATTTCTCGGCCCACTTCCCCAGCTGATAAAGGTCCTGCTGCAATTTCTGATAACCTCACTGTTCACAGTCCTGCCAATTTTATTGTCATCAGCCTAACTACTAATCATGCTTTGCACATTCTCATCGAAATCATTGATATAGATAACAAACAGTAATAGGCCCAGCACCAACCCCTGAGACACTCCACTAGTCACAGGCCTCAAGTCAAACAAGCATCCTTCCAGTATTAGCCTCTGCTTTTTACCATCAAGCCAATTGAGTACCCAATTAACTACATCTCCCTGGATTCCATGCTATCGAACCTTTCAGAGCAGCCTATCATGTGGAACATTATCAAAGGCCTTTCTGAAATCTAGATAGACTACATCTACCACCCTACCCTCATCAACATTCCAGGTCCCTTCCTCAAAAGAACGCTAAAGAATTGTGAGCCATGATATCCTATGCACAAAGCAGCGCTGACTGCTCCTTATGAATCCGTGTCTTTTCAAATGCATGTATATGTTATCTCTCAGAACCTTCTCAAGTTATTACAGTTGTTAAGCTAACTGGTCTACAGTTCACAGGTTCTTCTTCGCAGCCCTTGTTGAATAAGAGCTCAGCGTTCTCTACCCTCTAGTCTTCCAGGACCTCCACCGTGGCCAGCGATGATGCAAAATGATCAGTCCTGACCCCTGCAATATCTTCTCTCATCTTTTGCTCTGTTCTTGGATACACCTGGTCAAGACCAGAAGCTCTGCAGAAATACTGCAATGTCTGAAATAAAATGTCTATTTCTTTAAGATAGAATCACCAAGGAAAGGGCAACTGACTTAATGAATGCTAACATGATAAATTAAAGATTATATTAATCGTAGAAAGTGATCTGAGAAGAATTTTATACATAGTGGAAACCGGATAATTCTCAGAAATTTGTTTGTGTGGAGTTTGCATATTCTCCCCCTGTCTGCGTGGGATTCCTCCGGGTGCTCCGGTTTCCTCCCACAGTCCAAAGATTTACACGTTAGGTGAATTGGCCATGCTTATTTGCCCAAAGTGTTCAGCGATGTGTAGATTTGCTGCATCAGTCGCAAAATGTAGAATCGGACGGGAATGGGTCTGGTTGGTTACTCTTCGGAGGGGCATGATGGACTTGTTGGGCCCAAGGGCCTTTTCCATACTGTGGGCTTTTAATGATTCTGTAAAAGAAGAACACAAAGACTACATAAATCTACAATCTGTATTGCAAAGAAAACAAAATAAAAGCAGTGTCAAATGTGGAATTTTGTAATTGGGAGAGGAGAGGTTACTGTGGAGAACAGGGAAATGACGAAGAAAGCAGCCAGCTACTTTGCATCTGTCATCACAGAGGAAAATCGCTGAGAAATACTTAGTGATCACATGGAACTTGTGGAACTAAAGACATAAAGTCAATTCATATCAGTAACAAGGTAGTAGTTGAACGCTAGCATAGTAGTATTGTAGCTGAATTGAGCATTGCTAAGTCTGATGAGCCAGTTGTACTTCGTATCAAAATATTAGAAATAAATCAGCAATAGACGAAATTAATTGTGCTGTCGATGACTGTTTTTTTTCCTGTACATTCTGCACAGGCTGGAAGTTTGTAAATGTATTCCAAGCATTGCAGATGAATGGGAGGGATTCAAGCAACTGCAAAGGGAAGAAGAGATAGTGTGGAGAATTGCAGACCAATTAACTTGACATCTGTAGGGAAACTGATGGAATTTATTATATAGGGTCTGATATTGGATATTTCTTAATTAACAACAACATTGGAGAGAATCAAAATGCACTGACAGAGTCTGACAGAGTGTTCATATTTGACAAACTTCAGAACGATTTGAACGTGTTTATTGCAACACAGAAATGACATATTTCGATTTTCAGAAGGCTTTTTTTTATCAGAACTCATGCAGTGAATTCATAAATAAGGTAATGTAAATGGTAATTGGAGAAATATATCGAAGTGGAAAGTTAAACTCAGGTTCGCCTTCATTTAAATGAATCAGAATATAGTCGGAAGGTCATGTTGAAGCAGTTTCACAGCTTGCTAATCAAATTGTACATAAAGTATTGAGTCCAGTGTTGGTGACCCACTCTGAGAAAGAATATACTGACCACGGAGGATGTGAGATGGACAGTCTGCAGATTAATCCCTCAGATGGTGAGATTGCCTGATGTGGAAACTCGGCCTGTGTTCTTTAGAGTTTCAAAGAATGAGAGGTGATCATAGTGAAATTTAGAAAAGTTACTAAACATATGACAAGGTGGAAATTACAGGATTTTTCTCTGGTTGTCTACTCTACATTTAAGGCAAATAATGCCAGGTAAAGGGTGGACCATTTCAGACTGCAATAAGACGGCAATTCTTCATTTGAAGGGGACTGACCAGCATAGGGACATGGAAACCTGCTGGCAGGGCAAGATTAGGGAGAATCCCCAGATATTCGACTGGGACGTCAAGTGGAACAGAATAACGAGGGAACAGGTAGGACTCATAAGTGACTTGCCAAGTTTCATCCAAATCAACTTAGTGGCAGGAGACAGAAGGTCTGCTGATAGAAGTCTGTTTGATTGACTGGAGACCAGTATCTAATCGTGTACCACAGGGATCAGTACTGTGTCCCAAATTATTTGTGATTCGGAGATGGCAGTGTTGGACTTGCTTGGGCAAAGTTAAAAAAGTTACAAACACTAGATGATATTCCAACAGTTTAGTTGGAGGCATGACATTTCGAAGAGCATAATCACGTGATGAAGAAGCAGCGCTGCGAAAGCTATTGCGTCCGAATAAAACTGTTGGATTATAAACTGATATTTTATGATTTTTAACCTTATTATTTATAATATTCATCAATGATGCAGCTATGAATATGGAAGGGATTGGGGTGAATGTGATAAATCAGTTTGCGTTTGACACAAAGCTTGGCTGGTTGGTTGGCAGTGAGGAGGAAGGCCTTATATTACAGGAAGATACAGATGGAATGATGAAATGGGTGGATCAATGGCCGATGGAATGTAACCCTGATAAATATGAGGTGATGTACTTTGGAAGAAGCAACCAGACAGGGGAGGACTCAAAGAATAGCAGTACACTAGGAAGCTCAGAGGGTGCTACTCCACATAATGGGTGGCACGGTGGCACAGTGGTTAGCACTGCTACCTCACAGTGTCAGAGACCCGGGTTCAATTCACGACTCAGTCGACTGATTGTGTGGAGCTTGCACATTCCCCCCGTGTCTGAGGAGATTTCCTCCGGGTGCGCTGGTTTCATCCCACTGTCAAAAGATGTGCAGATCAGGTGAATTGGCCATGCTAAATTGCCCGTAGTGTTAGGTAAAGGGGTGAATGTAGAGGAATGGGTGGGTTGCGCTTTGGTGGATCGGTGTGGACTTGTTGGGCCGAAGTGCCTGTTTCAACACTGTAAGTAATATAATCTAATACCCGTGAATGTGATTAAACAGCTTAATGCACAAGTTGACAAATCATAGCGACTATAAACATAGACTGTATTCATGGATGCACAGATTATTAAAGCTATGTGTAACTTTGGTTAGGCCAAATGGAATACTATGTACAGTTCTGGTAGTCACACTACAGGAAGTATGTGATTGCACTGGAGAGGGTGCAGTGGAGATTCACCAGGATGTTCCCTTGGATGGAGTAGATCAGCTCGGGTTGTTTACTTTGAAGCAGAGAAGGCTGACAGGGACGTGCTTCAGAAGGATAAGATTACCAGGGCCATGGAAAGTATGGATAGACAGCAGCTGCTCCTTTAAGTCAAAGTGCGAAGAAGAAGGGAGTATCATTTTAAAATGAAGGGCTTGATGTTTAGTGAGGATTTGAGGATTGGTTTTCATCCAGAGGCTGTTGGGGTCAGGAATGCATTTCCTGAGAGGGCAGTTGGCACAGATAACCTCACAACCGTTAATAAATACATGGTCGTGCCCTTGAAGTGCCATAACATACATGGCTATGGGCTTCGTATAGGAAAGTGGGACTAATGTAGATCGTGCTGTATTTCTGACAGTATAGAGCCAGTGCTACTGTGATTGTATGGGTTGGACGGTCAATCATTGAGCAGCATAAGACAGGAATTGATGAGTTTCTGAAGAATGTATTAACCAGGGTTATAAAAGTAAACTTGTCGCCATGTGCTAGAACAGGGAAGCTAGATGTGTCTAATGCCCTGCTCCCTTCCTGATGTTTCTGTGCAGTCTGTGGGAAAGCTCTGTCATTGTTTTCACAAGCTCTTCAACATTAGGAGGTTAGCATCTGTCTAGTTGAAAGGACTGTGTTTCCTGTTCCCTTTTCCAAAGATCGTTGCCGGTGTTCTGTCTGGTTTTATCCTTTAAGAACTTAGAGCAATTTGATACATTTGAATGTGTTGCTTGGCCGTTTCAGAGACCAGAATAGAGTTTCGCACATGTCTGTGTGTCTGGAGACACTTGTAGACCAGACCAGGAAGCATGGGAGATTCACTTCCTGAAAGTACATTGGGGAAGGGACAGATGCTAACAATGGGCATTAGATTCAAGGTCAATATTACTGGCACCAGATTTTATGCCTCGATATTTTGTTTATTGTTTTCAACTTCCACCAGCTGCCAGAGAATTATCCTGGTCTGGATCAGTAATCCAGTGATATTTGCACAACAAATCAATTTTACTGACTTTCCCCCAGTTCACACCCATACCCATTCGTCCATCTGCCCTGTACTCAGTAACCTAACCAGGTTTCTGATGTGCAAACACATCCAGTTTCATATTCTCATTCTGTTGAGGGTCTCTCCCTGATGTCATGCCTCCAATTTGTTATGTTACTTTAACATATTAATCGGAATCATTTTCTTTCCCATCAT
Source organism: Chiloscyllium punctatum (assembly GCF_047496795.1). Classification (NCBI taxonomy): domain Eukaryota; kingdom Metazoa; phylum Chordata; class Chondrichthyes; order Orectolobiformes; family Hemiscylliidae; genus Chiloscyllium; species Chiloscyllium punctatum. The sequence goes on from NC_092766.1 coordinate 41,859,360, forward strand.
AACATCTTCTATGTTTGAAGTGAATGTTTGTTCCTCTGGTTTTCTCCCGGATCATGATTAAGACCTCGGTCGTGTCAGTGATGCCAGCCTTATATCGTTTCAGAGACAATGAACTTGTGCACTTTGCGTTTTGTTAACGTCCCAATGTACAGCGCTCTCTGCTGGACAGGGTGTTGGAGGAGATTCAACACATGTCTTTGGAAAATGTTCAAAAACAGAAACTGCTGTAGAAACTAAGGAGGTCTGGCTGCATCTTGTGAGGCGAAAGCTGAGTTCATCTTTCGTGTCCAGCGACCCTTCCACAAAGCTCCCACTTCCTACAGCAATTTGTGCATTTTTATTTCTAGTATTCATAGATATTTGTTTAATTGAAAATTTGTGCTGTGCCTATTCATTTCTGGAGAAACTTAGCAGTTCTGGCAGCATCTGCAGAGACAGAGAAACAGAGTTAGCGTTTCAAGTCCAATGTGATCCTTTTTCAGAACTGAAAAGGATTGGAAACTGGACATTTTATTTCCTTGCCAGAGGTGGGGAGTAGGTGACAGGGAAAAGAGGGTGTGACAACAGATAAACAGGCTTTTAGCAGTGGTGAAAAGAGAAGATGGTATAAAATTAGATTAAATTAAGATGTGAATGGGGGCAAGGGGTTCTCTCTATTGAGTGCAAGATAAAGAAGACACAATTACATAAGGTCATACGGAGGCCATGAGGGAGAATGTTGAACATGTGGTATTATATAGATCTGTCCAGAGATACATTTTCACTGTAGAGATCACTGCCGTCAGGCAAAGGAATTCAGGTGCTTGGCGGCTTATTGGCACTAGTAAGATTTTCATGCTGCCTTAGTATTATAACATAAAGAAGAAAACAAATAACAGCATGAAGTTTTGGCTGAGCGTTGTTTACCTGTCACTTTTAACATTGTTTCAAATTCACAGTGCCGATCTTTAAATGCTTGTTCTTGAAGTTAGTATCAGATGGAGTATAAGAGGTTGAGGTGTGACATTATAGTAATTTACAAAATCAGGGGAGGCTTGGGCAGGGTGAAAAGCCAAGGTCTTTTCCACAGGATAGGAAAATTAAATCACAAGCCATAGGTTTATGGTGGAAGAGGGAAGATTTAAAAGGGACGAAGAAGGAAATGTTTTTTGCACAGAGGGTGACGTGTTTATGGAATGAGCTGCCAGAGGAAGACTGGCAGATGCAAGTACAGCTCCAACATTTAATAGACATTTGGACGAACATATGAATGGAGACCGTTTAGAGGCATATGGGCCAAATGCAAGAAGATGCGAATAGTTTAGTTTGGAAAACCTGGCCGGCATGGGCAAGTTGGACCAAAGATTGTGTTTGTATGTGATAAGGCTGTATGAATATAGAAAGCGAAGAAAAGGGAAGAAAAGATGTGATATAAGTAAATTGACAAGAAATATAAAAACAAGAAGCACGAGCTTTTCGATGTATGTAAGAAGAGTTAAAGAGGTGTGTGTGTGTGATCTTTGATAAAAAGGAAGTCAGGAAAGTATATTGAGGATATTTGGAGGGTGTGACTGGGGAACTGGATACAGGGAACAGACAGATAATTTACACCTGTATTTTACATCGTTCTTCACAGCTGAAGGTGCTGTAAATAGTTCAATGGTATAAGCAAAATGGTAACAGCAGGGAAAATCTTGAGCTGTCTCGAAAAAAAGGAATAAGGCATTTCTCAAACAGATTAGACCAAGGGTAAACAGGTCACCAACAATTCAGAGCTGGTTTTAAAAGAAGTGGTCACAGAGTGGCTGGTGGCACTGTGTGAAATATTCCATAGCTCTCTTGATTAAAGGAGTGATCCAGTGAAACTGGAGACCCTCCAATGTGGCGCCTGTCTTCAAGAAACGAGCAAGACTGAAAGCATGAAACACTTAGCCTAACCATTATTGCTGGGAATCTGTGAGAGTCTGTTTTTATGGAAGGGACTGCAGAGCATTTAGAAAAGCTTCACACAGAGTCAGCATGGTCTTGTTAAAGGCGAACTACATTTTCCCTGTAAAATCATGCAAAGTGTTTCTGGAAATCCATGAGAATGTAACAAGTGGCCTTGATAAAGGGGGACTGGAAGACATGAGGCTTTCTAGAGATTTTCCACAAGGTATCAAAAAGTAAAGGTTCTTATACAAGACAGAAGCTCATCGTCTGACGGGTAATGCATTAGCATGGGATGGCATTTGGTAAACACTTACAAATCGGAGAGTCATGATTCAGCGATCTTTATGAAAAAAATGTATCTACTGGAGTACCACAAATATCAGTCCGATGGCAAAAGCTGCTTACAAGAGCTGCATTCAGCTCCTGACGGCGGAAGCTGAGTGCGATATACATTCGAATTTGAGGATGACACTGACAACCAAAAGGCAGGCTGTTATTAAATGGAGAGGACTCCCCAAAAAAGGAACAGTACAACGGATTGGGCTGTTCCTGTATATGAAACATTGCGTCAGCATGTTGATGCAGAAATGTTGGTTCATTAGACTGGTTCCTGGAATGAAAGGATTGAATTATTGAATACTTCAAAAATGCTGAGGTGATTATTCATTGTGGTTTAAATGAATGAGAGTGTCATTACTGAAACGGACAAGATACAGAGGGGGCTTGACAAGGTCGGTGTTGAGACACCAGGGCAGAGTCTCGAAGTCAGGGATGCAGATACAGAATAAGGAATATCGATTTCAAATTGAGACGGAAAGAAATGTCTTCTTTCAGAATGTAGTGAATGGCTGGAATTTCCTAACCCCGAGAGTTGTGGAGGTTGTGTCACTGATTATATTGACTGACGGGTGGATTGGTTTGTGACATTTCAGCGAGTTGAGGGATGCAAGGGTTTAGCAGGAAAGTGGAGTTGAGCCGTGGAGTAGATCACCATGTTCTTATTGAATGACAGCGCAGGTTCCTATTTCTTGCATTCTTATTTATGTTTTTGGAAAATACTTGATTATTTTCCTGGAAGTCATGATGTAAAATGTTGCGTTCAGAGACAGCAGAGGATTTGTCTGAGTTGACCTTGTGTGGGGGCTGTATTCAATGTGAATCTGGGCCTGTAACATGACCAACATCAGGAGCAAAAGTTACAGAGAGGGGAAGCCTGAAAAGAGGGTTTGGGGGAGGGGAGTCACTGCCTGACCCAGCATGGATTTTCCTATACATTTGCCAAACAACACCAAACCATCGGAGTGGCCTCAATCTGCTCCTGCACAGCAGGACCGAAGGGCTGAATGGAACGGACACGACTGGAACTTTGACACTATTCCACCAGTCAATAAATCATGGCTCATCTCATTGTGTTCCCAGCTGCACTTTTCTCTGATTTCACAATGATCCCTGATTCACCTGTCTATGGAAAATCAGACAAAGCCAGCCTCGATATAATATGAAGATTCAGCCCTCCCAATCTTCTGGGCGAGAGAATTCCCACTTGAATGAATTCCCACTTTGTGAATTTCTCCTCAGTTCGGTTCTGACTGAGGTTGGAGGGTGTCACTGTTTCCATTTCTAGTCCCACTCCTCCACTGCTCACAACAAATTTTAAATGTAACCGGGTTGGTGATATGGCCGATGATAAAGGTCTAATACTGGATCTGGTACAGTTATCAGAACAGTCCAGTTGAATTTCTCCAGTCAGCTACTAGTAATTAACAGAACTAACCTAGGAGTATGATGGATATGTGATTAGCACTGCGGCTGCACATCACCAAGGAGCTGGGTTCAATTCGTACCTCAGGTGAGTTTGAACATTCCCCACGCATCTGTGTGGGTTCCCTCCCAATGCTCCAGTTTCCTCCCAAAGTACAAAGACGTACAGCTTAGAGTGGATTTGCCATGCTCGATTGCCCATTGTTGAGAGAGCGTCCCATTCAGTCAACTGTTACAGAGAGAAACAGGCACAGGCAAAGGGTAAGAGAAACTTTCATAACAAGGAAAAAGGTACAATTCAGATAACGGTCAAGATTACAGCTGAGGATAAAATGTTTTCTGCTCAAAATTGTATTTCATAACGCGACAAGTATAGAGAAGCAGTGTTTGGCTGAATACAATAAAGTGAGACAAAGTGAAATAGCCAGAATTACTAACTGTGATTGGATATAAAATAAGTGTATATTTTTGCAGGAACCCAGGGGGTTGAATGACTGAAAGTTCCTATACGTGAAAATGGGTATTCTTTGGAACACTATCTGGAAAATTCCATATTCAAAGTGTGTGTGTGACCGCAGATACTGCACTGAGCTGGGTGGTGAGTTCAGACCATGCTCGGTGGGGCTGGTGGTGAGGCCTCCTCTGGGAAGAGAATGGACCCCCCTGTACTAGCCCATCCACTAGGACCTCTGTGCCTCTGATGAAAAACCGTGGAGTTAGCTCCACTTACCTGCCATTCTCGGAATCAATTGTGCAGGGTGGTTTCAAACTGAGGAAGTACAACAGTGTGCCCATTGGCCTTTGAAAGATGGCACCAGTGTCAGTGATCATAGAATAGCCAGGGGCATCAGTGCGATGGTGAGTCCCTCCATCCATGTTGGGTTGGAGAATTGTGGTGGCATTGAATGCGAGAAACACTATGAGATTGAGTGGGTACTTTATGTGGTGAGTTCGATAAGATAGCACCATGAAACTAGTTCAGTCTCGTACAGATAATCCCTTTGTCACACTCAATAAAAATGTCACTGAGACAAACTATCGTTAGATTCAGCTCAATGAGTCGAAGACTCTGCTGACCACACACCCAGTTACAAAGTTGCAGAACGAATGTTCATCTAAAACTCTCCCTCATCTTTATTGATGCCAATATCCCCTTCACCTATCATCCTGTGAATACTGACTCATGTTGTAGGATGCTGTCGAAAAGCCTTCATTTCAGCAATCTGAAAACTGTGATCTTACATGAAATTGTCTCTCAATCTCCCTTTTGCTTTTTTCCCCCAAATCCTTTTTATTGTTGGTAGTTAAACTGATTTCTCCGCCATCTCTCTCTGGCAGGAACTAGCGAATACGGACTAGGCAATAAGGACTCTGTATCAGAGTGATCATGTAACTAGACGGGTAATTCAGAGGTACGGGCTGTGACTCCAAGGCCGATGTCAGAGCTGAAATTCAAATGACAAAAATTGGAATAAAACCTAATTTCACTCATGGAAACCAGAACCCGTTAAGATTTATTTTTATTATTTTTCTGATAGTCTTTGTTAAAGAAACTTAACATTATTACCCAATCTGAGCTCAGTTTAACTTCAGACCCACAACAACATTGTTGGCTCCATTTTGTCTTGACAAATGGCCGCGTGGTCAAGGACAATTAGTGATGGACAACAAATGCTGCCCTTGCCCGTGATGCTGTCATCCCTTGAAACAACAACATTAAAGGTGAAATAAATCAAAAACGGTGGGTTCCAGAGATCGAAAATAAAATTCTCCAGCATCTGAAAGTGTTAGAAAATCTCGCAGATATGGCAGCCTCTGTCAGGAGAAATGCAGATAATGTTTTGACCCTACTTCACAACTGAAAACAAACTGGGAAATAATATTACTTATCCTGGAATCATGGATGGTTGGGTTGGAGAGAGAGGTGGGGGCTTGTTTTAAATTGAATGGATGGTGAAATGGCCAGAAAAAAGGGAGGAAAAGAAATGAAAAGTGAGCAAAGGGATTGCTGATGATGAACTGAAAGGAAAACAAAAAAAATGGCAAGTTATTCTCACATTTCCCCATTTCCCATATTCCTGAATATCACGTCCATTTAGATATGTCCCTGTTTAAAGTGAATTAGGTTCCCTTATCTCTCTTCTCTGAGTGCGATGATCGAATCCATGAGCGATACTGGTGCTGCCCTTATAGTTGCTGAGATATAGAGGAAGTTAATGCTACATTGTCAACTGCTTCTTTGGAGAGTGAACCTCTTACTGTGGGAGTGTGCAGAGATGCAACAGCTTTCTCAGCCAGGAAGAGAAACTCAGGAGTGGAAATAGTTTTCAACACTGAACGCGTGCACGTTCCGTGTGGTGAATTGACTTGTTCCTGTCATTGGAATATCAGTGGAGTTACTGTGGATGCTTATCTCGGGTTTGTATTGTCAGCTGCTGGGTCTGGTGACCCCACTCTAAACACTGCATTTACAGAGTGTCTGGGTCCATGGTAAACAAATGGAGATGAGGCTCCGCAGAAGGGAAGCTCTATAAATAGGGAGGTGCAGGACAGTGCATTATCTTTCCTGGGATTTCCCAGGACATTTGTCTAAGCTGGACCAGGTGTCAGGTATGAAACCAGTTTGTTTCAAAATTGAGCTGTTCACGGAGCTGTGTCCCCTCCTTCAATATACTGTGTAGTCTCACACCAGTGACAGGACTGTGTTAATGCTCAGCATAAATTAAACTGGATTAATTCTGGAACTTTCTGAATGAGTAACATATCCATCATCACCGGAGTGAAGTCCTCCAATATATTCACTGGCTGACAGAAACCATCTGTCCGCTGAGAGCAACATATTGTGCCTATCTCCCTGAGAAAGTTACAGAAAGAAACTTCCAGAAATACAAGGGAACAGAGTGACTGGTGAAAATGAGGAACAACAGGAAATTAGAATTAATAAAAGGTATGTCTTTCAAAATCTCATTGAATTTAAGGTTGGTATATTGCTGCATCTGATGAGCTACATCGCCAAGTATTGAGGAGGTGGCAGTAGAGCTTGTGAAAGAATTACTGATTATTCTTCAAAGCTGGTTAGATTCTGGAAAGGATCCTCCAGACTTGAAAGCAGCGATTGTAAACCTAAATATTTAAAACAGGACGGAGAGAGCGAACAGAAAACTATACAGTGGTTAGCTTGAAATAAGCTGTGAGAAAAACATTGGAACCTTTTGTGAGGAATGTGACAGCTAGACACTTGGAAAATAATGACATGATTCGGTAGAGTCAATCGAGATTCAGAAAGGGGAAATTATCTTGATCTGTGATAAACCTGCTGGATATTGTGGAGATTGTCCATTGTGACATCGACAATTGAGAACCAGTGGAATGAAGTATTTGAATTTTCAGTAGATGTTTGACATGGTTGAATACAGATGAGTCGGGAATGTTAGAGTCCATGGGTAGGCAGGGGTGGAATACACCGAATGTATTAAAAGTTGGATAATCGAGAGAATGAAGACAGTAGTATAATTATCTGGAGTGAAGGATCAGTGTTTGTGCAATAGCTCTTCGCAAGATATAAAGTACTTCAGATATGAACAACAAATATCATCATTCACATTTACATTCATTAAACAGTGAGAGGTTGGGAAGTGCTGTTGTTGAAACAGACCTGGATGTGCTTGGTCATAAGTCACAAACGGAATTTTTACGCAGCATGAAGTAAATGATATGTGGCTTTTCATGCAAAATGATTAAAGTACCAGAGTAAACGTATCTTTCCCAATGATAGTGTTTTGTTGAGAGACTGTTAGGGGTATTGAAAACAGGTTCAATCAGCTTTATAAATAACGATCTTGTCAGCGATTCAGTCCAAAGGGGTTTCACCAGACTAAACCCTGGCATGATGCTACCATGAGGAGAAAGTGAAGAACTTTGTGCTTAATAAAGTGTGTTAAGGTGTTTGTGAGTTTATATTAAAAAAAATGCTGAAGCACATTGAGCGTTGTAGAAACAAAATTGCCTTATTAGATCAATTAAAGGAATGCCCAGGTCAATTCACATTTCCTATATATTGGAGTGCAAATATATCGACCGTAAATATATTGCTCGTGCCTGTTCTAGTCGAGGAGAGATCTGCCCGGTAACAGTATGGAGATTGTGGGTTTTGAGGGTGGTGGTGGTGGGCGGTTCAGCCGGTTACCGTTTTGCAAACGGACAACGCAACAGAATCATCTCGCCTGCGATAAGAAAACACGCATCTTTCTCCCTCACTACTAACTTCACGAGAGCAATGGGTGATGGAGATGTGATCAATAGCCAGCGGTGCCAATATTCAATCCAGTCCAGTAGTTTTTGTGAACTGAAGGAACCATACTGAAAGGTGTTAAATGGAGTTGTTTGTTCAGTGACTGTGATTGATGCCAGTCTCCATGGATCCTGGTTGTGTCACTGGATGTTTTCCGTCTCCTATTAGTAAGAGGCCTCTTGCAATGGTGTATGCTATTGTAACAGCAGATGCATCAACTCCAACGCTCAAAGGGAGACAGCTGCAGAGACATAAAAAGGAGATTTAAACATCTGAGAATAGTCTGGAATGATCCATTAATGGATCAGAATCTGAGAACATTAGACTGGAAAGCTGCAACAATGGACAGGAGTTTATCCAATGGTCTTTTCTTTTTATCCTGGACTTGGTCAGCATTACCATATCGGATATGGGGTGCACTGATGATAATCCAGGCGGGTTACTATCCTATCCTCGCTATTGTTGGTGTTCCTGGTAAGTTTCTTCATCTCTATCCATTTGTTAATCTCTTCAACCATGGTGACCTTCTTTGCTATTTCTGTTATCTATATTTGTCAAAGACGAAAACTATTGTCTTCAGTTTCAAATGCAAATTCCAGTAATTATCCACAAACTTCAGAACTGCCCTCACAAACATCTGAGAACAAGACTGTTCACAATACCGAAGTACCTTTCTTCCCTGAATTCATTCATGTCTCGGTATTCTGTCCATCACCATACCAACCCACTACCAGCTCGATTATATGCCCAGTCACCATCTTGGCTTCAATACTGACGCTTAATTATCCATTGTCTATGCTTCGTTAAAATTCAGACGTTATGGTTCCACCTCTCTTCTAAGCACTCTTTCAGTTGCAAATATTTAGATCACATCTTTGTTCTTGTCTCTAAAATAACTTAATGACAGGAACACTCTTTCAGAGCAGTAATGTCGGAAGAAATGTAATTCAGATGCACAGGTTATTACACAGAAAGACACTGTTCCACATCCTACCACAGACGATGTCAGAAAGTAAATACACAAGACAGGAATTGGGAAAAAAAGCAAGTTTTACGAATAACAACTATTACATCTCCAGCATTTACGTTTATCTATTTCAGTGATGTCCTTTGGTAAATAGATCTTGCGTTACTCTCTGGTCTGGCTTAAGATTGATGTGAGACCCACAGCAATGTGCTTGGTTCTGTACTACCTGAAAGAATGACCTCGCAGTAAATGACATTTGGTTAGGTCAACAAATGCTGCCCCTGTCAGCGATGCAGACGTTCCAAATAATTACAAAATTAAAGGTTAAATAAAGCAAAGAATGATGCAACAGATCAGAAACAATAAAGAACGAGAAAGTGCCAGACAAACTGAGCAGATTTGGCAGCCCCCTCGCGTCGAGAGAAAAATAAAATTGGCAATTCGATTCATACATCAGAACTGAACACAGTTGGGAAATAGTGTGATTGATGTTGGTGACACCGACATCTGTTATGAAGGGGAGAAGGATTGAGTTGAATAGAAGGAAAAAGAGAGCGATAGAGGGAAAGAAACAAACAAAGGGATTGTTGATGGTCAGCTGTGATGGAAATAAAAACTGAAATTAAACATTACTTATGTTTTTTCCAGTTCCCATATTATTGATAATCATGACCATGTAAGATATATGTCAAAGTCCCTGCTTAAAGTTATTTATGTCTGTTGTTCTCTCTTCCCTGAGTGTGATCATCGTCTTTTATTCAGTAATGGGATGCTGGTCCAGTATTTAATTCCCTTTCCTCATTGTTCTTGAGAAGGTGTTGGTGAGCTGCCTTCCTGAGCCACTGCAGTCCGTGGGCTGTAAGGAGTCAGTGCTGAGGTCCATGCGGTTTCATTTCTTTGAGGTTTTGAAGTGACTGATATAACTGAGTGACTGGCTTGGCCATTTCAAACTGCAACTGAGAGTTATCCACATTACTGTGGAGTAACATGTAAGACACACCAGCTTAAGATGGTAGATTTCCTTTCCTGAAGGGCATGAGGGTGCCAGGTAGGACAATCAACATTGGTTTCATTGTTTCATTTGAATCTTAATTCCTGATATTTTATTGAATTTAATTTCCAACATTTGCCGTTGTGGGATTCGGATCCGGTGTCTGGATCATTACCTGATTCCCTGGATTAATATTCGGAGATAATACAGCTAGATCATCGCCTCCTCAGTATCTCCAATCAAATCGAATGGCAACAGTGATGTTGTTGTTGGTGTGACTTAGCTTCATAAGGCAAATAAATGATTGGCAAAAAATGCCATCCTTCTCAGTTTGTGTTTATGAGAAGGCGAGGTGATGGGAAGTGCTCTTGGTGAAAAGGAGCTGGATGTCCTTGATCATGAGGTACTAACACAATTCATGTAGAGCAGTCGGGTACTGGCAGGTGGGACTACATTGGGTTGAGATATCTGGTCGGAATGGACAGGTCCGACCGAAGGATCTGTTTCCATGCTGTGCATCTCTATAACTCTATGACTCAGCAAATAATCAGCACAACAACTGAGTAGTATCGTTCATTACAAGATGATTAAAGAATAAGAGTGAAGACACCGTCCTGCAGTTTTGGAGTATACTTGAGACATTTTTTTTTCATTTATAATCAATTATCTCCTTGCTACAGAGAGATGGTGTAATGGTGTTTCACCAGACTAATCCCTGCGGTGATGGTATCGTGAGGAGCGTGTGAAGGAATTTGGCTGCTCTTTCCTTACCTCTCGCCGTTAGCTCAAGATGTTTCATTTGCAACTGAATTCTTGCCAACTCTGATTCTGATGGTTTCTCCAGCAAGTTTAATTGACGAGATACCGCTGTAATTATCTCTCCTTTCCTCATCGAAGCAGTCAGTTCCAATTCCAGCTTCTCTGCTAATTCTTGCAACTTGGTCTTATTCATTTTTCGTAAAATTTCCAAAGTCACTGAATGCACACCCAGAAAATGTTTGGCGACTGAAATAGCCATTACTATTCTAAGTTTTCTCAACCCAATCAAACTAATACCCAAAATGAAACATTTGCCTTTCGATAAAATGCAGAAGAGAGGGAAAAAAGAAAGCAACAGAACAGAGAGTAAAAATAAAGAATGGCAAAAGAGAGAACAAGAGGGGAGAGAGAAAGAGAGAACTTTTGAAGAACAAAAACTGACAATTAAAAAGAAAAGTCAGTGTAAAAGGCTGGAGATAACGGCTGAAGGTGTGCTTCGTAAGGAAGAGAGTGAGGATGGGAAAGCCCCTGGTCGTCAGAAGCCTAGTGAGAATTTGTTTGAGTATGTTCAAGCTTCGCCTCAATTTGATGAGAAGAATGCGATGCCCTTTTCATCTCATTTGTAAAGTTGGCTAAACAAATGCAGTGGCCAGAGGCTATGTGGATTTCGTTGTTCCAAACAAAACTTGTAGGTAGGACTGGTGAGGTATTCACATCCCTATCAGAGGAGGCATTTGGGGAGTATAAGGAGGTTAAAAAAAACATTTTGTCTGCATAGGCAACATTTCAGGAATTTAATGGTGAAACTTACACTGAGTTTGTAAGGATCAAACAGACTAATTTCGATAGTTGGATGTAGGATAACCAAACAAGCCTGGAAGTTTTGTTGGACTCGTAACAAAAAGCATAAGGGAAAGTAGGCAACTGCCTCAGAGTGTACAAGATGATCAGTGGACGTGCCAAATCTGCAAACAAAACTTTCATGAAAGGGTAAAGTTTATTCACATAGGCCAGGATTAATTGGTAAGAAGGTTTCAATATTAATTGACACAGGATGTTTTCAGTCTATAATGCTGAGGGGTGAGGCTTTATGAACTCTTGAGAGACTATTTCCAGAAAATGTGCTGGTAACAGGAAATCATAGTGAGGAAAAAAGTGCTCATTTATGTAAAGTGAGGCTAGAGTGTCCAGAGAAGATTGGAGCATGTGCGGTAGGTGTACTAGACCAGTAACTTTCAGCTCTAGTAATAAAATTTGTCCTTGCAAATAATATAGCTGCTTCACTGGTAAGCGTGCTGCCTACTCTAGTTGAAAAGCCAGTGGAGATGCAGGCAACTGAAGACCTGGAGAATATGTCTCTAGGAATTTCCCCTGATTGCATCACCAGGAGATCACAGAAGCACAGATTTAAGCAGGATAAAGGCACAGATAACGAAGCTGACGTTGATTTATCCAAAAGTTTCTTTTTGACAAGATAAGTGGAAAACAGACGGAGCGAGTAGGAAAATATGAACGTATTTTTAGCTCTGCTAAGCTGATTGAATTACAGCAGAAAGATGTGGAGTTACAGAAGTTATATCAAAAGATATTCAGCAAGAAAGAGAATGAATGCATTCCTGTGTGTTATTACTTAACAAATGATGTTCTAATGCAGATATGGAGATCAGCACACATTGAAGCAGATCAGACGTGCACAGAAATTCATCAAATTGTTTTGTCTGTTGGGTATAGAAAGGGAGTGCTGCGAGTGGCACGTGAGCTACAACTTGGAGATCATTTCGGGGTGAGGACATTACAGGCTGGAATACAAAGATATTTTCACTGGCCTGGACTTCACAAAGATGTAGTGAATATTGCCAAATGTCTCAAACATGTCACACACGCAGTAATAAAACCTGCAACTTTAATACATATTCCAGCATTTGAGAAACCTTTCACAAGAGTCATGATAGATTGTGTAGGTCCCCTATCGCAAAGACTAAGTGGGAATAAGTATTTCTTAACAATAATGGATGTGTCAACTAGATTTCCAGTGGCAGACCCATTATGCAGCATCACAGCTAAAAGAGTTGTAGAAAAAAAATACTTATTTTTTACGTAGGTACAGACTACCAAGAGATCCAGATAGATCAAACCTCACATCCGAACTATTCAAGCAGGTGATCGATAACTTGGGAATAAAGCAATTCAAATCTGCTCCATAGTATTCGGAATCACAGTGAACATGAGCGAGATGGCATCAAACAGTGAAGACCATGTTGAGGGTTTGTGGTCAGGATAATCCAGATGATTGCGATAAGGAAATTACTTTTGAACTATTTGTGATCAGAGACGCACAGAATGACTCGACCAAATTCTGACTACTTGAATTAATTTTTGAGCATGAAGTAAAAGGACTATTAACATTGATTAAGGAGAAATTAATAAGGCAGAATTCAGAGACCACTCAATTGGACAATGTGTCAAATTTTAGGGAACGATTAAATAGAGCTGGAGAGTTGGCTAGACAGCATTTAAAAGTATCGTAGCATACAATGAAACAGGAAGTGGATCAGAAATCACAAATTGGCAATTTTGCAATTGGGAATAAGGTATTAGTGTTACTTTCAGTAACAGTTGAGCCTTTAGAAGCACGTTTTAGTGTACCATATCAAATTGGGAAGAAATTGAATGAGGTAAACTACTTGGTACGGACTCCAGAGAGGAAGAAATCTCACATAGTGTGTCATGTGAATATGCTCTAAAGGTATTTTGATAGGGAAGGAAAGCAAGAGGAGAAGGTATTAATGATAACAGCACAGAAGGAAGACCCACGTTCAGAGGATTCTGAATTGGACATTCCTAATATCAAATTGAACAATGAGAAAGTTGCCAAAAATTGGGATAAATTATTGAGTTACCTTCCACAAGAAAAGCATAGTGACCTGAAAGGGTTGTTACGGTATCTTGGAGAGATATACGGAAATAAACTGGGGAGTACGAACATAATTGTGCATGATGTAGACACACGAGATGCTGTTCTGATTAAATAACATCCTTAAAGGCATTATCCTCTAAAGTTGGCACAGGTTCAGAAGGAAATATAGCACAGGCTCCAAGATGGCATAATCGAAATGAGTTATTGTGCTTGGAGCTCATGTATAATCATGGCGCCAAAGACAGATATTACCCAGTGGACATGTGAGGACTATCACAAACTCAACTTCGTTACAAAGACTGATGCATATCCAATTCCACGTTTGGAGAACTTTGTCGAAAAAGTGGGAGAAGCTACTTACATTTCTAAGTTGGACATGCTCAGAGGCTGCTGGCAAGGACCTCTGTCAGAGAGAGCAAAGGCAATTTCGGCTTTCATAGCACTAAATGGATTCAGTTCGAAGTTGTGGCATTTGATATGTAAAACGATCCAGCTACATTTCAGAGACTGATAATGAGGTCATTGTCTGATTACCCAACTATGTGGTGTACATTGATCACATGGTAGTTTTTAGTCACTCATGAAAGGAACATTTGCAGCATTTATCGGACTTGTTTGATTGACTTCAGAAGGCAGGCTTGCTGGTAAACCTAGCTAAAAGTGAATTTGAGAAAGTCAAGCCACGTTCCTGGGTCACGTTATTGGACATGGACCAATGGCTCCATGAGATACAAAGACGAAAGTAGTTGGGGAATGTTCCACATTGTTGACAAAAAGAAATATATAATACTACGGTTCCTGGGCTTGACTGGATTTTACTGAATGTTTGTCCCAAACTTTAAGCAGTGTGGCTGCTCCACTCACCGAATTGTCAAGGGCAAGAACTCTCAGTGGACAGAGGACTGTCAAAAGTATTTTCTAGCCTCAAACCTGTGCTAGACACTGCCCCAATATTAGCTACACTAGATTACACGAAGTATTTCAAGGTGGCTATCGATGCCAGTGATGTCGGTATTGGTCTGGTGTTCCTGCAGGAGGGTGATGAAGGAATAGAAAGACCTATCGGGTGTTTTTCTGGGAAGTTGAACGTTCATCAACAGAAATGTTCAACGGTGGAGAAAAACACTTTAAACGTGGTGTTGGCATTACACCATAACTGTGTTGATATTACCAGCAATGCATCTGAGACAATCGTATAAACTGATCGCAACACATTGACATTTGTGGAAAAAATTAAAGACAAAAATGCCAGACTGTTTAGATGGACTTCTTGTTTCAGCCATTCAATCTGACAATTGTGCATGTGGCAGATCGCAAAAACGTGAAAGCTGATGAGTTACTGAGACTAGAATAAGATACGGAGGTGTTCGGTGGTGGGTATACAGCAGCCTGGTTTTGTATGGGTTTGTGCATGTTTGAATGTTTACAATTAGTACAGTATAGCTGTCAGTTTTAAGACTACTAACTGGGTTTGAAGGGTTACAAATGCAGCCACCTTTTAGCATTGATGTTTTTATTAAGTGGGGAGAGATGTGGCACAAAGCAAGTCCCTTTTTGTCGAAAACCTGTTCCTTGGCTCAAGGAGACTCTGTCCTTGGTTTTTTTTTATAGAGGAACAATAAAGCGGGAAAAAGCTCCGATCAAAGCTGAAAAATGTGTTGCTGGAAAAGCGCAGCAGGTCAGGCAGCATCCAAGGAGCAGGAGAATCGACATTTCGGGCATAATCCCTTCCTCACTTTCTCCAAGCTCCGATCAGTCTGGTTTGGTACAGAGATGAAAAGTACTTTCAGAGGTCTTTTATTTATATGGAAACAGATGAGTCTTCAGGCCAAAGTGGCCATGATTTATAAGTGACCAGTATAATGAACGGAGAGTGGTGAGATCCTGTAGCTGAACTAGCTGAGCTGAGCAGTTTTCAGTTGAGTCTTGAACTGGGAAGTTCAACTGGGAGCTGTGTGGAAACTCTCTCTCTTTTCTGACCCTCGACTTCAACCTGGCAGTTAGTCTTCCATTTATACTTTTTTTTTATTATTGGGAGTTTGCTTATTGGGACAGTTGTGTGCATTCGGAATATCATAATGACGTCTACCTGAATAGGTTGAATTCTGTCGTCATTTTTTAATTCTGTTCTTTGTGTTTCATTGTGTAATTTTATGAATAAAGTTT
The DNA here is from genome assembly GCF_047496795.1 of Chiloscyllium punctatum. Lineage (NCBI taxonomy): Eukaryota > Metazoa > Chordata > Chondrichthyes > Orectolobiformes > Hemiscylliidae > Chiloscyllium > Chiloscyllium punctatum. The sequence goes on from NC_092766.1 coordinate 41,875,123, forward strand.
TTGTCTGTTCCAACACCTAGTAGTCAACCTAGCTAAATTACCCCCGGTAATTTTCATTGTACACTTACCGAAACAAATTGCAAAGGTATGCTCTGGGCTGCCTGCTTAAAAGTGTTTGGAGTAGTCTAACCTAGTTCATAACATCGCAGAGATGGAAGATGCCTCCTTGGAACTTGGCACAAACCATTCACTTTCCCTACTCATGATCAGCAAACCACGTTAACATAGCACGTGTGTACCATTAACAATGGAGCCAGGAGGAACAACATGGAGCAGTCTGTCTTTGCAGTCCATGTCTCATTGGTTTGTCTTGTTGCAGCAACAATGACATCCTCCTATTTCAGTCTAACAGTTTGGAGGGGCTGAATGGCCTCTTCTGTTCATGTGTCAGTGTCTGGAAGAACTAGATGTCTTCCTCCTGGCCCGAGGGCAGAGGTTCAAGGACTTCAGTGGCCAACACGTGGTTCCTGCCTACCAGCACGTTGTGCTGACCAGACTCTGTCTTCCTGAGTTATAGGAGACAGACAGAAGCTGGAAGAACACAGCAAGCCAGGCAGCATCATGAACTGGGAAAGTCAACACTTCAGGTATAACCGTTCTTCAGAACTGGGGTGGGGGGTAGGGGGAGCTGCAGATAAAGAGGGAAGGGAGTGGTTGGGGTTGGGAGATCAGGAGGATGGTCAGTTACGGATATGTAGACACAAGTAGTTTGTGCAACCTGGTTGGGCGATTGGAGGGATGAATCAGGTTGGGGGCTGAAAGGTAGGGTCGTTAGGTAGAATGGAAGCCCTCCCAGTCACTTCCTATTTCAATTCTCTTTCCTAATGCCTTTCCAACATAGCCATCCTTGGCCTCCTCCATTGCCACAATGAACCAAACCATAATTTGGAGGAACAAGATCTCAACTGTTACCTGTGCAGCCTGCACCCCAGGGACTCCACATTGAATTCTTCAATTTCAAATAACCTCCCTTCCAATCCCCCGACTCCCTTCCCTCCCTTCCCCTCCATTCCATTCCTCTGAGCAACCCTTGTCCAGCCGCCAACTGGATTCAGCCCTTCCATCAACAACTCGCTGATACCTTTATCTGTGTCCACTTATCCACAGCTCGCCACTCTGCGTCCTCCTCCCTCACTCGCACTTTATCTATATACCCCCTTACTCCCATCCACAGACCTGACAAAGGGTTATATCCAAGGTGTTCACTTCTCAAAGTCTTGATGCTGCCTTGCTTATTCTGTTCTTCCAGCTTCCTGCGTGTGTATTTTGGATTCCAACACCTGCTTTTATTTTAAATTGTTTTCTTGTATAATAGGCAGGAGTGAGTGAACGCATTGCGCCTCTTGTTATCCAATAGATCTGATGGGCTGAATGGTTTTCTTATATTACGGTGAAACTAGCTAGAGTTGCTGAAGGGGTTCCTCTTTCTTTAACCGTGCAAATGTTTAGTGTCCAGCAGTGCTTTTGATTAATGTTAACTATACATTATCAGCACAAGCTTGAATGTTGCCCAGATTTGATTCTTCAGTACCTTAGGAGGTGACCCATTGTTCTGAACATTGTATAATCTTCAAAGAATATCCCCACCTCTGATTGCATGGAAGAGGGAAAGACATTGATGAAGCAGCTGAAGATGTTTGTGCCGAAGAAGCTACCCTGAGGATTGCCCACAGAGATATCCAGGGACTGAGAGGATTGATGTCCACCAGCCCCATTGTGCTCTGAATGATTCAACCAGCGGGGAGTTTACAACTGATTCTCATCAAGTTCAATTTTGTTGTCTCCTGGACATCTTAATCAAATACTGCCGTGATATCAGGTCCAGTAACTTTACACTGTGTTCATATCTTCTATTCATGTCAATAGGCCAAGGTATATGTGTGGGGAGTGTTTCCTTCTCTCAGGGAATAGTGATGTTTGGGGCCAGACAGTTCGGGGAGGCTACATCACTGAAATGTTTGTGGGGTGCGAGTGGGTGTCAATGGGTTTTGACCCGTGAGAGAGTCAACGGCTACAAAAGATTGTGCATTAAAGAGAAATTGCGGCCGAGTGCAAATCAGCCCTGACTTACTGAATGGAAGGGCAGGTCTGAGCGGCTATGTGGCCTGGTTTTATTCCAGTATACCCCATAGTGCAGTCACTTTGTGGCCTCTTCCATTTCCTGTGTCACTGATTCAAGTAGCTGAATAGATTGATCCTGTCGCAGTGCAACTGGATACTGGTGCTGCATGATCTGGTTACAGTTTTATAGGCCCAAGGGGCTTATTGACCTCCTCCTGTATTTGTATATCAGGCTTCAGGAGCTGAAAAGCCTCATTATGTTCTGCTGTAACTGAAATCCATATCGACTAAATCTACTGACAATGGAGAAATTGAGCACGGCAGATGCTGGAGATCAGTGTCGAAAAATGTGGCACTGGAAATCACGGCAGGTCAGGCAGCATCAGTAGAACAGGAGAATCGATGCTTTGGATGTTCCTGATTAAGGGTTTATGTCCTAAACATAGATTCTCCTGCCCCTCGAATATGCCTGACCTGCTGTGCTTATCTAACACCACATGTTTTGAAATCTACTGCCCCACACAAATCAATCTTCCTGGTCACATCATCCACTTACTTTAAGAGAAGTGTCAGGCACAATCTTCCTTGCACAAAGCCACACTTACTGTTCCTAATCAAAGCCTGTCTTTCTAAATCCATGTACATCTTATCCCTCAGAACCTACTCAAGTAACTTACCGACCACGGTTGTTAAACCTACTGGTCTATAGTTCCAAGGCTTTTTTTGTTCAGTTCTTCTTGAATAAGGGCACAACATTTGCTATCCTCCAGTCTTCCGAGACATTACCTGTGGTTACTGATGAAAAACATTATAAGCCAGGGTCCCCGCAAATTCTTCTGAAGCCACTTGAGGTGCTCTTTGATATATCGGGTAAGGGCCGTGAGATTTATCCACTTTCAAGCATTCTAGTACATCCAATTTCTCCTCAACTATGATATAGATTGGCTCTAAGATATCCCCACTAACTTCTTCAAGTTCTCAAGTCAACATGTCTTTCTCCACGGTAAACATAGAGTAGAAATATTAGTTGAGGACTTCACCCATCACTTATAGTTCCACACATACTTGTCCACAGCGGTCTTAGAGGGGTCGTACTTTCTATCCAGTTTTTGATATTTCTTTTAATATATTTAAAGTAACTTTTTGGATTCATCCTAATCTTCACAGCCAATGCTCTTTCTTGTACCCTTTTCACCCTACTGCTTTCCTTTTTCAGAACTCCTGTATCTCTAATATACCTCCAGGAATTCCCTTGATCCCAGCGGCCTGGACCTGAGCCACGCCCCAAATCGAACATGAACCTGTGGACCAGTTTTGTCCTTCTCCATAACTATCTGAAAATTAATAGAACTTCGGTAACTGGTCACAAAGTGCTCCCCCACTGTTAACTCAGCCACCTGTCCTGCCCTATTTCCTAAGAAAATTTCATGTTTTTCCCCTTCCCGAGTAGCAATCTCTGTACACGACTTGACGAAACTTTCCTGAAGCTTTTATCAGATTCTATCTCATCCAATCTCTTAACGCCCCTATTATGATAACCCTATTGATCTTGCAGGTTTCCCCTCTCTCCCTGCATATGTATTACTCTCATTCCTGTTGACTATTTGGGGGCCTATAGCACATCCCTAATCACCTCACGAACACCTTCCGATTTCTTAACTCCACCCACAAAGCCTCACTGGGTGATTCATCAGTTATTTTATATCTGATTACTGCTGTGGTACTCCCCTTAATCAGAACTGCAACTCCACTCCCCTCCTTCCAATATCTCTGTCTCACCTAAAGTACCTGTACCCTGGCACATTAAGCTGTCAGTCCTATCCATCACTTAGCCATGTTTGTGTAATGGCTATAATATACCAGTCCCACCTACTTATCCACGTCCGGAGTTCATTGGCCTTACCTGTAGGTCTTCTTGCATTGAGATAGATGCCATTTAATCCAAAAGGCATTTCTCTCTGTCATTTTCCAGCCTAAATTTACTATTTCTGATTACTCTATCTCCTTCCAGCATCGCACTTGCCTCGCTGCTCATGAGGATACCACCCCCTGCCAATCTAGTTTAAACCCACCCTCGTAACACAAGCATAACTGGCCGCCAAGGTATTGGTGTCCTTTCCAGTGCATGTCTCGGACGGTAATCACCCTCTAAGGAGATTACCACTGTCAAGGTAATCTCGCTCAAGAACCTCGGCCCTATTCCAACGGGTATCATTTGTGCCAACGTGCATAATGATTTCTGGATGCTCACCCAACCCCTTGAGAATATTCAGCAGCCACTTGGAGACATCCTGGACCCTAGCAGCGGGAAGTAACCCACCATCCTGGATTCCCGTTTGTGGCCACAGAATCTCCAATCTGTCCCTCTAACAATCGACCCTCCTATTTTTAACGACCTGTTTATCTTTACCGTTTCTCGCTGTGCCCCAGAGCCAGTGGTAGTACCACCAACCTGGCTACTGCTGCTTTCCCCTGAACAGATATCGCCCCCAACAATCCAAAACGGTCTACATGTTATGGAGATGAATGGCCACAGGCTATTTCTGCACTCTCTGCCTACTCCCTTTGCCATTCCTGGTGGTCGCACAGCTACTCTCTACCTGGAATATGGCAGGAAGCAAGGAACACCTCTTGGATTAAATTGTGTTTATTTAAATACAACAGGACTGACAGGTAAAGCTAATGAACTGAGGGCGATGAACATTCGACTGGAATATTACAGTCATTAAAGAAACATAACTAGGGGTGTGTCTTGGGTGTGGCCACCACACTAAAGCACTTACCTATGAAGTTCTGAGTATCTCAGATGACCCTGAGTGCATCCTAAATAACCTTCAGCCCAACAAGTCCGCACCGACCCTCCAAAGAGCAGCTCACCAAGACCCACACCCTTACACTACAGGCAAATTATTACGACCAATTCACCTAACCTGCACATCTTTGAACTGTGGGAAGAAACCGCATCATCCAGAGGAATCCCATGCAGACACGGGAAGAATGCACAAACTCCACACAGACAGTTGCCCGAGCCAGGATTTGACCCCTGGTCCCTTGTGCTATGAGGCAGCAGTGCTAACCACTGCGCCACCGTGCTGCCCATCTCCAGCTCCCTAACACGGTCTTCCCGGAGATGTAGCTGGGTGCACAGTCCACACGTATAGTCAGCAGGGACGGTGAAAATCTCCGTGAGCTCCCACATGAAACAAGAGGAGCGTGCAACTGCCCTAACTGCCATCTCGACAGCTATAACAATAAAGTTAAAAGGACTTTATTTCAGTTTCCCTGTACATTTTGCTGAGCTGGAGCTGTCCGAAGCCTCTCGTGTCAAAGCCTTACTGCTTATTCTGCTACAACGGCATGTCTCTCTACCTCTCCACATACAGTTTTGGCCAGCGAAGGAAGGAGACACGACAGTGATAGAGTGTTTAGGTCTTCAGCACTCCTTGACACCTGGCCACTGACTACCTGCTCCCCAGTGCAGATCTCTGCTTGGTCTTGAATGGTGTCTTGCTGAGGTCTTCCTTCTGGTAGTGGTGACTTGTCCATGCAAATCCTCACCCTGACAGGCAATCTGTGTTGTCGCAGCCCTCTCGTGCATTCTGTCTATTAGTATCGCGTTTATGAATTCCTTGAATCCCTCGAGAGAGGTAATGTTCTTGTGAATAAAGGGCTATTGGAAAAGAACACTATTAGACATAGGGACAACAATATGTCTATCCTCTAACTGAGTCTGCTTTTCCTTCGATTAGATTATTTTTATTTTGTTAATCCCCCATTCCACTTTTCTGCAATTTCCCATAACACCTGTATAAAAATCTGTCTGCCTCAGCCTTGATGATATTTAATGATCCAGCCTCAACAGCCCTCCGAATTTTCTACAATTGTTTCCCTCTCACTGATGTGAGACTTGGTGGTCTTTAATCTGGTGATTTGCCCACTCTATCTTGCATAAACTTCCAATTCTTCCTTAGCTCCTGTGTCAATTTGCTCAAGGGTCAAACAGTCACTCTCCCTGAATCCAGAAAGAGCTCTAAACTAAAGACCGATTCGTAGCATGTATTTAACATATTCTCTGGCTGCGTAGACAGGCTATCCCCTTAGTCCCTAACACTCCAGTTCTTTCCGCATTATCGTCTTCCCCTTTATATACACCAAAAATATGACTTTGGATTCTTGCTAATCTTACCCGCTAATGTTTTATCACCGCTCCTTCTGCTCTTCCGCTGACTTTTTAAGTTTAGGCCTGCACTTTCTATATTTTTTTAGGACCTTCATTGGCCTGCTCACTTGGTACCTGCTTTAAGCTTCTCTTTCCTTTTTCATCCTGTTCGGGATTTGTGTCGACATCTGAAGTTCTCAGGGCTTGTTTTCCTAAATCTTATCTTCGGTGTAACATGCTGGGCCGACACTGTCATCAATTTGATTTTACTCAAATGATCCCCCAACCCCCGTCCCACCTTGTTCTGCTACAGTTTCACCCAGAAGCAACTGCACTTTGACAAGATTCTGTCATTTTTATTCATAAAATCTGTCTACCCTATCCAAAAAGCTTTTATCATTCAAACATTTTTGGGGCCTTTTCCTTAGCAAAGTCAAAATGTGTGATATCACGGTCACTGGTCCTATAATGCTCTCCCACTTCTGTCTGGAACAGCTGACTGGCTTCGTTCCCGACAGTGAGGCCCAGCACTGCACTGCCCATTGTTGTATCTGCTCTATGTTGATATAAGATACTCTCGGGAATAAATTTCAAAGCACCTGCCCCCCTTAAGAAGATATCATTGCCATGATGAACTTTTGGAATTGAAATGCCTGAATATAATGTTGTTATTATTGATTTTACACATATCAATAACTTGGTTATATACCTGCTCCCGTACTTTCCTTTATCTGGGATTCTACAATATATCCCAAGCACTGTTTCTGTCATGGTTTTGAGACTGAGCTTTAAGAACCAAACCTCATTAGAAGATCCTTTCAAGATATCGTCCCTTCTTCAGCCAGTAACTGACTCCATAATTTATAAGACAAAACTACCTCCTCTTTTACCCTATCGCCTGTCCTGACTATAGTTCTGGTACCACAGAATACTGAGTTGTCAGCCATGACCTCCCTCAAACACATCTATGTAATGGTAAATATGACACACTTCCACATATCATCTCGTGTCCTTGTCATATCTTTCTGTCTGACAATATTCCCAGCATTAAGGTAAAGCACATCCAACCTGGAATACATCACCTGGAATACTCTGTACCTCGGAGTTCTTCAGTCATTCACTGCTCGTTATAAAGCTGTCCAATTCATAAACCAAAACTGTAACTCTGGGACTGAATGAATATTTGTTGAATTGCAATTTCGTTTTTAGTAAAAGTGTTCATCAAATGCAGCTTTCCAGAACTGAACAGTCAGCTCTAACTACAACTAGTTTCTGCTGATTAATCGCCTGCTCAGTGTGCAGAGGGGACAGCCCTCAGTAATGGGCAACGTGAGGACTGCAGATCCTGGTGATCAGAGTCAAAAAGTGTGATGCTGGCAAAGCACAACTATTCAGTCACCGTCTGAGGAACAGCAGTGTCAAAGTTTTGGCATCTGCCCTTCATGAGAAAGGCATCCGTGCCTTCCCATGTTTTCCATTCCATAATACACAGGATATTGGGAACCATACTAGCTCACGAAGGCAGCACTGTACAGAGCCCTGAAATGGAAAACAGTCAATCCGTTGGTTGGACAGGGAGTAAAAAGGTTGAGGTCAAATACAGACTGATTGAAGTACAAACATAAGGATATATAAATCCCTCAGCCAGATGGGAAACACCCTAGGTTACTACAAGAAGAGAGGAAAGAGATTTTTGTGCTTTTGGCGACGGTCTTTGCGTCTTCACTCTCTATTTGAGTAGCATCGGTTGATTGGAGGGTGACAAATGTTACTCCCTTGTTCAGGCAAGGGAACAGGGATTGTCCTGAGAACGACAGACCAGTCAGTCTTACATCTGTATTGGCCAAAGTATTGGAGAGGATTCTGAAAAATCATAGTTTGATTAGAAATATTAAGCATGGCTTTGTGAGGGGCAGGTCATACCTCAAAACCCTTATTGGATTCTTTGAGGATGGGATTAAACACACTGAAGAAGGTAGAGCAGTGAATGCGGAGTGCATGGATTTTAACAAGGCCTTTGATAAGCTTCCCCGTGGTAGTTTCATTCAGAAAGTAAGGAGGCATGGCATACAGGGAGTTCTGTCTGTCTGAATAGAGAATAGGATAGCCCATAGAAGACAGAGGGTAATGGTAAATGGGAAGTATTCAGTGTGGAACTAGGTGAGCAGTGGTGTTCCGTAAGGATCGGTCCTGGGACCTCTGCTGTTTGTGATTTTGATAAATAACTTGGATGATGAAGTGGAAGGGTAGGTTCGTAAGTTTGATGATGTAACACCGGTGGGTGGAATTATGGATGGTGTGAAGGGCTGTAGTAGTTTGCAACAGGATAATGACAAGATGCAGGACTCTGCTGCTTAGTGGCATATGGTGTTCAATATGGAAAAGTGGGATGCGATTCATTTTGGAAGTTCGAAGTTGAACGCAGAATACAGGGTTAGAGCAGGATGCTTACATTGTGGAGGAACGGAGATCATATGGGCCCATGGAATAGCTCCCACAATGTTTCTACCCAGGTTTATAAGGTTGTTAAGAAGGTGTTTGATGTGTTCATTAGCCGATGGATTGAGATTAAAAGCTGCGAGGTTATGCTGCTACTCTATCGAGTCCTGGTGAGACCACACTTAGAATATTGTGATCAGTTCTGGTTGCCTCGTTTTAGGAAAGATGTGGAAGCTTTGGTGAGGTTGCTGAGGAAATTTATCAAGATGTTGCCTGGACTGGAGGGCATGTCCTGCAAAGAAAATTTGAGGGAGCTCGGGTGTTTTCCTCATTGTAACGATGAAGAATGGAACGTGACTTGACAGCGATGAGAGGCATAGATAGTGGAAATGGCTATCTCGAGGGGGTATGATTTTAAAGAAATTGGAGGAGGGTTTAGGGGAGATGTCAGAGGTAAGTTCTTTACACAGAGAGTGGTGGGTGTGTGCAATGAACAGCCAACAGTTGTAGTAAAATCAACTATATTAGGTATATTTAATTGGATAGGCACATGAATGATAGTATAATGAAAGATATGTAGGTTAGTTTGATCTTAGAGTAGGATAAGAAGTCAACAGAACGTCAAGGGCTAAAGGGCCTGCACAGTGCTGCACTGTTCTATATTTCCAGTTTCACCCAGCTTGTGGATTCCCCTGAAATTGTTGAATGTGTGCGGGAGTGATGTGTGTGAGATCAGGAAGCTTTGGAGGGGTGTAAGGCCAAAACCTCCAGTTATGGTGTGGATTGTTACAGTCACCTGAAGGCCAGTATAATATGTTTGTTTACTTAGACCAAACAGAATCCACCAAGTTCAGTTATTAATGTGATTTGTGTATTGCCATTTGCTGCTGGTTACTTCACATACATTCTACTGTGTGATCCATGTAGTAATCTCTGACCATTCATAGAGATGTACAATTTTATTTTGATACTGGAGAATGTGAAGGTGACATTTATTGGATATGGCTTTAGAGGTTTTGTTGTGAGACACAAGGCACTGCAATAGATTGTCAACCTGTTAACGTCTTCACCCGTGTCTGGTCCAGGGTGCAGATATATGGAGTCTGGGAGACAGGTCAGATTTCATCACTGTAGGTAACTTGTATGGTGAGATTTTGGCTCTCCATGTCAACACGTCTGCTCTCTGGGCCAGGCTCTGACTAAGATGAATTTCAAAACCTGGTTGCTGGTCAGCCATTAGTATTTAACCTGGACAATATTTGTACCTACACTTAGACCAGTGATAGTCTGTTGGCGGGTTATCCCTCTGCGCAAGAAGGATTCCAACTTATTTGTTTTGAAGTAATGTTTCACTGATGCCCTGAACCATGTTAGAAGCTCCATGCACAGATTTTGGAACAGGCCACCGAGTCTCTCTGCATCACAGGCAGCTGTGAGGTCCAATAGCACTGTAAATGATTTCAGATAAATTGGAAGCAATTTTCAGCGTAGCATATTGCAAGGTGTAGAGTTTACTGACCCGAACAATAATCGAATGAGTGCTATATTTCATGAATTGGACAACAATAAGATGAGAACGATAATCATTCAACTGAACTATAATATCTTAAATCAATTCTGTTAATTCTATATTTATGGAACTAAAATATAAACTCCTGTCAAAATTTCCTAACATAGAAGTAAAGCACGTACATTTTATTTTATCGAAGAAAGAACATAACTCTTGTGGTGATTAGAATTAGATATTCAATGTTACGATTCAAAGCAATGTTTTGCCACACCAATATTTTTAAAGTGGTTGGCTTCTGAATGATTGCATATTCAGAGTGAGCAGAAGATTGAACATACAAATAGAATTAGCGTTTTTATGCATTTATATATAATCAATCAGTTTAATTTCTCACTGAAATGTACGATCTTTTGCTATTTGCCAGCAATTTTAAAATGGGAATAATTCAACATGAACTGTAAATATTAAACTATATAAATTATTTGTGTTATCAAATTTCACTGAACAATAATTTGAAAACTTCCAATTTTTAGAATGAACGATATTTAATATGAAATGTAGAGAGTGAAAAAGACAACGAAGATAATATCGTGTCAGAGAAATGTCAAAGCTTCCAAAGGGGTTTGTGCCAAAGCAATGATATATTTGTTTTAGCAATTAGAACAACACATGTAAAATATTAATGTTCTGAGTAATTATTAGACTTCATAATGAAGCTGACCTTGCAATACTTGCATTTTAAATGTTTATGCTGCACCAAATAATCAGATATTTGTGAGCATTTACAATGTGAAATAATTGGATACTGACTTTTATTCACAGCTGACACATAATAGAGTACAAAACTTTAAGGTACAGGAGGAAGTCATTGGCATTATGCATGAATCAGTTCCAAAAATGTCTCCAAGCACCTCCAATACGCCAGCCCTCTCTCTGTTGCCCGTTAAATCAATAATTTCCAAATGTATATCCAGTTCTGTTTTGAATCTTCATTCACAACTTTCCCAGTCAGTAAATTCCAATTCGTAACAATTCCCTAAGTAAAGACACTTTTCCTTATTTTACTCCTCGCTCTTCTGTTTACAACCATGAAATTATAATTCTTTGATGCTATAATGCCACCTAATAGAGTAATATTTTTCACTCTGAAGGTTTATTTATACTTTTGAGCACCGCAATAAATTCATATCTTTGTCTGTTCTGCTCCAGGAACAATAAGCCTTGCAAGAACTGTAACAAACACTACAACGGAAAAACAAGCAGAAAACTAGTCACCAGGATATATGAACATCAACTAGCCACAAAATACATGACCCCAATACTAATTTCTTGCGCACTGATAAGGAAGTACGCCACTCTGACTAATCTGCATGTCCATCCTAGGACAGGCCAAACAGAGACAAGCCCAAGTATTCCTAGAAACATGGCATTCCAACCGGAACTCCATCAACAAACAAATCAATTTCGATGCCATCTCCCACCCTCTGACGAAAAGGTCCGGAAATGACATTATCGACAGAGGAATTGACATGACCAACGCAAGGAAACCGAAACACTTAAATAGAAAGTGGGAGATAACACCAGCACTTCACTGGAGGCTCACTTACTGAGACAGTCAATGGAACAAACCAGGAACTGCCATTAGCTATTGCTTCAGAGAATAACAGTGTTCATGGCTGTCACCACATAGAATCATTGAATGAAAATGCGAGCCTGTACCACCAAGTGCATATCCAAAGGCTTTTTCCACACTGTAGAAATTATATATTCTTTATCTGTGTCACCCTCTCAGTTCAAAACAGACTCGCAAATCCTCTCTCAATCCCCTGCCTTTCACTTTAAGCATGTATCCCTTTGTTTTTGACCATTTGAGTAAGGGAAACAGCTGCTGTCTGTTAATCCTCTTTAGTACATATGCTTTTGTACACATGTACCAGGTTTCCTCCTCAACCTTCACTGCTGCAATGAAAAAAGGAGCAAATTTCGCCCTCGCAATTCACAGTTTGAGCATACACTTGTCTTGTTAATTCAGATGTGCATTATCTCACATTTATCAATGTTAAACTTCATCGGCCAACAATCTGGATATAGAAATCATCTGTTTATATCGTCCTGTAGCCTAACCCTCCTCACTGCGAACCACTTATCTAATCTTTGTGTCATCCCCATTAGTTCCCATTCCACTGCCCCCAGCTTCCACATTCTCACCATCATCATTTATCAATATCCCAAACAAACCTTGATTTCCTTCCTGTTCTCCAGATGTTATTCACAGAAGAGGAATTAAGAATTGCAGTCTCTTGCTGTTCTTATTTTGGGGGATTTACAAAGTGATGTAGTTAACACCTATTTTGAGGAAGCTGCTAATAGCATTTTCGACACAGAGTTGAAATCATCTTTTACACTCTACCCCTTATCATGTCTTATTCAAAAATTTTGTACCTAATTTAAGATGAACTAGGGTTTGGCACCTTGCACTGGAACATTAGCCATTTGTGTGGCGCTGTTCTTTTTATTAATAGTAGGAGCTGAAATTTTTCATCTGCAGGATAGACACTGACTCATTGCTTGAATCAGTGAATGTGATGAGGAGAAATATTCAATTAAATTCTACGTTATGGACAAACTGCAGGAGATCAAATCATATGCGCATGTCTTCCTTGAAATGGAAGCAAATACATACTGTTAAAAAAAACAAAAATGTTGAGACACCATACCAGGGAAAAAAAAACCATGTCATCTGCATTTGATGGAGATGCTGAAATACAGAGTGAATGTGCAATCTGAACAAGAATCAAGTGATAGAAAAAGAAATACATCAAATCATAATTTTCAATGGAAACAGATCCCAATTTTCCTGAACAGTGACGTTTTTCACCCAACCTCACATTTGCTAAAGCAAGTTTTTCCCAGTCACTAAAACTTCATTAGCCATTCTTCCTCCGTCTTCTTACTCTTTTTTTGCACTCCTACTTCCCTTGCACTGCCCCATCTGCTGCTACATACTCTTCCATTGATGATATCTCTTCACATCTTTCTTCTCCCACTCCCACTGTAAGTTACAGCAGTTCGCTAATTACTCCCACTTCCACTGGCCATTACTTTCCGTTTTTGCTTTCCAACTGGAGTGATGGGAACTGCTGCCTTCTGTGCTGCTATTGGTCTTTAGTGGATGATGAGATTGAGGTGATCAATGTCCAATTGGAGAAGATGTGTGTCTGTCACTGTCCAATGCACCGTGAACATGGTGATTCTGTTCCCCATAGAGAGTGGAACTATATTTCTGTCTCTTTGTCACAACGCTTAACCAAACAGCCTCATCACAAATAGGACAAACGTCTCCTCAGAATCAAATGCCCATCCATCAGTTTTTCCTTAAACGTTGTGAGGACAGTGACCACATTGTTCAAATAAGCCGTGTTCTATTATTTTGGTCTTTACCATTTTAACTGATTTTCCAATGTCATTAGAGGTGAGATCAGAGTAACTTGCCTCGCATCAAAGTAATATTTGACTCATGTAGCATCATTAACCCTCAGAAAACTGTGGTTAACGAGAATCAGAGGAAATTCTGTGCTGGTAATTTCCTCAATGAACAATGACACCTTCCCTAGACCTATTGGAAATGACAAGTAAAGTCTGGCTTTGCTACTGCCTTCGAAAACCATGGATGGATTTGTCTTATTAATAACATCATTTGTTTTCACGGTTTGGTCTAAAGTCTCAGAAAACTAACACCTTGCTGGTTGAGTGTCACCCCAATGAAATCAGAGCATTACAATAAAACAAAAATTCCGATTATTTTCAATCAGTTACTTTCTGAGGACTGATCGTGCGATGTCACTGCCAATGAGATCAACATTTTCTCTGTCCACCAGCATCTCTTCACATTGGCTCAAGGCTGCACCATTACCCAATTCTACTTCATGCTCCAGCTCATTCGCTGTGCTCGTCAGCTATATGAGGACTACAATAACTGAGAGATGCTTATGAGCCTCTAGAACCTGCCATCCCACCCATGCCCTGTGCTCTGAACCCCCCCCCCCCCCCGCCCCACCCCCCAGGCCACCTCCTGTCGTGTATTCACCATCCCTCCTAAACTGCCACGCTGTAATGCTGAATGTTCTGGACTCTGCAAAGTTCTCAGCTTTATCCCTCTGCGCCCCCTTTAATGAATTTCAGGAATGACATCATGTTGAACTCCTCTTCCACCGACTTCTCCTCGGTTCCAGTTGTTTGTGCAAGAGTCCACTCCCCATCCCAAAGACCCTTCCCCCAGCTCCAACACTCTCCCTCCACCTGGAACCATTTCTCTAGCGTTTACTTTGACTCAATCTGTTCTTTGAGAACTTTCAATGTGACACTGGTTGTTTTAATTACTCTGCATCCCCCTCACCCTATCCAACCTATCACTCTCTGAACAGTCTATACGCTGTATACTTCGATCCAACCCTGACTGTGTTATTCAGCCTGTGCCGATAAGGGTGCTGCTGCTGTAGTATGGTGGACTCATCTCTCCATTTCAGAGGCTGAGCGCCAGCTCTTAGTTACTTCCACACATCACCCGCTCCTTCATAACCCTGCCATGGCACATCAGGCCATTTTATTAACTAAATCTGAGAACATTTCATCTGGAGATTCCCACCCATTCTCCCCCACTTAACAGTCCCGAAGCTGATGGTCCTCTGATAGCAGAGCTCGCTTTTATGTCCTCCTGAAAATCCACAAACAGAACTGCCTGGGCAGACCCATTGCTTCAGCCTGCTCCTGCCATACAGAGGGGGTGCATAGATACACACGTGGGCCCAAGTTATACCTGTTCCTTCATGGGGTACATAGACAATTCCTTGTTCTAGTTCTTTCCTGTCCCCATCCATAACTGCTTCTCCGATACGTAGATGATATCATAGCTGCTGCTCCTCTCTCTTGTCCAGAATTGGAAAAGGTCATCGTTTCCAATTTGCATGAATCCCTCACTTTCACAAGGTCTATCTATGACTCCTCTGAATGTCCACCTTCTTCCTCAACCGAGAATTCCCTAGCACTGTTCTCGACTGGGCCCTCAACCAGTTCTTACCCAACTCCTGCACTTCTACTCTCACCCTCTTTCCTCCCTCATGCAACAGTGTTAGAGTTCCCCTTGTCCTTTCCTACCATCCCACCAGCATTCGCATGCAGAAGATCATCAGTCTGCATTCCCCCACCTCCAGCGAGATGCCACCACCAGGCACATATTTGTCTCCTCTCCCTTTTCTGCCTTCTGACCATTTCCTCCGCGACACCCTAGTCCACTCGTTATTCACTGCCAACACCTCCCCCCCACCCCCCCAACACAGGTCCACGTCACTTTCCCCTGCCGGAGGTGTTACACTTTCCCATTTACCTCCTCCCTCCTCACTAACCAAGGGCCAAACATACCTCCCAGCTGAAGCAGCATCCTATCAACATTTCCCACATTCGCTGCTCACATTGTGGTCTGCTCTAGATGACTTACAGTGTGGAAACAGGCCCTTCGGCCCAACAAGTCCACACCGACCCACCGAAGTGCAACCCACCCGTACCCCTACATTTACCCCTTACCTAACACTACGGGCAATTTAGCATGGCCAATTCACCTGACCTGCACATCTTTGGACTGTGGGAGGAAACTAGAGAACCCGGAGGAAACCCATGCAAACACGGGGAGAATGTGAAAACTCCACACAGTCAGTCGGCTGAGGTGGGAATTGAACCCAGGTCTCTGGCGCTGTGAGGCAGCAGTGCTAACCACTGTGCCAGCGTTCTACATTGGGGAAACTAAAGTTTGACTGGGTGAACACTTCACAGTATATCCAAACTGTACCTGTGCAAAAGACCCTGAGTTTCCAGTTGTCTGCCAGTTTAATACCCCATCCTGTTCCCTGGCCAATATCTCTGAGTCAGACTTGCTGCGGTGTTCCAGGGCATTTCAACGCAAGCTGGAAGTACAACACCTCATTTTCCGCGGGTGGACCCTGCAGCCCTTCAGACTCAAAATAATATTCAATAAATTTAGGGACTGAACTCCTCAATGCTCCCTACCCATACACCAAGCCGAGTACTCACCCCATATTGTTAGCTACTTACAGTCTCCATTAAACGCTATTCAGCCTCTTATGTATATAAATCAACATTTTCAGGGCTACCATCCGCTCTGAGGAAGGGCCACTAACCTAGAAACTTTAATTCTGATTTCTCTGAACAGAGGCAGTTAGACTCGAAACGTCAGCTCTTTTCTCTCGTTACAGATGCTGCCAGACCTGCTGAGATTTTCCAGCATTTTCTCTTTTGGTTACAAATTACTCGAGATTCAACTGAGATAGCAGCTTTGCTTAGATCAGTCAATTTGTCACAGTTCAGAAAGAAAAGAAAACAACGATAGAGGGTAGCTCAGCAGGTCTGGTACTCTCTGAGCAGAGATACGCAGAATTAACCTTTGATTCCAATATGACTTTTTCAAACAGGGTTACATCATATTCGATATATTAACTTTGTTTATCTCTGCAGATACTTCCTCATCTGTGGCGCTTCTTCACCATTTTTTAAATTTGTTTTTCATGTTTCTGTATCACTATATTTCATGTTTTTTGACAGGGCTACATGCTGAATTTGGTTATATGTGGGCAATGTAGTCCTTCCCTGTTCCTGTTATAGTTGGTGTGTCTGTGACACCTGTGTTACGGCCGAAATCTGTTGCTTCTTTAAGATTCAGAGGAAAAAAGAATATTGTTCTGATTATCTTGTAAATCTCAGGAACTCCACTTTGTTTGAAAAGACATTTTAGAGGCAGCAGAAATTTCATGAGATAATAGGAACAAATTATTGATGGTGGAGCACTTTGTGACCTTCATTGAACTCGCTTGTCTACCCCCTCCCAAAGGCTTTGGTTACATAACACAGAACTATTTACAGCAAAAGTGGGGGAAACTCAGCCCATTGTCTCTTCCAGTTTGGAACGACTATATCTCTACTGTTAGTCTCCTGCACTGTCCCCATAGCCCTCCACATTTTGTTATTAGTGTCTGCTTTTAATTTTAAGTATCCTGCCGGATATGAACAATATGATCAAGCTCAAACAAAAAAAAAGCAGAACTTAGAGGGCAAGTTCAGCTGGTCTGGCAGTATCTGTGAAGAGAAATCAAAGTTCATGTTTCTGGTCCAGTGATCCTAATCGAACTGTATTCCCAATGATTAAGTGGTGTGTATATTAAATATAGTTCACTTTATCACATTGAAAATGATCCTGTTCAGTTCATATTGTCATTCAGCATTGCATTTCTCAAAAGTTGCTGTTTCTTTGTTGTGCATTAGATTTAATTCTGTCTGGCAGAAAGCGTGATGATGACAGGGGAATATCATTGTACTCTCGCCCCCCCCCACACCCCCAGCAGTCTCCACAGCCACTATCCCATTCTGTCCTATCTCCCGGCGAATGTCATGATCATTCAAACCTGACTCATTAATTCATAAGTCTTAATGCATAACTTCATTGTAATTATCACTTTTGGTTTCAACTGAGGCCAAAATGCGTAAAAAGGTACGGTTTTACACAAATATAATTGCATTTAGAAGTTTGTCAATTTCTATAAATAAATTACTGAAGCATATTCCCTAGTTCCCTTATTAGAGCAGTGAGAGGAACATTTAGAGAAGTCCACACTTCCTGTCTATGTTCAAGGCAACTGTGCCCAGTGACAGTGTGTTGGCTGGCGGTTGTTCGCGTGGAGGAGAGATCCGCACGGAAACAACATCCTGATTGTGTTTAT